>NC_041051.1:5993827-6593827 GCF_900634775.1 Gouania willdenowi | reverse complement strand
CAACACCATGCATACTACACCATACTACATGATGCCTTTTGCAATGGTCCTCTGGGATTTCTAAGCTTTAATGAAGACAGGAGATTAATCCTGCCAAAATTTAGCACGGCTATAGCAGTCGACCAGGCTGTAATGATTACCATGAAGACCAAATGCCTGCAGAAGGAAGGATTAGAGTGTTAATGTCATTTTATTTGTAAATAAATACAATTTATGTTTTTTCCAAAAACATGACTGTTAGATTGATTGGAGTCTCTAAATTACCCGTAGGAGTGAACGTGAGTATGATGAGTGGTAGTTTGTTTGTCTGTGTGTTGCCCTGCAATGGACTGGTGCCCTGTCCAGGGTGTACCTCCATTTAACACCCAGTGTTAGCCGGAGTTAGGCACTGACAGTCCCCTATGACCCTGAAATAGGACAAAGCGGGTCTGAAAAGGGATGGATGGATGGATGTACAATTTTTTAAGAAAAATGTATCCTGAAATCTTTAATATTCCTTTGAAATTTCTAAAGTTTAAAACATGCATCCTTTTACAAGACAAGTTTACTCTTGATACATGCAAGTCTGTTTCATCACTGCACTGCATAGCTAACACACAGGGATAGTCAAAGGCATATACATTTAAACAATAAGGATTTTTAGACCGTATATACAGTAAGAGAAACCCTGCAAACCCAAAGACAACCTATGCATGGGAAGGAGAACATGCAAACCCCTGGAGAGAAAGAGAAATGCTGGAAAAAATGTGAAACAGAAATGTTACAACTTTGTCCTTTTGAGCAAGCGTCAGTTTGTAGGCCAATAAAATCCAAATCTATTGAGTAGAGTAAAATGTCAGAACGTAAATGTATTTATTTATTTGTTTTTTTGTTCTTTGTTTGTTTTGTATTTCAGAATTATGCCCTCTTCGCACAGGATTAGTTTTACACCACATGCAATTTGTAATAATTAAGGACAATGTCTGTGATGTTCATCCCGTGCGAATCGGCCATGTCAGGAATTTGTGAAGTAAAAATTCCCCTGCAAATGACCTCCTATATTTTGCTGAACTCCGAGTTCCAGTGATAATACTAATCCAATGTGATTAGGCATCTCTGTGATTTGGACAGAAATTAGCATATATGCGCCATGCAACCCTAACCCTAACCTAATCCAATAAATTAATGAAACACGTGTCCGTTCACTTTGAAAACAAAAATAAAATGAAAATGAATTATTATTATTATTTTTAGCAAAAATTCATTTTACGCTAGTGTGCGTGTGCAAATATGCTAATTTTCAATCTCAGTACAAGGTAAACACAGACCGTGACACCGGGACACATGTTTTTCTTACTTTTGGTAAAGAATTGAGGCTGCACTTCTTTTTAATACAGCTGACTAGCACTAGCAGTAACAGCACCGAGCTGTGGTCAAAAGCCTGCAAAGTTGTTTTAACATCAACTCAAACACTGTTTCACGTTTTCAGAGGTAAAATGGTAAATGGACTTGATTTTATATAGCGCTTTATCACCACACTGAAGCAGTCTCAAAGCGCTTTACATATCAGCTCATTCACCCAATCACTCTCATATTCACACACCAGTGGGACAGGACTGCCATGCAAGGCACTAGTCGACCACTGGGAGCAACTTAGGGTTCAGTGTCTTGCCCAAGGACACTTTGACACATAGTCAGGTACTGGGATCGAACCTCTAACCTCTCGATCAGAAGACGACCCACTACCACCTGAGCCACGGTCGCCCTAGCCCTAGAGCAGAGGTCCGTAAATTACAGCAAAATCTCAGGCTTGGGTTATCCAGTGTGAATACGCCACATAAAAGCAGACATTGGGGGGTCATTTATTTATTTATCCCTGGGTAAAACTAATCCTGTGTGAATAGGGCTTTGACAACAGAAACACTTTTATTGCCAGGCATAGTTTCCACAATACAACACTTTTGTTTTGGTGGTTTGGTGCAAACAAAAAACTAAATGATAATAATTTCTTAATCTTTAAAATGACTAAAAACTCTTGGATTGTGTGTTTTTTTAAAGCTGAGCCTTTTTTTTCCCTCCCTAGCTTATTTATGAGACATGATATTGTCTCATAAATTCTATCATTTAGCTTCCATTTTAATACAAAGCCAAATGCATGTGAGGGTTGAAATATTCTAACAAGCTTTGATTCCTGTGAGTTCAACAATTACAAAACATTCTATTAAATCATAAGTCGTGAGGTTGACAGTGTCATACTTAAACTGATTATATCAAAATCCTCCTGTCTGGTTAAATTGCATTTTTGACTGATGTCATTACAAAATAGAGACATGGGTGTACATACAGGATAATGTAATAGTGTGATAATTTGTGACAGTACACTTAATGCCTGTCAGTGAACATGCAGAATCATGCTATTGATGAGATGTGCTTAAACAGCACTCACAGCATGACCCCAACACACACACACACTCACGCACACAGGCCTGAGGACTGGCTTTAATGATGAACATTTCATTCCAATGTCCTCAGCTCAGATAAAGCGGTGAGAGACGGCAAATTATTATTGTCCCGTTTAGCTTTTCCAGACTTTTTGGCACAGATTCAGACACAGACACACACACACCCATGCAAACACATGCCCTTGAGTCGGCCCCGTGACTAGAAAAACCATTTGTTTACTCAGTGATGCCATGATGGCTTCCAGACCACAGTGACCTAGGAGCAGGGCAACCTTCGCCTGCCTCGTTGCCACTTTCCCTGGATGAAGATCAAGGCTGTCTGGGTTCATACACAACATAACCAATCAGAAAAGATGGCTTAAACCCTGCAGGAAGGAGAAAGTAGCACAGGCAGGGCTGCAGGAGTTTGTTGACAACATAAATACATGTTGAATAAACCACTTCTATACGTGTGGTTGGCTTTGGAAGTTCCTGAACTCGTGCACTGCATTACTGTGGTTCTACATTACTGCGGTGACGTGCACCTGTCAATCTTAAAAATAAAAAAAGTTAATTGTAAAATATAATAAATGTTGATATATGACAGCTGGTATGTATTATAAATATAAATACAAAAATGTACAATATGACATGCATCAAAAAAAAACACAACATAACATATCTTTTCCTCTTGATATCTATTTATATCTGCACCTTGTTTTTTTTAAATACTACTTACCTTATGCAAATACCTGCTGCTGATTTTTTTATCCTGCAATATGAGCCAATGCAACTAAATGTCATTCTTATCTGTAATGTGAAGTTCAATAAATAAAGTCTTAGTCTAAATAGGGTGAGGACATTTAAATTAATTAATTTCAGAAAAATAATGCACTAAAAAAAATAATGCAGTTTTATTTATCTATTTATTTATTTGACTGGGACAATGCAATTCAACATAGATACAAATGTGTGCAGCTGATGTGATGCACATAGCGGGTGTAACTAATAGTTCACAACTCTACCCACCTACCCACCCACAATACAACAATCATACAAACATTCACATATACACACAGCTATTTACAAAGGGGTACAATTTAGATTTTCTTACAGCCAAGACTGAAGGTAAACAGGTAAACATTTTAAAATCTGATATGGTTTTGAGTTTCGTTGATAGTGGATTCCACAGCTTGGTACTTTCATAGATGAAGGTAGACTAATCAATCGAAGTCCTGCACTGCAGGATCTGACAGTTGATGGAAGCTCTGGTGACTTTGTTATTGCTGTTTTGTCTCTGGATAAAGGAAGTGAGTGATTCAGGTGCTAGCTAATTGATACATTTGAATATTAGTTTGAGAAAGCACAAGTTGCCATCATTTTTATTGCTTGCTTGTAAAGTGAGCCAATGCATTGAGTTAATAGCTTTTTTTGGCACTCCAAAAAGCACTGAGCCTTTCTAATTTCATGAGTATACACATCATACTGATGCACAGACTACGAGAAAACCTGCGGAGAAAACGTTCCTGTGCTTCGTGGGCGTTGATTTTAGTTTATAATAACACAACAAAAAGCCCAGTTGAGTGCAAATTGTGTAAACTGATCACTTTGCAGCCTCTGGTGCCACCTTGATGTTAAACATGTAGCAGCTAGCACTTCAATGCTAAACATGTAGCAGCTAGTATGGAGCATGTTGCAGTACTAGCTGCAACATGCTCTGAGCAGGCAGCGTCTCCAGTCCACACTGGACAAGATGACAGGGTTCAGTGGTAGAGGATGGGGGCGGGACTAGAAGCGGTGTGACAGATAGCATTGTCTGACCCAACTACTGTGATGTATAGCAATGTCTGGTTGGAACACTTTGCCAAGTGACATTATTAATGCAAACAGTATATTTCAATTTAAAGTCTTTTTGAAAAGTCATCTTGTCACATACTAACTTTGTGTTATTATTGACCATTGAACTGATTGGACCTTTTGTGGGTTGGAGGTCTAATGAATTAGACCACTAGTGGTCAATTGAATGCTGTAATTACCTGTACTATAATAATAACCACAAGGTGTTAGGTCATCTCTTATGTACTTATATGCAATATTAGTATGTACTCGGTCCTCTGTACATTTGAGCTTGTGTGTGTGTGTGTGTGTGTGTGTGTGTGTGTGTGTGTGTGTGTGTGTGTGTGTGTGTGTGTGTGTGTGTGTGTGTGTGTGTGTGTGTGTGTGTGTGTGTGTGTGTGTGTGTGTGTATGTGTGTGTGTGAGTGGGTGGGTTGTGGGTGAGGGTTTTGATGTAATTTTTATCACTTTGTGGTGCTATGAAAACTGGTGTAAATATGGTTTTGTAAGCAGCATGCTGGATTGACTCCAGGAAGAGTGGCTGTACTTGTTACAGCTAATGGAGATCAAAATAAATACAAAATACAAAACGTATCAACTGCTATGTAGAAAGACTATTTCAGACTAATTTCATCAGCTTCATCAGTTGCTCTGTTTATTTCAAGCCAATGTTCATTTTCCGCTTCTCTTCGCCGTCCCTTTGCATATTGCAAATAAAAAGCTTTCAAACACTATAAATGTATGCTCTGTCTTTCCATAATCTGGAATAAGTATGAAATGTATTTCTGTAACGTGTTTAGGCCATAAACTGTAAAAGAATGGACTGGACAAGCTCCCCAGTGAAGTGAAGCATGGTCATAAGCCCCGCCTCCTAAATGTTAAAGGGTGGGATGTGGGTCAAACTGTAAAGGTAAAACACTCGTGACATAATGTTTTTTCCAAAAATAAACTCTGCTGTGATGATTAGTTATTATCACCCTACATTGTGTTCAAGTGGTCATATTTCTGTGAAGTGTGTTTTAATTAAGTTATTTGAGGTTGAAAAATGGGATTTTACGTCATATATGACGATGATTGACAGGCGTGGAGCTTGCGTAGCTCTCTGTGAATAACAGTTACGTCGTGAAGGAAAGCCAAGATGTCATTGAACTAGATATTTGAGGTGAAATATATTGTTGTTTTGTACTAACCTTTATGATCTGAACAAGCCCTTGGTAGAATTACCAGTGGGAAAGTTACTTAAGTTATTGGCGTAGCTGCCGTGCGTAAGTCATCAGGGCAGGACGCTAAATGAGCGGGGCGTATTACCAGGGCTCCTCCCATCGAACCCTACTGCAGAGACTCTGGCTCCAAATAACGTCAAATTTTCAAGATGGAAGCACCCCTAAACGCTGTATTTTGGCTTCAAGTACGTTGAGTGGGAAGAGCTACAGATTTAGGCTTAAAGATAAAGTCACTCGGTGAGGCAAACAGTACACCTGACTCTTGGCAGAGGGAGCTTGTGAGTTCACAGTTTCTTGCGCTACCTACAATTCTTTCCTCTTGTTAATGTTTTTTTTACACAATGGAAAAAAAATAAATTTCCAAGCTGAGAAAAATCTTGACTTTGTGTACAAATAAATGTAAGACATTCAACTTTTATTATTTCTAGTTTTGTGGAATGTGTCTAGCGTGGATATGAGTAAGTAAGTACATGCCGTGTAACATGCACACACAATGGGTATATATAACATAATCCATTGTCTGATGTCAATCAAATGATGAATAAGTTACTCTTTTGGGTTCATTTGTATTTGTAAATCTGACTCTAAAAGAGTCAGTGCCTACCCTACTATCAACGTTACTGCATTAGTGATTTATATACTGTAAATATTACATTATTGGAATGTCTCCATGGTGATAGAAACAGTTAATTCTAACATTAGCAGGTTTCCTTGGCTCTCTACAAAAATAAAAGTATTAGTACTTGTTGCAGTAAATGTTGGTACATTTCTGAGATTAAGTTAAATCTTCTCCTTGTTACTCTTGTGCACATCAAAAAAAATTGTTTAATTCATTTCTTTGAACAAGTTGCAAATGCTTTGCTACATCCATGCAAATAAACATGTACAATTATTTGATGTTTCCTACATTATCAATTGTTATGTTGATCAAAATGTCTTATATAGGTCTCTGTTGAATAGTTTCACCCCCCCCCCCCCACAACATTTAGGCATTAGTTCATCGTATAAGTCTTTACATGCACAATGGTTGAACATGTTGTCATTATATGTCGAGTATATTTCTAAACATTTCCATTAGACTTTTTTTTTTAAATCTGTCCTGACTTGGTAAGTTGCTTTTGATATTAAGGCAGGGATGGGCAACTCTATCACACAAAAATGTGATTGTATCTGATCCGAGGGCCACATGATCAACATTCATGTCAGCATTTAGAACAGGAAGACATAGTCATCAACATCCCCCGCCAGATTGTTTCTCATTAACAGAGTAAAAAAGACAGAACAAGGACAATAACTCCAGAAAAAATAATTGTGCGCCTCTCATTTTCGAACTCCATCAAGGTATTGATACCCTGAAGCCACACACCGAATTTGGTTATCCTAAACCTATATACATTTGTAGCGAGGGATAATAATGACCAGTAGGAGCATTAACACAGGACAAAAAGTGTTTTGTCTTTTTTGGTTTCTGTCTGTGGTTTTCTCAGTTTTTAGAAATTTTGTGTGTTTTTGTTATTTTTTTGTGTTCTAGTTTTAAATTTTGTGCATTTTTCTGTAACTTTCTACATTTTTGTTGTTGATTTGTGCATTTCTGGAGTCACTTTCTGTATTTTTGTGGATGTTTTCCTAATTTTCCTGTCATTTTGTGTACTCTTTGGAGCTGTTCTGTAACGTGTTGTCGTTGTGTCTGTCTTTGTTGTCATTTTATTGTCATTTTGTGTATTTTTGAAATTCTTTGTGTACTTTTGGGAGTCATTTTGTGTATTCCGTCCGGTTTCATATTCCTTCCAACTTCTTGAAATCCAATTTTGGGGAATTTGCTTTGGGGGCAGCAAAAAAATTGACTGAGGGCCACATGTGGGTCCCAAGCCGCCAGTTGCCTATGTCTGTATTAAGGCTTTAGATATACTGTATTCATGCTGAAGAGAACTTCTCAGGCGTCTAATGGTGGTGTTTGCCGACCCAGCAACAGCAGAGGTTACACACATAATAATTCAGATCCACTAGAATTGCTGGGATGCCTTTGCAGCATCAACCCATCCATTACATCAGCAGAGCCTCCCATCTATAAGAGCACCTCACCAGTGTCGGACCCTGCAATTAAGCATGACTAGGTCCCTTCTCTTTCAATCAATAGCTGATTATTTCCTCTAATCACAGGAAAAGTGACATCAGACTGCAGCGCTGAGTTCACTCCTGTATTTAAACTTCAACCCTCCTTCCTGTAAAAACCACTGTGAAAAAAAGGCCCCTATCCCACTCCTTAACCTCAACCCTCATTGGAAGGATCCAGTTACTGTCTAATTATGGGCTTTCAGGATTAAAAGTCATCCAAAACACAATCACAAGTAGCCACCATCCTTCCCTCACATAGAAAAACATTGTAAACAGAAAAGAAATTCCTCCTCCTTGTTGCTTTCTTGAGGAGCAGACATCTGTTTATGTCTCTGTTTTCTCATTTTTCTATTTTTGTGCGTCTGCCTTGTCTTCTTAGGGTTGGAATTTTCAAACCAACGCCCTGCAATGACCTGTGTGTCAACAAGCAAGTGGGAGCAGAGCATTAACAGGATGTGTCTCATGAGGGACACAGCAGTGGGATCAGAGCCATGCCAAACTGTTGTGTAACAAGCAAGCTTGTTAAAGCAGCACAGAGCCAGCAAGAGGCGGAGGAAGTGTGAAGCAGTGGATGTCCTGTCACGGACATGTACACAAGTACACAAAAATCAGCAGAAAGGTTGCCACGTCGTGACAACCGCCCTCACTTGGTTGTCCTAGTGACCACACGTATGTAACAGTAACCAGGCACTGAAAACGAAAACATTGATCTCACCCTGGTTGTGGTCTAATCATAGTCTTTAAATGAACTGCCTGTGCTAAATTGATATCGTTTTAATATGAGTAAAGGCAGAAAAATAGCTTGTTTTTTTAGATGACAAAACCCCATAAATTGGCTTTTAGATGACTTTAAAATAAACTCTAAGCATGTGTAGGTGCAATATTTAAGTCTTCTAAACATACAGTGGCTCTGATTGCTAAGTTAAAAATCTAAAAAGGTTAAATGTTGTTAATCTCCAAAATTAGCCCAGTTTAATTCAATCATATGACGGAGCCAGTAATCATCAGTGTGTGGAGGATTGGTTAAGAACTTTATAAAAGATAAAAGATCTGACATAAGCTGGGTTTCCAATACCCTTGGAAGTGTGCAAAATCTAAATAGTGCAATAAAAACTGTTAATGGAAACACCGGAATTAAGAAAAAAACACGTATTGCTAAAAGTGTTTAGACTTTCACGAGGAATTTCAGACATTTCGATATTGAAATACGTCGCAAAAAGTGCTATGGAAACACTTTTTCAGTGATTTATTCACCTCGATGGGTGAAATAAGCCGGTGTTTGTGGAATATGAGCCTTTTATAAAGGTGTTCACACAGAACGCCTGAGATTAGTTGCACTTTTTGTATGCTTCATTACTTTAGTTATGTTTCCTAGTTAGTTGGCTGATTAAACCTGTTCTAAAGTGCTTCCGATGTAGTGTAACACATGTTTGTCATTTGTTTTGTATAGGGGCATGTTTATGGGGAAAACTGACTGGAGGATTTGTGTGTGTGTTTCTGCTGCTGTCAGAACAGAACATCTCTAAACAACGCAGAGTCTCGACCGGTTACACTTGGTGCCGTAACGACCCGTTGCATCCGCGATCAGCGCCCGTCTGGTCCCCGGGGTACGGCTTCTTAGTCCTGGCTACTGTCTCCTTCTCCCTGCTTGTCTCTGCTGCGGAGGAAGGCACTCGCTCCTGAGGACGCGCAAGGTTTCCAACTTCCGGTTGGAAGTTCGTTTGACGGACTCTTTGACCGTTATTAAAGTGTTAAGAGAGAGAGAGAAAATAATAATAAAAAAAAAATAAAAAAGAGAGAGAGAGAAAATAATAATAATAAAAAAGAGAGAAGATATTAAAAAATGATAATAATAAATAAATTCGTTCATACTGTTGAATTGTGCATAACTGCGACTGTGTGCCTTAAATTCTAAGTGTTTATTGCAACTTTTTTTTTCTTTACTAATATTGCACGTATACTGCTCTATATAGCTCTTTGTGGTGTTATTTTATTTATTTATTTTTTGAAAAAATGCTTTATTCCGTCGCTCTTTCCGGCATGAAAAAAAAAACAAAAAAACAAAAAAACGATGATGTGATTTTGCTCTGAATGTCAAAGTGAATTTCTGTGATTGCAACCATGTCGGAAATGAACTGAATAAATAAATAAAAAAATAATAAATAATGTCACATTTGGGAGGGGTAGGAGCCGACAGGTTGCTGGTAGAGATTGGATGATGTCCCCCAGTGTTCCCAAATACACAGCTGATCAGACAGTTATCCCACCTTCGACCCCCACTGCTAGTTCCACGCCAATTAGCCAGTCAGACCCCAAGCCCACTCAAGTCATATCTGTTGATGATTTTGGTGACATGATTGCAGATCATGTTGCCTCAAACAACTAATGCAGATGGCCAACTTACTTCATGGTTTGGCAGAGTCATTAAACCAGTTTGCCGCTTGATTGAGTCCATGGCACAACTTGGGCCCATTCTAGGGGTTCTGTCAGGTGATCGTCCTGTTCTTTATGTGTGAAGGGAGTGTTTTTGGGTGGGATGTTCTGTTGAGATGCTCTTTATGTTGTTGCAGTTTCATGCTGCCAATTTTTTTTTCTTTTTCTTCCTGCTTCTCTTTACTCACCCACATTGTTGGCCTGTGTAAGTGTGGTGTATAAGGCACCTTTTTTTTGTCTATGGGGTACTGTGAGTTTTTGCTAGGCACCGAGCAAATCTCTTGTTCTCTAATCCTTTTAATAGGAGGCTGATATTGTTGTTTCATGTCATTTGGTTGTTTTGTTAATGGGCTGTATGTATATGTCGATTGTGTTACTACCCAGATTTTTGTATAATTCTAGGGGGGTGAGTGTAACAGTGTCAATTATGTATGCATGTAAAATATTTTGTTATAATTACACAAAATCTGTCATCTTAAGTTTATTTTATTTTATTAGTTCATACCTGACCAGTTGAGCCTCCAAATCAGTATGTGAAACCTTAATTTATGTGTGTATCCCCACGTTCAGTTTTTAATGTAGCACTTCCGCCTATGTCTTATTTTCCCGCACCTTTACCTCTTCCCTTTTGTTAAGAATCTCCGTTTGAGAGGTAAGCGGCTTTGCTGTCCAGATAAAAATGTCTTTATTAGTTATGTTTCCTAGTTAGTTGGCTGAATTAAACCTGTTCTAAAGTGCTTCCGATGTATTGTAACACATGTTTATGTCATTTGTTTTGTATAGGGGCATGTTTATGGGGAAAACTGACTGGAGGATTTGTGTGTGTGTTTCTGCTGCTGTCAGAATAAAACATCTCTAAACACAACGCAGAGTCTCGACCGGTTACAGATAGACATTAACATTTTATTTTCATTATATATTTTGTTATAATTTCTCATGTGGTTCTCTGGTATTCACTAATGACTTATCAGACACATTTATTACAGACTTTACATTCTTTAACACTTTTTTAAAGCAGTGTATATTTATGGAGCTTGTGATTGGCTGATTTTTCATGATGACTTACGTCGTTCCTTCCGCTGTGGTAGATGTTAAAATCTCAGTTATTAATCTAACAGAATGTGTAACTGTGTCCCATCTGCTGCTCTTTAGGAAGATAAACTCTCTGTCACATTTTACAACTTTGTTTTTTTTGCCGGAACGTCTTCATTCATCATCTCTCTTCTGAGTTGTTTCCGGGTTTGTTGCCACTGTCAGCACTAATCTCGTGAGAACTGTCACTCAGGCCATTTCAGGTGGAAGTTCTAGTGACGACGCTCAGTTTAGTAAGACATCTTTTATTTATTATTACATTAAAAAACGGGATATTTACAGGAAAATACTAATACGGGAAGATGGCGGGAAAGAGGGGTAAAATACGGGAGTTTCCCGGCCAAAACGGGATACTTGACAGGTATGGTCCCGTATTAAAGAATGTGTTTCAGTCACACTGGTTGAATGTTTATTTTTTGGCTAAAAAGTTTCGGAATCAAGTCACTGAATCGTTTCAAATCAAATCTTTTTAAATTAACCAAAATTATCCTTGAATCAAATCGGCAACAACGAGTCATGATTTGAATTGAATTGTTGCTAAAACGAATTGTTACACCCCTAGAAATAACACAATGTACACTTCACCACCCCTTGATTTTTAATATCTAACCTAAACATTGATTTTGCATGTCTTGCTTGTTGAATATATGGTGGAATTCTTTATTCCTCCCCCATGAGCAGGATTCTCTATCCACTGTTTTCTGACTCAGGCCACAGAATAAATGTGACTCCAAGACTTCTGTATGGTGAGCCAGAGGCAATATCCAAAACTTGTATTATTGAAAGTGACACCCTGCTAACAATATCATCGTTATTCACTCATGCACATTACTTTTGTTTGGTTGAACAATAATCCAGCTTCAGCGTTGCTGGGGGAGATCCAGCCCTTGATCTCCCTCTGAGGTATCATATTCTGACATTCATAGAGCTAATGTGACAGCATATTACCACTGCAACCGAGCTTACCAATAACCTTGTTGTGTTCTGCTGCAGTGAGCGGTCACCGGCCTGTCCCTTTTCACGTGGAATGTATTGTTGTCAAGGTTTGGAGGTGTTAATTCAAGCTAAAAGAATCACTTTTCAGCAGTTGTGATTTTTCTTGGCAAAATTATGCAAATTAGTTTCCAGAGTTGTAAAAACGACACACTTGATACGAGGGATGGGAATTAAAAACCAGTTCTTTCTGAGAACCGGTTCCCAGTAATTCCAATTCCTAGGTATCGTTTGTTTGCTTGCCTGTCAATTTCAAATATGTGATGACGTCAAACGCAGCAGCGTATTTTGGTTCTCAACTTTTCCAACATGGCACCAAGGCAGAAGCACTCAATAGTTTGGCTATATTTCATTATATTTCCACCTCCTCCACCCGCAACTGCGCCGTCCTCCATGCTGTGTTTGTAACGTCTCTGTTGCTACGCTACTCACTTCCGGGTTCTGTACACTCGTGCAAAAGTTGCTTCTTGCATGGACTTTTCTTCCAAAAACAACAAACTTCCGCAAAAACACATACCTTTCGCCAGTTTGGTATGTCCTCATAACAAGTAAACAGACACGGGAGATGGATTGATACTGATTGTTGTCAATGCATGATATAAACGTGTGTATGACCAGTTTGAGATCTCATTTTGACAACAGATGCCTCACTTAAGAGATATTTCTCAGGTGGTAAAAACAGTTATTAGTCAGTTGACGACAGTGTCCCTCCAAAGACATTGACTGATCAAAAACAACCCCAAGGTTTCTGAGGCTGGTTTTAACAGATGAGCCCAGATCACCAAGGGAGTTTTTAATCAGAGGATCTTTTTATCAGGAGCGATAATCAGAGTTTCTGTTTTGTTTGAATTTATCTCAAGGTCATTTGATGACAACCAGTTTTAGTTACAGAATATACAATCTAAGAACGTATTTAAAAAGTGAAACTCTGAGTAAATAAAGGAGCAGTATAACTGGATATCATCAGCATAAAAAGGATAAAACACATTTTCAAAACCACGGATCAACAACGACCAAGAGGCATCAGGTAAAATAAAAACAAAACAGGCCCCAGAACAGAGCCCTGGGCTACTCCACATGACAGGTTGGACATATTGGACATTACATCGTTAATATCAACATGAAAAGTTCTTCTATTTAATAAGAAGTGAACCACTGGAGAACAGCAGCAGAAAACCCCACTGTTAGATTTGTAACTGAGATTATAGCATTTACCATGGGGCAAGGAACAATGCAAGTCAGCATGAAAATCAGCCAATCACAAGCACCACAAATATATACACTCCTTACAAAAAAGTGTTAAAGGTTGTAAAGTCTGCAACAAATCTGTTTAATAACTAATTAGTGAATACCAAATTAAAAGAAAATATGTCATGAAAATAAAATCTAAATGTCTAACTTAAAGAGAAGCAATGTGAAATTAACAGTAAATATGCAATGTGTTGACTTGTATATGAACTGTAAGTATATTAAATAAACAAATGTGCTTAGTAAAGCCATTTGTGTTTTCATTTAGGCTGTTTTATAATGTAGGAAATTAATGTTCACAGCATTTCAATGTCAACAAAGGTAGGCCTACCAGATTCTAATCACCTAATAGTATTTAGTAAGTGGTTGACAAGTGGCTGTTTTAAGATTTCTTGTTCACCTGTCTTAAAATATAAGGGATACTGGAGCTGATGTTGCCTCACAGGTTTAGATCTGCAGACTCACCTCACTGTGTATCTCAGTAGAAAACTTATATTGGTCATAGGCGGAGTTTGAGATTCTTGCCAGGGGGGGCAACAAAAAATAAATAAATATGAATAATAACATATAGAACGTCTCGAGTTTCACTTCACAAATAAGGAATGAAAACTAATCTACCACTCTTTAACTGTTTTTATTATTCATTTCTGTAACATAAGTTTTGAAAGCTGTATTATGGACCTGCTAAAATAAATCCAAAAAGCAACTTGAAATGTAAAGTTGCTCAAATTAAGCAGTGTTATTATTTATTATGTTCTACATGATATATCATACAACACTATATACATGTGCTTTAATATGGGAGATGATACACTTTAAGATGGAGGGAGAGACTTGATGGCAGTTTTAAATCACTAAGTTAACAACAGGTAGAATATAATAAAAAAGACCAATATGGATTAAAAACATTTAAAAGTCCAACAATATAGATTATGGCATTAAAAGTCTCGAACAATGTAACTCCACATTCGCTGATTGTCTATGTGCTTCCGCTGCCGGTGGATGCCGAATTTGTCGCAATGAGGCGGGCAAGTAGATTATTACAACAACCGCTCAATCCACTGCTTTATATCCAGACATTGAGTGCAGGGTTTGTTTATTCTCTGTTCCAGCCACTTGTTTTCTCAGTGTATCACTACAAACAACAGACTTATGGGTCTACAGAGGGGTATTCCATAAAGGCGGGTTAACAACCCTGAGTCTATCCATAAACTCTGGGTCAACATACCCAGCGATGGGCAACTCTGGGTATCGGATTCCATTACAGCTGGTATGAAGTGGGTTAATCAACCCTGAGTATGTAAACCTTGGGTTACTTCCGTGCACGCGCGAGATAACAAGCCATCATCAATGGAGCCAAGATTATCCGAGCTGCCATGGCAACTGCTAGGAAGCGAGCCACTTACTTTACTCCGACAGAGTTGGATATCCTCATGCAGGCGTATGGGGACTACGAGACGGTCCTAAAAAAAAAGGTAACACCGTAGCTGCTGCCAAGGAGAGAATACGTGCGTGGGAGGAGATTGCTGCTCGAGTGAATGCTTAAGTGAAAATGCAGTAATTCAAACACAGTTACTTCAATAAGTCATAATAATTAATTAAATATGTTACACTCATTTAGGGTCAATCCCACGGGCGAAAAGAGAACTTGGCAGCAGCTAAAAATGAAATATAAAAACGTCCTTCAGAACGGTAATGCATATTGACCTCATCATTTCACCACACCTAAGTTATTTGATTAATATGTCAATGGGTATAAATGTGATAAAAAGCCAAATGACATTTGACTGAATTATATTTTCTCTGTGTAGCATGAACTCTGACAATTAAAAATACATTTGAATGTATAATGCGATGTGTGTACGTGTACCCGTCGTGCCACATGATGGCACTACAGGGGGGTAGTTGAAAGACAGAGAGGAAAATTAACTATTGAAAGCATTAAAAGATAAAGGGTTTTATAATGTACATTTTTAGTTCATAATGATAATCATAATAATGGTGATGGAAGTTATCTTGATTAAATTATAAAGCGAAAATACAAGGCAGGAGATGACCAGAAATGATAAAAACTATCATTTAAAGAAGTCTATTCATGGCCATTAAACACCATTTATTCAATTTATTTAACAAAAAATGACATACATAAAAAGATTCATTAAAACGTGTGTCAATAGTCATTCATTCCATTATTATGCTCTCTAGATGTTTTTTCATAGTATTCTAGAAAAAATGTTGGAGTCAAATAAAGGGGGTACTTGGATTCAAAATGAAGAGAAAGGGGGTACCTGAGCCAACAAAGTTTGAGAACCACTGGATAATGTAACCATATGTAGATGACTGCATCAAATAATATTTTTTACGTAAGTAACATTTGAGGTCTATTCAGCCAACAGAAAGAAGGCGGAGAGTCAAAGAACTGGTGGAGGACCACCCCCTCCACCTATGACAGAGGCTGAAGAGCTGGCCCTCAGCCAATATGTGGGCCGCCCACATCCCAGGAGGAACGACTTCTGAGCCCATCACCCCTCACGACACAAATGACCTCATTACATGTACGTATAACCCTGCAACACTGTTTTTGTGAATGTGCATGATATTTGTGTGTGTATATATATATATATATATATATATATATATATATTCGTCTTTTTTTAATTTTTAAAATCCCCCCAAACAGTTGTAGATGGTGTCCTGTGCCTTGTCCATCCTCCTGGGACCATTGAACCCACTGCAGCAGTTGGTATCACTGAGATCTTTCTTCAAAGGGGACAATTCTGAAGGTGACTATAGGGTTCTTTAGCATCACAGGAGGAGGATCAGGATGATGAGGATGAGGAGGGTGATGGTGATGAGGAGACGCTGTCTGCAGCCACAGCTAGAGCTTGTATACGTTTTGGAATACAGTAGCTATGCAGGCATTAGCATTGCTTATACAATTTCTATGGATATTGAACATAATCATATGTCAAATGATTATAAAATAATTAACTGCACAGTGCTGTCTCTCAACAGGACATGGGAACGCCTCATGAAGGGCTGCGTCTACCTCCACAGCACACCTTCACACAGTGAGATTTTACGGCCATATGAGGTTGAAATAATATCTCTACTTAACCAACAGCAATAATTAAATGTTGGCCATTGTTACCAGCCAAAGAACTTTACAGGTTGAACCTCATAGAGCAAATACATAAACATAAACTGGAACAGATTTACCTTCAAAGGAATATAGAGAAGACGGATCTTGAAATCCTTTTACTACAACGACAGTTAAGGTGGGTGCATAAGCATATGTGAAGGATGGTACTATCTGTAGGGATTTTAATAGTTGCTTTTGTACTTTTAGGGAATAAAGAACACCACAACAAAAAAAATGTGTTTCTGCATTTCTGTATTTTCTTTTTCACAAACATTTCTGGGGCCTTTTTTCCAAAGCAATGTTGCTTCATATTATGTTGTGATGGGGGGATTAAGGAAAGAGTTTAACATAAATTCCTGCAGACAATGTCCCTTATGGCCCTTCCATCCTGGGCATCAGCAGCAGGATGAAGGGATGGTCATCCTCAGGAATCAGTTGTGCTGCAGGGTGTGGCTCCCCTCTAATAATTGCAATATTATGGAGAACAACACATGCCACAATAATGTCACATGCCCTTGCTGGAGTGACCCTGAGCTTTTTCAGGCACTGGAACCGAGCTTTGAGAATACCTATGGTATTCTCAACCCGGGCTCTAGTCCTGCTGTAGGCCACATTAAAATGTAGTTGGGGACCAGGCTCAGGGTCAGGATATGGAGTCAGTAAAGTTGGCAGGCATGGGTAGCCTCGATCTCCCAATAGGTATCCATCAAAGTGGCCTGTAATAAGAGGATATACAGAACTTCAATTAAACTGGAGATCAAGAACAGTGCAAAAAACATTCGTCTTTTCCACTTGCAAATCTGTTGCTCAGACTACACTCCCCATAAATTCTGGAGTCGTGCACAGAACCAGGCCACTTTGCTTCCACATTGGTGATGAGGTAGGAGGCATCACATATGATCTTCACAGTTCAGAGGATGACATGTTCAATGAATTACAAACACATTTCCATGTACATGAGTCAGATAGCTGTTGTACCTGGACATTGATACTGTGAAATGATTTCCTATTGACATAGTTTGCCTCATTTTCTGATGGAGCAATTATGGGAATTTGTGTCCCATCCACACAGTCCAGAACATTTGGGATCTCTGTCGAATTAGAGCACATTAAACTACTCACCCACCTGTGTGGTTGCAGCACAATGCATGTCATTTTACTAATACAGTATACAATGTGTACATCACTCACCCGCAATCCTGTGGAATTCTGCCTTTATATTAGCCACAGGCTTGTATCCCGGGAACTTGACAAATGAAGGAAGTCAGCGTTTTACTGCCAGAGCGACCTTCCTTATCGATCTGCATACTGTTGCCTTTCCCAGGTGCTCAGCATCCCCAATATTATACAGGAAACTACCGCTAGCGAAAAAACGTAAAACGGCACACAACATTTGTGTGGATGTGAGGGCACGTCCGCGGTGTGTAATGTTCGTAATGTGTGGTCCCAGGAGATCATCAAAATAAATTAATCTGTTCCGTGAAAACCGGTAGCATTCCCAAAGATACTCCTCAGGAAAATAAAACATATCCTGTCTTGCCGGGAAAAACCTCTCGCGTCGTAAAGCATTTCTAATCATTTGAGCTTCTATGTCAATGGGATTAGCAATGAACGGACAATCCATGACTTCACTCTTGTCCAGGTGGGCGGAGCCAGGTAGAAACCCAGGGTTTCTTTGATAAAACCTGCCAGCGACCAGGTTTAGTTCACGGACAATGTTGCCCGGGTAACATACTCAGAGAAGAACATACCTCGCTTTTAGGAATGGGATACTCAGAGTTTCCCTCATTTGAGCCTGAGCATACTCAGAGAAGAACATACCTCGCTTTATGGAATACCCCTCGGATCACCTCCATGTTGTAAACAAACAAAGCTGTGAGCTGCTACGGGAAGCAGGAGGGTCAAATGTCATTGGCTGTTGGTCCTTTAAAACTTTTTTACTTGTTTTATTTTGTAAACCTTTAAAATTTATATCGCTAATTTTATCATTTCCTAGTCACTGTGTTTTTGGCACTTAACATATGTGTATATTACGTACATTATATTAATAATTTTATTTTTTCGAATGAATTTGGTACATTTTAAATTGAAACTTTTGACCACTGTGGGGGGGGCAATGCCCCCGCAAACTCCGCATATGTATATGATGTAAAATGACCATGGAACTGAGTGTGAGTGTGCTTGATTGCCTGTTCCAGGTATACGCACCTTGCTGTATCAGTAGCATTGATAAGTTCAGACTTTCAGAAACACAAAATCCACACGATGAATGCCAAACTATGTCAACGCCAAAGTTGAGTGTTTGTTTTGCCAAGTCAAACTTTGGCTGCCTCTTGCTCTGAAGCAACCACAGCATGGTCGCTAACTGTGTTCTCTGTGAAGCTCACGTTTGTCGTGTCACATCATTTTCTCGAGCATTTGGCCAGCCATCAGGGTCGTGTAACCCGGCAGTCCAGGCGTGATTACACACAGTCATGGGTCTGCCACACACTAACAGACTTTCACACTCACACATTCTTACATGAGTCATCAGTTCACCTTGGCCTGAGTATGATGTCACACACACGGGCAAGGAAAACAAAACCATAATAAGGGAAGGAGGAAGGATTTTGTATGTTTTTGTGTGTGTTTTTTTTTTTTTCTTTACAATCTGAGCCCAATCCTGGTGATATGTCAAAATAAACAGTGGACATTGATCTACTGTTCTTTGGTATTGAAAAAAATAAACACAACCTCATGTAACAACAAGGTGTCAGCTGTGGTTGTGTTTGATGGATGAATGAGAGCTTGTTACTAAAAGGCTACATTGACAGATGGGATTGTCATGTCTTTTTAGAGCAATTTCTTCCTGTATAAACAAAGAGCATATATAGGGATGTCTGTTCTAAAATCCATGAGCTTGATTTTTTAACTAAACAGTTTGAGTTAAGGAGATAATCGCAGCAGGACCACTGTGAAGCTGTGAAAACGTCTCATTATTCTGACTCCATCATGCTGTGACTGGCAAAGAGTTTACATAAGAGCTTTAATTCCCCTTTAATTCAGAATAAAAACAAAATCTTCCTAAAAATCACCCCACCTAATTCCAAATGAAAATGGCCATTCCGAATTAAACTTAAATCCAAATTAGGTGGCTGGTTTATTCTGATTTTAATTCCCAATGTAATAATTCCTCAATCTTTTAAACATTTAATTCCACATTAAATGACACTTATCAACCACTTACTAAATACAATTATGTGATTAGAATCTGGTAGGTCGGCCTTTATTAACATTGAAATAAAGATGAAATTATCTTGAGTCTCGATCTTTAAAAGCTAAAGACCAAGTCAAAAACCTTGGTGTTCTGATTGACTCAGATCTTACATTCAGCAGTCAGATCAAATCTATCACAAAAACAGCCTTCTACCACCTAAAGAACATCTCCAGAGTGAAAGGTTTAATGGCTCAGAAAGATCAGGAGAAACTGGTCCATGCTTTTATCTCCAGCAGACTTGACTATTGTAATGGTCTTCTGACAGGAATCCCCCAAAAGAGCATCAAACAGCTACAGCTGGTTCAGAACGCTGCAGCTCGGGTCTTAACCAGAACAAAGAGGTCAGAACACATTACTCCAGTTTTAAAGTCTTTACACTGGCTCCCAGTCAGCCTCAGAATAGACTTTAAAGTTCTGCTGCTGGTGTATAAATCTGTGAATGGGTTTGGTCCAGAATACATCAGTGACATGTTGGTCAGGTATGAACCCAGCAGGTCTCTCAGATCTATGGACACAGGTCAGATAGTGGAGCCCAGAGCTCACAGTAAACAAAGTGATGCTGCTTTTAGTTGTTATGCTGCAAAGAAGTGGAACAAACTGCCAGCAGAGCTGAAGTCAGCATCCAATGTGAACATTTTTAAATCAAAGTTAAAGGCACTTTTTTTCTCTACTGCATATGATTGAGAGAGAGATTTTTTGTCATGTTGTTGATGTAATGATGATTTTACTGATGATTTTAATTGATTTTACTGATGATTTTAATTGTTCTTATTGATTTAAATGTTCTTATTGATTTTAAACAATTGAATGTTTTATCAGGTAAAGCACATTGAGTTGCCTTGAGTATGAAATGCGCTATATAAATAAATTTGCCTTGCCTTGCCTTGCCTTGAAATGCTGTGAACATTCCTACTAGGGCTGGGTGATATGGACCAAAACTCATACCTCAATATATTTTCTCAAAATGGTGATATATGAAAAAACAATTCTGGGTTAAATTTGCTGATGCTAAATGCTACACAGGCTCATTTATTAACAAACAGCTGCACATATGTGCACTCATTAATCATCTAACTGAGCTTTACATGTTGTTCTGAGAAGTAAAAGCAGCGACTCCTAAAACTAGTATTTTGATACATAATAAGCTATAATATATACATACATATTTTATATATATATATATATCTTGAATCTTGATATATCGCCCAGCCCAAATTCCTAAATTATAAAACAGCCTAAATAAAAACATGAATGTGTATATGAAGCACATGTTTATTTATATAATTACAGTTTATATACAAATCAACACATTGCATATTTACTGTTAATTTCACGTTGCTTGTTTTTGAGATAGACATTAACATTTTATTTTATTACATATTTTCTTTTAATTTCTCATGATCGCTCATGTGGTTCTCTGGTATTCACTAATGACTTATTAGACATATTTGTTGCTGACTTTACATTCTTTAACACTTTTTTAAAGCAGTGTATATTTGTGGAGCTTGTGATTGACTGATTTTTCATGGTGACTTAAGTCATTCCTTCTGCTGTGGTAGACGTTAAAATCTCAGTTATTCATCTAACAGAACGTGTAACTGTGTCCCATCCTGCTGCTCTTTAGGAAGATAAACTCTGTCACATTTTTTACCAGAACGTCTTCATTCATCATCTCTGTTCTGAGTTGTTTCTGGGTTTGTTGCCGCTGTCAGCACTAATCTCGCGAGAACTGTCACTCAGGTCATTTCAGGTGGTAGTTCTCGCGAGGCTAGTGACGACTTTCAGTTTAGTAAGGCATCTTTTAATTATTATTACATTAAAATACGGGATATTTAATGGAAAATACTAATACGGGAAGAAGTTAGCTGTTACTGTCCAGCAGCTGCTTCAAAACTACAATCAAAAATGCATTGCTTGTTTAAAAATATTGCACTTATTGTAGTGTTGACCTTTGATAATAAATAATAAAATAAAAAATACAATCAAAATAAAGGAAAGAAAGGTTTTGTTTTGTGTTTTTGTCCAGTAAAAGTGAATATGTAACCTTTGTCCCCCATCCAATCAGAACCCTTCCCAACCCCTAGACCTAAAGCGGAAATGAATAAATGTGTTCCCATGTTAACCTACATCCATCCATCCATTTTCTGACTTGCTTGTTCCTGTTTTTCAGGGTTGTTGGGGTCTGCTGGTGCCTATCTCCAGCTCTCAATGAGCATTAAGTGGGGGCCTGTTTCATGGGTGCTTTTGGGCCAGGGTAACCCATGCAGCACGGGGAGAACATGCAAGTTTCACACAGAAAGAACCAAAGTGTCCACATCAGGGCTTGAACTCAAGACCTTCTTGCTGTGAGGCAGACATGCTAACCACTAAACCACCGTCACATCATGTAACCGTGGTCATTGAGTTCAGAAAATACATTGCAGTTGCCCATGGACACAACAGTGTAATCAAACTGCAAACCCTCTCTTGTTTTTTTCTGTTTCCGCTGACAGATGATCTCCTTCTACTGGTTCACAGGAGGTCAGTCCAGGTCCTGGGAAGCTGCTGTTCTACATGTGTGTTAGATGTCTTTCAACCCAACATTTGATACCTGAGTTCTTTACAGGTCTCAGTTCTTTTACAGTCTATCTAGGTGCAGTGAAGCACACACATCTCCCCAGTGGTTTGTCTGGATAGTCATGCCCTTGTAAATCTAACCATGAATTTAAAGAAGAGGTTTCCACTGTATCAGGATAAATAAATAAAAAAGAGGTCCTGCTAAAACCATGTTTAGGATAAAAATGTAATGAACAAAATACAATATATTTGCTACATAAAAAAAAAATAATAATAAAAAAACTAGGTAATCAAAATGTAAATATTGAATATAAAAATAGTACATATTAACAGTAAAGTAAGAGACTAGGAATGAAAGAGAAAGACTGCATTAACAATGTTCCAGACTAACAAAATCTTCAAACATACAGAAGCAAAAATGTGTATATGCCCAACATAAATCATTACATTCAAATTATCTTTCTCAAATAATGCACACAACAAAATGCAAGCGTTCAACAAAAGTGTGAATTGCCTTTTTCAAATAATGCAATAAACAAAACACACACATATACGTATATATGTATATATGTATTTCTTTATCAACATTATTCCACAATTTAACCCCTAGAACAGACAGACTGTTTTAGTTCCAATCTTGCCTTAGGTACAATAAACATAAATTGATCTCTGAGGCTGTATTTGCTGGTCTGTTGTTAACAATGATTTAACAAATAATGGATGTGTATAGTCATACTCCCTTTTTTTTTTTTTTTTACCGCAAAAGGTGTATTATGTTCCAGCCCTGCCTTGAATCAATTACCATAGTTTATGGATCTTTTTTTATTTAACATTTCATGGCTTAATTGTTTGGACTCCAATAAACAACTCTTTATTGTAGGCTGTTGTACAGTAATAGAAAGTGAAAGCATGTGCTAATGTGATTTTAATAAGTCTAAACAAGCAAGAGCAGCTGTAGTTGGATATTCTAAAACAAAAGTGACCCAGTTGCCTCTGTAGGTGGGATAATTCAGCTTCAAGCACAGACACCTGCAGTCGATAATGGCTCCTTCTCACATACTGTCCCCGAGTGTCTCCGGAGATGTGTCATTACTGCGCTGCCACCCTCACTCTCATTTTCTCAGTTTCTAACTCTGGTTGAGACTCGCTCAGCCTTACCTTCATCTTTTTTGTCCTAATAGTGCCAAAAGAAAAGTCATTTATCAGAATGTTTTTATGGTTATTACAAGGCTCATCAGTCTCAGAAAAATGGCATTGTCACAGCAATCTGTCATCTTCAAATTAGCTTTTATCAATTATCAGCACCGTTCTAGTGCCAAAATGTGATCAATGTGAAAATTAATAGAGACTATATACAAGCATCTTGGTTTAATGATTGGAAGATTGTTTTAAACCTGCTGGTGATGATCCCTAACATTTTTAAAACTCAATCTGAATTCATTAAAAAGTTATTCTCATCCACTACTGATGCCCAAAAAAAAAAAAAAAACAATTCCACGTGACTTCCTGACACATTTCTGGTGTTTTCACAGCTTAAAAATTGTGCCAAAATCATGGTGGATGTGGATTGCCATGGAAACGCTCTTCCTCATCAGGCAAAGAAACTCAAGAAATCCCGATAGTGATGAACTAAAAACACTTCTTAAATATCAGAAATGTAAATTTGAAAATTGCAGTCTAACCTTGTGTTGTAAATTTAACGTGATAACATGACCCATTTCATAGAAGTTGTGGCGAAAGGAAACCACTAAGAAATCTATTCTACTTCCTCTGTATCAGCAAAGATTTAGCCTTGATCTACATTGTCAAAACTGTTGTTAAACTTTTCCGTTTATGCGCCATCTTTGCAGTCTTCTTCATGATTCCCAATCCCACAATGCAATGCGCCAAACTTTTCCAGAGTTAAAGTCACAGGACATTTCGTCAACAAACCAAGTGTTTGTAATGGGATCAAAAAACCTTTGACATTTGTTTGTGAGTTAGGGTGCTTTCACACTGAATGGCCGGAGAACAGGTGATAATTTCATCACCTTGGTTTGGTTTGCGTTGCGAGAGCAAACTTCTGATCAGCTCCAAACAGCCTCTGGTGCAGTTACATTAGCTAACCACTCGGAGGTGCTGTTACTGGAGTAGAGACTAGGCAGAGAAACAGAAATCTGAAGAAGAGGCTCAACAATGGGTCAAATCGAGCATTTAAGAGTGCACAGAGACTTCTGCCTTCTCCGTTTGTTCTTTCACAACATTCAACAATGGAGCAGCATCAAGTTGTCATTCTTTTGGTGGTTGTAAAGCTCTGTTTTGCACCGTGCGCTCTATGGGCTCTATTCTCCGATGCGCGTAAGTCAAAAAAGCTGTGTTTATGGCTGTGCACTATTCTCCCCCTGTACTTAAGTCGGTCACTGCACACCTTCATCCCAGTTACGCACTGTGGGTGGAGCGGCCCTGAAATGTGCGTTTTCCCATTTAAATCTACTCGTATTCTCCCATTTGCTTAATTTCTTTTCTTATTACATGCTTCTAATACTGGAATAAGTGCAGCGCCCTGATAAGGTGAAACATTATAATGCACTAGAAATATGGACTTAAAATGAATAGAAAGAGTCTGTCACGGGGGTGGGGGGGAGTCACACAAGCACGCCAGGATTGACCATCAGCATTTTGTAATATGTTCACATTTACCAGTTAATTAGATTTTACCCGTGCCACCGACTCCTTGTCCTGGAAGGGGGCACGTTGCGGAGCTGATCAGCTGTGTCGGCCTGTGCGCACCTCGGCTGCTGCAGCTCGTTACAATGAAACTCCGACAGACATCAGACTGATTAAACTATTTTAACACTGTGTATAACATAAAGCCCCAATTTGATCCACTACAAGAGTAAATAACAAGTGAAACATTGACGACTGATGATGATGATGTTGATGATGATGATGATGATGATGATGATGATGATGATGATGATGATGATGATGACGACAACAAAAATGCGCTGATCATTTCTGAATGCAGGAATGTAAGAAGTTAATAAAATCAGGCTTTCCATACAAACAAATGTTAATCTGGCGTTAAGGGGACAAAATAGATTTTAACTGTAGCTCAGACAGAAAAATGTGTCCGATCTTCACTCTGCAGTATTCTGATCAACAACCTGTTACATTGTTTATCAACAAAGGCGTTTCAAAGTAAAAGTGCGCTTCATCATTTTCACGCATTACAATGACATTTACAAGCGTTAGAAAAAGTCCATGTTCCGCGATTTCTAGACAGCCCAAAAATAATGACATCATGGCCCAGTCCGCCTTCAGACTCCTTCATTCACAGACTTTTGGTTGGCAGTGGGCGTGTCAGGAGGCTGGACTGAAGAATACGCGCAGGAGAGAAGCTTGTAGCTGCAGTCACGTAAAAAGGCACTTAAGTCCAGATGGGGGAATAGGGCCATAGTGTATGTTATTGTCAATACTTCCTGGTTTTAATCCGCTCCAAGATCAGTTGCATTCACACCGTTCCTAATCACTCTAGACTTGGATTGGAAACGCTCCGAAACCGGCAAAAACATCCGCTCTAGTATTTGCCTGTTTGATCCGCTGTAGACTTTGTTTGCGTGTTCACACTGCCCAAACAAGGCGGACTATCTGAGTAAACAAATCCTAGAGCAATTTAACCGCTCTAGGATCTGTCGGTGTGAATACACCCTAGATCCCTAGATTATCTTGTTTTGCATAAGAAACACTTTAGCTTTATTGATCTATGTGGCCTTTATCTGTGTTCAAATGGTGGTAGGGATCATCACCGGCAGTTTTAATCTGGTGCACTAGCTACATCTCTACATAACCCAAACTCTGGCAGACTGAATTCTCCAGTCTGCAGAGTTCACCTTTGTAAAGTTTTCAACCAACCAGAGGAACTGTTAAGCCCCCGGGTCAAACATCCAGTCATTGACAGACACAAGAGCATTCCTGAGTGGATTCCTCAGGGCCCAACCAAACTAGAATCCAAAATATGCATTGATTTTTTTTTCCTCTATCACCTTTAGCTCATCTGCTTCTCCCTGTTCTTCCTTTTAAACATCAGGTGGTGTTTTCTTTAATACCCAAGGCTAATCAAAATGGCATGAGGTCAACTTGAGCCATGAAGTGACCATGAGTTCCCTTAATGCCGATCTCCTCCATGTTTTGTCACATTTTATATTCTGAGGGTCAAAGGTGGCTGAAAAAAAAATCACATGTTTAATATTCAATGCAAGGGGGGAAAAGGAGCCCCCACCTCTCCTTTTTTTCTTTGGAGTCAGTAAATCAGATATCATATGTTTTCTAAAATCACAAAAAAATGTAAATACTTGTAAAAAATATATTTTTTTATTACCAACTGGGTTCTTCCAGGTCTTTTCACAAATGGCTCAGTGTCCCACGTACTTTAGTCTAAAAAAATTCTGATTTTTTTTACCAAATCTTCAATGAATATTCATTAGGAAACCCTGTACATTTTTAGTTTTGATCGGATGAATGGTGAATTTAGTGAGGGGGGTATGTGTCAATTTTCACTCATCCTTATTTTTCTACCATTTTCAGCTTCCGATATCTCAGGAACTACACCACATAGGAAACTGAAAATTGGTATAGTAATACAGCTCCACATACTCTCTCTCAAAAAAAATAATAAAAATATTATAAGACACCGAGGCAAGCTACAATGGCCTCATGTAAAGGATTTTCAATATTCGCGGGTAGTAATATAGCCCAAAAATTTGGGTCCAAAATTAATATTAAAAAGGTGGATGCGTTGTATATTTTAAGAAAGAGTCATCTTTATAACAGTAGTTCCCAATCTTTGTTGTCCTGCGTACCCCCTTTGTGGAACAGTGGTCTCTCCTAAACCTCTAAATGTGTCTCCAACATTGGTTCCCTATTAATGTATTTATTTATTACTACTTCAATAGTACGTAAATAGTTTGTAAAATGTAGCTAATTATTCTCTTATATTGTCAGAAGTGTGATAAAATAGCCTCTACAGCATAAAAGAATACTGTTACACTAAATTACAATAAAATATAGTATTTTATTGAGCAATAGTATTGTAAGTTTGTGGTGAATTTGTACAAACAAGTTCTGATGAACTTCGGCTGGGCCCGTGAACGTACCATGTTCCCGAGAATTCAGTGAAATCACTCGGTTCCACCAAGTAAAACAAATGAAACTGTGCGAAGTAAAATCGTAATCTACGTTGAATTGCCTTTGAAACAATATATTACACAACTACGTTCCAATTAAATTTAGGCTCGACGTCCGCTCATAGAAGATCAATGTCAAATTACAGCCCGAGCATTAAAAGAGGAGTAGTAGTCATTTGAAAAATGGCGTTCCCCTGGTGCCCCGTGGCACATACGGAGTAATGGGCCCCATTCACATATTGGTATGTGTCAATGATTTGGTACCACCAACTGTCACAATATTTGACTCACAAACAAAAGAGAAAACAACTTTCTTTTTCTTTTTTATTTTGGGGCCCCAAATTAAAAAATCGGGCTCTGAGGGTCGATGCGTACACATCCATAGATTATAGCTACCAAATTTCAGCCGATTCCTTCACGTAAAAGGGAGGAGTAGCGATTCTACCTAGTGTACACAACAAGAACAAGAACAACGACAAAGTGAGTGGTGTTTTGAGTCCGGTAGCCTGGCCTAAAAAATAGCCTAAACAGGAACAATTATTTTTAAAGTGGGAACCACTGTTTTATACTATAAATAAAAATAGAGATCAGATTTTTTTCATATATTCCCACTTGCAGTAAAAAAAATGAAAGAAAAACAAGGACACAAAAATTGACACATGCCACGTCACTAAATTGTTCATCTCTCAAAAAGTTTTCATCCGATCAAACTAAAAATGTACATTACTGAATAATCATGGAACAATTGGTAAAACTTTCAGAATTTTTCGAGGCCAAAGTGCATGAGATATCCTGAAAATTTGTTGGAATGATCCAACTGCCTTTGTCACTAGCTGAAGCCTCCCTCTATCTGTTCACATTTTCTTCTTCTTCCTGTCGCTCAAAGACTGACTTTTTTTACGTGAAGGATTGATTGTTATTGCATGTGGGGCAGAGGTGATTAAATGACAACTTTGGATCTACAACAATTAAGAACTTGCTTGATCAGCTGAAATAGATTCAAGTGGCGCTCACTCGCCTGACACATTGATTTTATATGCTGAAAGCTAGTCTACCACATCACACTCACACACTCTCCAACTGATTCCTTATCTCTGTGATCAGAAGCAAAGCAGAAAAGCGTTTGATGAAATGTTTTTTAAGAGTCAGTGCATGTTGCGTGTGCCAGTTTGGTGGTGTTTTTTTTTTTTTTTTTTTTGTCGTCAGAGATGAATGAGGACGGCAGGTCTGCCTTTGGGAGAACAATTTCTTTGCTTTCCAGCTTTCACATCGTGTTTTATTTAGAGACACAAATCTTGCATTGGCATGAACTATAACTCAGTGCTCTGGGAGGAAACGCTGTATCCAAGTGATGTTCTTTCAATCAGGACCACTAAATTAGATGTACACATA
The DNA here is from genome assembly GCF_900634775.1 of Gouania willdenowi. NCBI lineage: Eukaryota > Metazoa > Chordata > Actinopteri > Blenniiformes > Gobiesocidae > Gouania > Gouania willdenowi. Next base: position 6,564,957 of record NC_041051.1, on the reverse strand, counting down.
CAGTGCATAATTACAGTAAATATATTTTAGATGTTTCATTCTCCAGCTGAAAACAATTCTTAGCATGGTTGAGATGTAGCTATTAGAGCAGGGGTTTTCAATCCTTGGGTTGTGAAATAATATGGGGTCACATGAAATGTCGAACAATGAAATAAAATAAAGAAAGTGTCTATTTGTACGGTTGATGTTCGGACAACCCCCGATGCTATTGGTACGTTTACTCCGGATATCAGCTTTAAAGTTAGGATGATTAAAGACGTTATTGCATTACTAACTTTGGCCTTTCATTTTCATTTATTTATTTAGCACACGTAAAAAAAAAAACATTTAAGGTGCAAGGAGGGAGCAAAGCCCAATGGGCTTGTACAAGAGCTCCTCCCCTTTCAATAAACTTAAACAATGAAGGCAAGTAGACACTTAGAAGATCATTAAGGGAAAAAAAGCACAATACATCTTTGATATAAGTGGAAACTAATATATAAACAGACTTCACAAATATGAATATCAAAAGACAAATGAAATTACTGAACAAATTATTAATTGAAGATCAAAAAGAGAAAAGGGGAACACAAGAAGTAAATTGGTGTAATGTAGATGGATTCATGAATGGATAAGATGTTTTTTTAACTGCCTATTAAAGAGTGCGTAGGAGGATATGGATCTTATTTGGGGAGGTAAGCTATTCCAGAGCAGAGGGCCTCTATAGGAAATGTTAAAATGATGATGTGTTGTACGTGCAAAGGGTAGATATAAAGAATAGTTATTGTCATCACAGTTTCTTGTATGGTGATTGTATATTTGAAGTAAAGGCAAAAATAAACTTTGAAAAGTGGCAGAAACATCGTGCTTACTATAAATAAACTTGTGTATGAATAAACATGTCTGATAGATGTTTAACTTGTGAATTAGTAAAATCGCATAACTGGTGAAAAGTGAAGCTGACGGAGCAAATTTGTTTGAATGTGAAATTAATCTTAAAAATATTTGCTGAATAATACATAATTTCTTGAGATGGGTGGGTTATGAGGCTGCCCAAACCATATTGCAATAATTTAGATAAGGAAATAAAAAGCTGTAATATAAAGTTAAATGAGCAGAGGAGGGCAAACTTTTCGTAATATTCCAGTCATCTTTGCGGTTCTATTGCAAACAAGATCTATGTGATTAGACCAATTCAGTTTTTCAACTAATATTCCCACAAATTTAGTGGTATTGACATGTAAAATTTCAAACCCAATAATGTATAATTTTGCTTGTTGTTTAGGATAACATTTCTTTATATTGCAAAAGATCATGAAGTTGCATTTCTTTATGTTAAGTGTTAATTTATTATTATAGATTGGCTATAGTTTGTCATTTGCATTTTCAATCAAGTGATTAAAGTTTTTGTGAGTTATTATAAGAGTAGTGTCATCGGAAAATAATATACGAAGAAAATGTTTGCAAGATATGGGTAGATCATTTATATATATATATATATATATATATATATATATATATAATATATATATATTAGAAATAATAAAGGGGCCAAGATTGATCCCTGAGGCACCCCATGCAAAATTTTGGATCTTGTGGAGGAATAACCATTCAGTGACACATATTGTTCTCTATTAATTAAGTAATTTTTGAACCAGTTCAGGGTAGTTTTTTTCAACTCCATATCTATTTAATTTTGAGATCAGGATACTGTGATTAACTGTATCACATGCTTTACTGAGGTCTAAAAAGACCCCAAGAGCAAACTGTTTTTGGTCCATGGCTGTGGAGATTACCTTCTTTCGCTGGAGTAAAGCACATTCAGTTAAGTGCCTGGATAATCTAACATAAACTAAGTCATCTAATATCTTAGAGATGCAGGGTAGAATAGATATGGAATGATAATTACTGTAATCATCTGTATCACCAGCTTTGAATATTGGGATCACTTTAGCGATTTTGAGGTCAAGTGGAATAATGCCCTATTGGAGTGATAAGGAAAGAACATGGGTTAATGGTTGGATTGAATAATCAATAGTTTTTTTAATCAAAATGCTCTTAATGCCATCATGACCTGGGGCTGAATTCTTTTGTTCTGTGATGATTTTAAGGACTTCCTGTGTAGTTGGAGGATCAAAGACGTTGAAAGAAGGATATTCTTCCTTAATGAAGCTACAGGGGTTTCCATCTGCTTCCAAAATACTCGATGCCAGAGCAAAACCAACATTAACAAAAAAGTTACACATCTGTCGTTGATGACTTGATACTGTATCTCCCACACCCATCCACACACCATCTGTTTATAGGCCTCCAAACTTTTATAAGATTTAAGGTATTTGGCTGTGTATGGGCTTGGCGAAAACCAGGTAGTTGACAATATCAGGATACATAATAGACGGAAGACTCCAAGACGATGGAGCCAACTCGTATGGATCTGTACCACCTGTATAACATAACTTTTCCAAATATTGTGTGCTTTCCTGCAGACCAAGTGCTTCCCTGTATGCCTTTGCATCTACAACACATTTTGAGGAGCTTTTCTGTGGTTTATTAATCGCAGTGTTTACCTCAGAGTGCCTCCAACATGGCCCCGCATCCAGGTTACTGCCCAGAACGTCATGTCGGTGAAAACCCTGTATTGAATATAACAGTACTCTTTACACCTCTGGATATATTCAACATACTGTATATATTGTTTGTGTTTTATTAATATACGACCTGAAAATTAAGGAGATTTGTTATCTATTGCTGAACAGCAGTGTTTGGAATACCGGCGTTTAAAATAACGGCGTTATGTAACGGCGTTTTTTTTTTTTCACTAACGGGGTAATCTAACTAATTATTTTTTATGCCGTTACAACGCCGTTAACGTTACTGAACCTTAAATGCGGTGCTTTACATGCATTGATTGAATAAACTGTTATCAGCTGTAGTGAGGAGGTGGGTTAAAAACAAGGTGAGCGATTATGATTGGTTAAGGCGGAGTCATGTTTCATGGTAGCCAATCAGAGCCAGTGTTTTTACACAGCACACGCGCCACACACACAACGTCTACAGATTGGATGAAGCAGCAGAGATGGCGAGCGTGGAGCAGTCCGATGAAAAGTCGTCATTTTTAAGGTGACGATACAAACACTACTTTAAATTAATTGTGGTCAAAGGCAAGAACGTGCATGTGAAGTGTTCATTATATCCAGGAGAGAAGACTTTGTCCACATCCGTTGTAAGCAACTCAAATTTAATGAAGCACCTCACGACACACGCATGTAAAAAATCTGAATTCTTTGACATATAGCAACTTTTTTTTTTTTTTTTTTAACAGTAACGCAAATAGTTATTTTCCTTGGTAATGAGTTAATTTTATTATTGAGTAATTCAGTTACTAACTCAGTTACTTTTTGGAACAAGTAGTGAGTAACTATAACTAATTGCTTTTTTTAAAGAAACGTTCCCAACACTGGTGAACAATGAATTATTATTATTAAGCCATGCACAACAATTAAAACCAAACTAAAACTAAAAAAGACTATCAGATCATTCCTGCTGCCCTCTGGTGGTGTAGAGGAGAGTTTCAGCCTGTGATGCTTCCACTGCGCTCTCCATCACTGATGCTCGCCTTTCGTGTGACTTTATGCTACTTATACGAGCAGAGGCAGCCAAACCTCTTTCTGGTGACGCCACCGAGGCTCCATCATAATATTTAACCCACCCACAGCGGATGATCAGTTGGAAGGAGGAGGACAGGGAGGAGGATCCAGGCACCTGTCCGTTTCACCATCCTCATCCAGATCCTCTTCTTCTTCACGTGGAGATTTTCTAAGATTACATCCAGGAATCTATGCAGAGCTGTTGTGTGCGTTGGCTACTAACATCCTCTGGTGTTACTTCTTTATCTAAAGACAGTTATTATGACACGTTTGACATGTCAATCCGTGCTGGCAGCGCAAAGAGGAACCAAAGGAAGGAAAGGAGGACGCTATAGTTTCACTGGAACATCCGTTCATTCACTTTCATCACTCTGTATCCGGGTTAACGTCGCAGTTGATGAATGAATGAATGAATGAAAGAAGGATTGCATGCCATGGCACTTTTAGGGAAGATGTGCAGTTCTGTCCAGTCTGTTTTGGACTAGAAATCTGACTCTATTATTAATTACGCGCTGCACATTCATTTATTTATTTATTCATCTTCTGGACCTGATGATGCTCATATAAAGAAGTTTTTTTAAAGGCTGATGTTCACCATGTGTGCAGCGATCAGACCAAATCTCAGTGCTGGACCTCAATCTAAGGTGCGCGGCGCACACAGATTCTCCAGAGCGTAGAAACACAGCCACCAAGATGATACTGTTCCGTAAATTCCGACTGCTGATCCTCATGGTGTTCCTGGTGGCCTGCACCATGCACATCATGATAGACTTGTTACCCAAGCTAGAGAAGCGTGGAGCAGAGAGTGCGGACGGCGGGTGTCAGTGCGCGCAGCACCCGGGCTCTGACGCGCAGGGCTGGGGGAAGCAGCGCACCAGGTCCGGGGCTGAGGCTGAGGCTGGATGGCCTAACAAACACACGCTGAGAATCCTCCAGGATTTCAGCAACGAGCCCAGCTCCAACCTCAGCTCACACTCCCTGGAGAAGATGACTGGAGCCGGGGACAGAGTGGAGCAGCTGAGGAGGAGCGGACCGTCAGAGGACCATAAGCCGCTCATTGGACACCAGAGCCGGGCTCGGATCATCTCCACCCGCGGAGGCTCCCGGTTATCAGCTCTATATGAGCATCCTTTATACAAGGTTGACCTGCCTGTGCTAACGGACGATGACACGTTATTCAACGTCAACACCGACATCAGTTTTTACACAAAAGCAACAGGAAACCAAGACTGGTAAGATGAGAACAAATAACTAAAACATAAACTTTATCACAAGTTATGTCATATCATCATCATCATCTCATCTCAGTAATCGTTCTTATTTATTTATTTATTTATTTATTTATTTATTAGAGGTTGGACAATACGATGAGTTCACTATACGATACATAGACCAGAGATGGGCAACTCACAGCGGGGGCCACAAAAATGTGATTCTCTGATACGAGGGCCACATTATCAACTTCAATGTCAGAGCATTAATATAGGAAATAACAAAGGGTTTTCATCTTTGAAGTCCTTTTGTGTGGTTTCCTTGGTGTTTATTTATTTTATTATCATTATTATTTTTTTTTTTATTATTATTATTATTATTATTAGACATTTTGTGTGTTTTTAAATTCATTTTGTCTATTTTCTTATCAATATAGCACATTTTTGTGGCTTTTTTGTGTGTGTTTCGTATTTTTTCTATCATTTTGTGTAATTTCATTGGCATGTTGTGTGTCATGGAGTTCCTTTTGTACATGATGTTGTTTTTGTAGTCATTTTGTGCAGGTGTTTAGAGTTATTGTGTGTTTTATGAATCTTTTTCTTTTTGTCTTTTGGGGTTTTTGTTATTTTGTGTACTTTTGTTGACATTGTCATGCCTTTTGCTGTCATGTTATGTATTATATAACTTCATGAGTTACAATTTTGTTTTGGGGGCCGCTCAAAATTAGACTGAGGGCCGCATGTGGCCCCCGGGCTGCAAGTTGCCTATGTCTGCCATAGACAATAATGTGCTTGTGATAACAATATAATATTTTTGGGAAGGAAAAACAACAACAAAATATAGTTGGCAAGATAACCACGCTTTTATTTGGCGTTAACTCTGGACATCCATGTAAGGATGTGGTGGTCTAGTGCAGTGTTTCTCAAATGGGGGTACGTGTAACCCTATGTATGCGATGACAATACAGGGGGTACTTGACAGAGAAAGTGGAAAATTAACAAAGAAAGCATTCAAAATATGGGGTTTTATAATGTTTATTTTTAGTTAAAATGATAATCATAATAATGATGTTGGAAATTATCTTAATTATAACATGGAATAAAAATATGAGCGTCAGTTTTGGTTTCACACGAAGTGGGAGATGACCAAAGTGTTAAAAAAACTATAGAAATAATTCTAATCATGAGACACTAAATACTGTTTTATTCCACTTACTTACAAAATAAAAATTTTTAAAATGTGTGTTAGTCGCTCATTACATAAGGGGGTACTTGGATTCAGAAATAAAATAAAAGGGGTACTTCGGCCAAAAAAGTTTGAGAATCACTGATCTATCTTATTTATTTATCTATTAGGGCTGTACGATACGTTGAGTTCACAATAAGATATGATAGAAAATAATGTGCTCGCAATAACGATTGGAAAAAGAACTTTTTTTAAACAGAACAATTAGGTGTGCAATAGATTGTGTGATTTTATTTATCAAATGCAATACTATTCATAGCCTAGGCCAGTGGTTCTCAACTGCTCTGACTTCGGGACCCACGTTCCGTACATACAGGGAAGCCGGCAATCAAATCAAGTAAAATTTTCAACAATTAAATGTATTTAAAGAAAACATGTTGTAGTTTGAACCAAACATAAAGTGCAAGATATTACAGTGTACCAATACACACCTATCAAGTTTAATGATGAACAAAAGGTGGTGATGCTAGTGCGGAAAATACTCAACTATTTTAATCGAAAACCAAAAAGTGTATTTTGGGGAAACAACACACAATACTGAACTTTAACCTAAAGTAATTTCAGTAACATTTTTAAGTCAGCGCGTCAGCTGTGACCATTTTTACTCACAAACTTAAAATATATGAATCGAGGTGCAATCTGCATTATATCCTTATCAGTAAGTAAATACAGAAAAATATTTGAACCCCAAGTGTTTGGACGAATTAATGGGAGAACTGGGCAAGTTTTTTGCTCCGGATATGAGTCTCAAACTCTGGCGTAATAGAACTTGAAACGAGTCCGGGACCGTCTTTTGGGTCACCACCCACCATCTATCTATCTATTCCAGTGTTTTCTCTTAATCATTCATGTTAGCCTTACACACTTAGTCAGCTGTTTTTAGTGACATGGGCTCTTTCTTTCCTTGTATAACAGGCACAATGAAGATGAGGAGGAGTTCTCTCCCACCGCTGACATACCAGCAGAGTCTTACCCTCACTGGTTAAGGTTTCACATTGGGATCAACCGCTATGAGCTGTACTCTAGACACAGTCCTGTGCTGGACGCCCTGCTGAAGGACCTGGTCAACCAGAGGATCACCAGTGTGGGTGAGTCACTCAGTGTGTGCGTGCGTGTGTGTGTATAATAATAATAATTAGCTTCCTTTACAAACTGAAGGCTTATCCTCATATAATGGGTGGTTTAGTCATTCAGGAGGTGCTCAAAGTAGAGTTGCAGCTCCTCATCATAATGTGTAGTATGTGCACAGGTCTATTAGAGCCCGATATGTATAATAATGACCCAAATTGTTAAAAAAATAAATGTAATAAAACCAGAAATGTAATAACTCGTCAATATTGAAACAAAGGTGCTATATATATGTATATATATATATATATATATATATATATATATATATGTATATATGTATATATATATGTATATATATATGATGTTTTGGCCATTAATTAGTTGCTTATTAGCATTCAAATTAGTAACATATTAGAACAACTTAGTTAGTCATTATTAAGTACTTATGAATGCTTTATTCTACATGGCCTTATTATACAACCAGTAAACTATTAACTAAGAGTTTTCCCTCAATAACCTCAGAGTTATTACTTATTAGTAGTAAGTAAGGACGTTGTTGTATATGAATTAGAATCTCAATATGCTATGGTTCGGATTAGGGTTAACGTTAACCCTAATCTGAACCATAACCCTGTTTGGACTGCGAGACTGCCATTAAGTGTATAATAAGGCATTAATAAGAATAAGTACTTGGGCAAGATGACTAATTAAGAGCCAATGTGTTACTAATGCTAATAATCAACTAATTAATGGTTAATATGTGTTCCCTAAACTAAAGTGTTACTCGTTTTTTTTTTCTATAACAATTTGGGTTTTGTTACATTCTGGGTCGTTGTCACAAATCACACTCGAACAAGGTCTCAGATGATTGGAGCTTTCAGCTAGCCAGTGACTTAAGTTGCTATAACGATGTCCTTTAGAGTGTTATCTGTATTTTCTGCAGATATGAATAAGTTTTGATTCGCAGGAGTTTTTTTTTTTTTTTAACTGTTGTTTTCCCCTTCATAGTTCAAGCAATAAAAACTCTAACTGTTAATACATGTCTTTACACAAAAGAGTGTCATGGTCTAAGGGAGTTATAGAACATCCTTTCCTTCTAAATAGTGACCCCCCTCCCTCTTCTCTTCAGCCCTTTTGTTTCTGTCATTCATCTGGTTCACGCTGCGCCTTTTTGTTCAATAATTATCCAAACTCGTAAATCATACGTGGAGCACCACTAGATGTCACAGGTGAGAGCAGAATGGATTTATCATTACGGCACAAGAGGGGATCTGCTGGTGGGGGGTGTGAAGCCTAGGGCCTTCTGAAAAGACCAGTGAACAGGAAAGAATGGGGGTGTGGGGGGCGGGTCGGGGGGTGGGGGGGTAGGGAAGCTCATCGATTCTTCTGCAGTGTTCTGGAGAAACTATGAGATGGATGGTCGGATCAACACAAACACAGAGCGACAGTCACTGAGACAGACGAGCGAGCATGACGTTTGTGATGGAGTCGTGTGTGGTTGCATGTCCACTCTGATACCATCCACAGAAACAATCAGCCAAGCTCTGCCCAGAGGGATTACCTTTGGTGCTTTTCCAAACCAAATGTCATAATGGCCAGCGCTGACTCGTGGACGGGGGTCATGTTAGAATGTGATTCAGAGGTTTAAGGTCACATTATTACAATCTCTTAAAAGTTTAAAGATTACTTTGCAGCTCAATCCATTTGATCTGACTTCAGCAAAACGGTCCCACGTGCGGCTCTAATGCTCTCAGAGGTGGATTCACTAATATCTCTAAATAAAGGAGGGTAAACCAGGTGCGTCCCTAATTCCTTTGGTGGCACTGTTTTCTCACCTGCTGTGGGAAATTCACTAACATTGCGACACTTAAAGGTGCACGTATAGACGTGGTTGAGAACGCCCTATTTAAATCAACATTTTGCTCAATCAACAGAAGCACAAAATGACATTTGAAGAAGTTTAATTGGAGGTTGGTGGACTTATCTGTTTGCTGCACAAACATTTAATAATGTTGAAAACAAAATAAACAAATAAAAATGTTTGTTTAAAAAAACAAAAAAAAAAACAACAACTTTAAAACCTAAAATTTTTCCCCCTAATTTAATGTAGGTGCTCCGCCAGGTCGTGTGACTTTGCTCTGATCAGTCCAATGAAAAACAGGCAGATTTGGACAGAAACCGTCTTATTGATCTGTTGATGCCATTGATTTGAGTTATTGCAGCAACAGAGTCTGTCAATCACTCAATCAGCACCATTTGAAGATGATCTACTCACCATCATCCAGCAGGTCTGAGCGCTTGTCACACACACTCTCATTTGTGAACATTGCGCCATCCCTGCGTACATTACGAGCTGATCAGCTGATTCTGACCTGACGCTCCTGACAACAACGCAACAAAAGACTTTTACAGTCAAAACATGGAGAGAAAGACACAGGAGCTCATTGGAGTGATGCGTCCTGAGCGACACCAATGGACTCCACACTTTTCTCTCCATCACACACACTTTACTCTGCATTTTCTTATTCCATCCCATCCATCCATTTTCATACCCGCTTATTCCTGTTTAACAGGGTCGCGGGGGTCTGCTCTCATAGGGCGCTGGGCGGGGGTACACCCTGGACAGGGCGTCAGTATTTTCTTATTCAGTGGCTGTTATTATTGACTACTGTTTCATTTCTATAGGCAATTCTACGGGGAGCAGCTGTGGTGTCCTCCATGTTGTACACAAAGGAGGGTGAAATGTCATTGGCTGGTGTGGTCCTGTCAATTTTTTTTACTTGATTTTATTTCATGAACCTTTGAATATTATATCGCCGTGTATATTATTTCGTAGTCACTGTTTTTTGGCACTTAAAATGTTTGTATATTATGTAAATTTTACTAAGAATTTTATTTTTTCGAATGAATTTAAGAAATCTGTAATGGAAACGTTTTATCACTGGGGGGGGCCATGCCCCCCTGCACCCCCTATCCACCACCCCTGCCCTTTTGGCCATTTAGCACCATGCTAATTGTAATCGTTGAAAATCTTCCACCTACTCATGATCTTTTGTGATATCTTAGGCTGTCTGAACTCCAAGTAGGCTTTGCATCATTTACTTGCTGCTGGGTCGGGACCCAAAAGTGGGTTGCGGACCTATACTGGGTGGGTTGCGGACAACTGGTCAAAAATAAATAAATACTGTCTCTCATGTTGAACTTTCCTTTTATTTTAAAATAAACTTTCCTTTTGACTGGCATGCTGTGAAATGTATATTGCACAGGAAAATATATACATTTATGTTTTAGAAAAGACTATTTATGTGTGTTTTCAACAGCTATTTTTGAAAAACTAAATTTGGTTGGTTGAATTCTAGAAAAAAAAGTGGGTCACGATTTAATGACCATGACATATGTGGGTCCCAGGGTGAGACCAGTTAAGAACCCCTGGTCTAGGCTAAACTGGGCGAGGTTAGATTTAGAGATTTAGCTTTTAAGCTAATGTTGGAAGTCATCACTTAATGCACAAATCCAACTTTATTGTTGATATCTAAACAGTTTTTACGGTTTCACAGTAATTGGACTTTGACCAAGTATCATTCAAATAATTGACTTAACAATAATAAAACTTGAATATGGCTTTGGAAAGGCAACCAAAATAATAGGTAAAGAAGCTGTGATTACTTTTATCCAATATTGCATTTTCATTACAGCCATTAGGTTTATGACAACCGATTTGCTGAGTCACAATGTTGTGACTGTGCAATGGTGCTCCAAGTGCAGGACAAATTATATGTTATGTATAAGAAATAAATTGTAGCTAATAAAGGCCTTCAATCATCTGTAGTTGGGATTACTTATAAGGTAATTTATGTACAAGTATTGCTATTAAATGCAGTTAACAAAGTGGATTGCAAGCACGTAAAAAGCGAGATAAACTGAGATGATGACGGCATATACAACTAAAATAGACAATGATGACAAAAGATGATGCTTGTGCTGAGTGTCTGGCAATCCAGTGAGTAGAAAGGTCCACTACCGGGGGCTTATGTTGATATTAGGTTGGGCTGAGGCATTGTGTTGTGTATTGTGCTGAAGTTAATACGTTGTAATAAATGGATAAATCCCCGAAAAGCGTGTCCATTGTGACAGAAACACAATGCGTTTCGGCAGGCCAGACGCTCCCTTTGTTTGAGTTGAAAAAAACAGGGAACTCACTGGGAGTCATCCTCACCCTCTGGGAGACAACTGGGAACATGACTGATTGTCTCAGATGTTTGTCCGGGCTCCTGTCCCCTGGTGCCCAGGGTTAGTTTGTTGGACTGCCGACGACGTCCCTGACAAAGTGTGCAACTTGTGAAGGATGAAAGGGAAACTTCTGGTTAGAATTAAGCGAAATGGTGTAAATCAGACAAGGAAAACGCAAAAATGACTTTCAAAATGCATGAAGTGACAGAGAAATACACAAAAGGACAACAAAAGTGTTTCCAAAAACCCAAAACGAGAGCGAAAACACTGAAAATTACAAACAAAATTACAGAAAATTACACTAAAGGACAGATGGTGGTGGTCAGAGGGGCCATAGGCGCGGAATGGCAGCCACGCCTCTGTCAGTATGCCCCAGGGCAGCTGTGGCTACATTGTAGCTTACCACCACCAGTATGACTGTGTGAGTGACTGGTGTGAAAGAATAATGGTTTCTGTAATGCGCTTTGAGTCTCCTCGAAGAAAGCGCTATATAAATCCAAGCCATTATTATTATTATTCATTACAACAACAAAAAAAATAATAATACACCTGATTTTATATAGCACCTTGTTTTAGTCACTCAAAGCGCTTAGTGGTTGTAAGCTACTATTGTAGCCACTAGAGGTCGACCGATATGGGATTTTCAAAGGCCGATTAAAAAAAAAAATTCAGCCGATGGCCGATATCTAAAGCCGATTTTGGAAGTCGATATTTGAGGCCGATATTCACCTTTTCTTTTTAAAGCACATTGATCATGAAAGACAATTGAAACACTCATATGATATAAATGTATATATTGGAAATTAAATTAAATACACCAATAGAACTCTTGGCATTTATTGAACTTTAAATATACTCGTACACAACCAAGTAAAACAAAAAAGTACAGGAAGAGTAAGTAGCAGTAAAGCACTAATAACCTGTTTTAGGAATAACCACTCACTCCTTCCCTCTGTTCACAGCCACCACCATTATACCTAAAGCTTCACACCATATCCACAACTACAACATCACATCTCACTCTTGCTTTAAAATAATTCCCCACCTTTCCATTTCCTACCTTGAGTCTCTCCTCCCTGTTCCCTTCCCCCTCACTTAGGTGTAACACTGCCCTCTCTTTTTACATCATCCCTATAATAAAGTGTTTCTCACTTATTTTTTTTATTTTTGGGGCCTATCTTGATAAAAGTCCATATATCGGTCGACCTCTAGTAGCCACAGCTGCCCCCGGGTAGACTGACAGAAGCCATAGTGCACCATCTGCCCCGCTCACCACTACCAACAGTCACTCACACACCACATTCATACTAAACAATGTGGGTAAAGTGCCTTGTCCAGTTATTGAATGACCCACTCTACCACTGAGCCACGGTCGCCCCAAAAAATACACCAAAAACACTCGCAGAAATACAAACTGAGATAGAATATATATATTTATATAGAAAAATGACAACAACAAAAAAAATAACACACAAAACAACAAAAAACAAGGACAAAACACTTTCATCATTGTTCTTTCCAGGGTTAATGCTGAGATTGGTCATTATTCTAAAGCATGACACTAATTTTTGACATGGTGATATTCTCTCCCTCAAATCAGACAATAACATTTTTGTGGCCCCTGCTGAGATAGAAAATTGCCCATCTCTGGTGGGAATGTTGCTGTTAAGTTACCTGCTATTGATGGACTGGTATTGACTGAAGGGATATTATTTGAGTCGCTGTGGTTTTGTTTTGTTTTGAAAGTGATATGTCATTTTAAAGTTGCATGCATACAGAAAGAGCTCTCTCTCACTCTTTCATGTAGACAAATTGTCCGTTTCGTGTTCAGCCTTCCATAAAACCCCTGACTTGTCATAGTCGTCGGTCGACGCTTTCTGTGTCACTATTTTTGCTCTAGGTCACACGCTCTGATGCTCAGTCACACCCAGATATGTCTGCCACAATTACACTTTGATTGTACAGTGCCTGGTAAATTGTTCAGCAGATGTGATAGCTCCATCACGCACTCATGCAGAATGGCACTTTTCAAATTGGCAAATAACCAGACAGCTGTGCCTGTGTGTGAATATGTGTTTGCTTGTGTGCATACATATATCTGTGTTTGTAATTTAACCAGTTTGAATCGTGATCTAAAATTTCTTTTTTTTTTTTACCAGCCATGAAATCTGGAGGCACCCAACTGAAACTGATCATGACTTTCCAGAACAATGGACAAGCGCTGTTCAAGCCTATGAAGTAAGTGCTATGTAAGGGTGTAACGATTCATCCATTAGATTGACGAATCAATTTATACAATCCAACTATTTTGATCTGTGCTCGTTACGTTGGCCTTCTGGATGACATTAATCAATCTGAAATTATTTTAAAAGGTAATCAATTGATTGTATTGATATAAGTAAATTACGCATTAGATTTAAGCACAGCAGACTTTATATGGATTTGTTTATTTATATATATATATATATATATATATATATATATATATATATATATATATATATATATATTATGGCAATCCGTTCAGGAAATTAAATATAAATATGAAAGTCTGAATGTATATATATTATAGTGTGTGTATATATATATATATATATACATATAAATATCGCTCTGCAGAAAGCTTTCATGTTAAAACAAAAAGTATCAGCTTTAACCACTGTTAATTTAATCTGAACAGATGTTGGTTGCACTTCATTTTGTTTTATTAATGTAATATTTTGATGTATAAAGCAGAAGAGTCAGGTAAACCTAACATGTATTTTTCATTGAAAATGTATTGAGTATTGAAAATGAGGGCAGAAAAGTTAAGATTATTATTTTAAAGTGAAGTGTTAGTTGGACTTCATTCAAATAAAATGTGAATATATTTGCCATTAGATGTTGTTTACTTGTTTGTTTATGTCCATAATTAATTCATAGACGATTCCCTTCCAAGAAATAACAGGAATCTATGAAACAGTACAGAATCCAGGGATTCATTTCCCAGTCACACTAGCTGAATTATTATTTTGGTTAAAAAGTTAATGAATCAATTTCAAGTAACTGAATTGTTTCATTCTAAATTAACCAATATCGTCCTTGAATTGAAATGTAATTTGAATCGAATCATTGCTAAAAGGTATTGTTCACCCCTACACTTTACTGTTTTTTGTGATGACCTTAAATTAAAAGACATTTTCCATCAAATATTTCATCACAAATCAACATCAAAGATCCCTTTGATATGTCTAGTCTCACGCACTCCGCTTTAAAGCTTATGAGGGATACACCAAATCTCTTGCTAGTAAGAGCCAAGCAGGGTCTTTGCGTCTCACGGTGCACACTTACAGACAGTTCTTTCCACTGTGTGATCTTTTTTCTGATGGAGAAATCATCCATCTGCTTTTTAATTAACATCAACTGGCTTATGTGTTTATTAAAATGAGCATTGGACCATTGTGGAGAAAGAACTCTTTGGGGATGCACATATGCTAGCAGAGGCGTGTCACACTTGAAAAAGAATCATTCTCCCTTTTCGGCTGTTTTGATTTTTGCCTGATGAATTCCCAACCCAACGTGAATAAACAGTGTCCAGGCCAACTGGTGTACAATTGAGCATAATTGCTCAGAAGTCTGAATTGATCGCTATTAAATGCAGAATGTTTTTCCCCCATGACAGCCCCAATGGAGATGGATTAAGAAAACGATGAGAGACTTTCCTTAGTTTTTATTTGCTTCTATTCTATCGACTCAAATGCAACAGTAGCTGCGTTTCCATTATCCTTGGAAATGCGCAAACTCTACATAGTGCAATAAAAACTGGTGATGGAAACAGCTGAATTTGAAAAAAACACTCAAATATCGCTAAAAGTTTTTGCGCTTTCATGAGGAGGAATTTCAGACATTGGGATATACAGTATTGGGATATCGATATTGAAATGTGTCGCAAAAGCCAGATGGAAACACTTTTTTCCGCAAACACACGTCACAGAACGTGAAATATCTGATCACATGACGTGAGGTACCTGGTCACATGACCACTTCTCTCTGAGAAAACATGACGTGGTACGCGTAAACAGAAGAGGAGACTGGAACATTTATTAACATTATAATTAAAAATTAGAAAGTGTCTATTTGTACGGTTGCCGTACGGACAACCCTCGGTGCGATTGGTACGTTTACCGAATTACACGTATGCAGCGTCTTAGGGTTAGTGTGAAAGTTAGGTTTAGGGTTTGGGTTAGGTTAGAACCATATATTGCAACAATTTTTAGGGTCAGGGTTAGGTTTAGTCCTAGTCACGTGACCTAAACTGGCCAATGAGGGGCGCTGCATATGGATAGAATGTCGCTATATTGATATGGCAATTTTAGGGATAGCCACTGCCTAAAAATGATTACTGCCACATTAGACATGAAACAACAAAGGAATACAGAGTGTTATAAGGACGTTTAAAGCATCCGTCTTCCTGTGCCGAAGTCTCTCGGGATGAGATTTCACAGGAGTTGCGAGGCTCCTGCCCAAAACAGCCTTCAATGCAAACACGTTCAAAGCGCAACTATACTTTGTCGACATTTAGAAATATTGCTTTTATTTAGTGAAAATCTGTAATGAAATCTAGAGATGAGCAGCAGTGAAAGTTCAAAGCTGCAGTTTTTCCTCTCTGTGTCTTTAGAAGAGTTTTCATATCAAGGTCAATAAGTAGATACATTTTTGAAACATGAGGCAGTGTTTACCAAATCTCCCTCAGGGAAGAGACTTCAACCCATGACACGTGAAGCATCTATTGTAGCCCACATGAACCGTCCCCTAGCAGGCATCATCAACATAGTCATACTCAACAAGATCTGAGTCAACCTAGGGATTTATTCGTCTCTGTTAATAAGTTTTTCTTCGTTTGAAGAATCAAGGTTTGTGTCTGGGGGACAAAGTGACCAATGGGATGATGCGTGTAGGCATAGCTTTTTATTTGGCTTTAAACAGACGACAGCATGCAGCAGTTTGATTGTTTTGTCAAATGGAGTAAAACGCAGAGATAGTTTTGAATACCACCTCAGCCTTCTTCATGAACTTGCATTTATCACAGCTGTTGCATCTAAATTGGTCGATTATTCCTAATTAATCTTTATTGCAGGTCATATTTGTGAGCAAATGAAACAGCTGTTTATTCCCTGCAGAAATCTATGGCACCTTCTCGCTCCTTCTGACTTACTGTCAGGAAGTATTGTGACAGTAATTAAATGTGACGTTTTGAAATATTCTCCACGGACTCCCACAGCTCTTTGTTCAACTTGTCATATTTTATTCAAGCTTTCTTCTTTTTTACTTCTATCTGTCTGGAGTGTTATTATACAATAGTCTTTCATAACACTAACCTGAGTGTATGGTCATTCACAAACACAACTTCTTCCTCTTACACCGGATTTCTACTTGATGTGCAACTACGCATGCTGAAGTAGTTATGCAACTGTGACGGATTGAATACACATGTGGTAGAAATTGGCACATTGACTTTAATGGAAACCTATCAGCTGCATTGTGGTTCCGCAGCAGATACGGATCTGGTGGAAATTGGGGTAACACCACACACTTTAGTTTGCGCATTGACAAGCATGGAAGACCAACTCTATGAGCAGCTTTTGTTTGGTTGACTTTCTTGTGAGCTTCAATCTGTAGACGACAACAACAGAACATGCACTTTATCTTAAAATAAAACATGCATCATCTATTTGATGTTGTTATTAGTGTAGTTCAGGGGCTTCAGTTTTCAGTGATCACGGACAACAGACAGAAAAAACGAAATGGCAAACTTTCTAAAATGGAAATGTCAATAGTGTTATTATAATCGTGCTTTATTTTTTTATTTATTTCATTTTTTTTTTATAAACAAAACAAAGTGGAAGTGCAATATGCAAATATATCATCACATGTATGTTTTGGAATTTTTTCATATTTAGGTATTGAGTGATTTATTCATTTGTTTATTAATCCATGGCATTATGGCATCTGTAGGTATTTATTTTATTTTTAATTATATAAATTATGATTTCATTATGGTAATCTATACTGGACAAGCTGATAAGCTTGAGAGGCTTTTTCTATGTTGCTCTGTGAAATTGATCAGTCCCATTTTTTAGTAAATATCATTGAATGATCATTTAAATTGAGTCCACAATAGAAATGGAATAAGCTATTAGGTATTCAGCTCACAGCAGCGTATTTTATCCAAGAAAAAAAACAGGATTTTTTGTGAAATTTGTGCAGGATAAATGTATTCAGGATCCATTGCCTAAGAAATGAAGAGGAAAAAGAGATTTGAAAAAGAAGAGTGGACGGATGCAAATGAGTGAATCTATTCCTTCGTCCACAAAATGCACATTTTTAAGTTATTATTTAACATTTATGATGCATGACATTTTTCTGTTATGGTTTGGATGAAATGACTTAAAGGGTGTAAAGAAGCCCCTAACCTATCCTTTGAGTGTCACTAATCAAATGAATATCCTCAGTGGCAGAAATCCACGTCTGTTTGAAACATGCCCTTCTTACCCATTCAAACAGCAACCCTGCCAAAATGCTGGTTGTGGTGTGCACACAGAACCATAATAGTCATGTCGTGTTAATGGGATTTGTCAGATGGATGTTTGAGGGAAAAGCTGTAAGCTCCTGATATGCAAAGAAAGAATTTCTCAGTTGCATCTTGTTTGAAAAGCCTGATTCCTTCTCTTTGACTCGTGGCTTCAGAAAGGTTGATACATCAGGACGGAAGATTCACATAGTGTTTGTCTGTCTGTTTGGCTAATAAACATGCTAAGCTCATGTGCTCTGACATACTGTATAGGGACACACATGCTCTTCCTGTAGCACCATAAGGAAATGCAATGAAAGCCGATACGTCCTCAGCTGCCTGAACTGAATCCGTTTTGACAGCCTGAGTTCTGTGCTGCACTTTCAGGATGGTTGGATGTGTGGCATCACAGCAGCAACACCCAAGAGGCTGGTTGGTATTCATCATGTTTCATAACCACAGGTCCATCAAAGGCCATCATCATCATCACTGTTCTGCTTCACTTGGGGGAGGATTGATGGATCTTCATCTGTCTTTTCTGTCAATGTTTAGTATTCCATTAGGACTGATTTCTTGCATTGAAAACATATTCCTGCTTCACCTATTGATCCATTTATGGAAAGGTTATTGACTGAATGATTGATGGGATGGTATTCTTGTTCAAAGCGGTAGATTGTGGTTTGTAGTGTCTCGGGATGTAACGATATCTAAATGTCGGTATAATCACGGTAGTAATCTCACAGTAGTAACCTCACGGTAAGATAAATATTGCAATATTGTGGGAAGGCACACAGTTAGCAGCAATGCTAACAATAAGAAGAATGCTGACCATTGAGAAATTGTCTGTTCACTATTTTGACCATATTTATTGTCGTACTTTTAGATTTATGAAATTATATAACTCAATACTGCCGACTTAAGTGCAATATTTCTAATTGAGTCAGGAACACAGGTATAGAAACAGTAGGGCTAATGTGTTAATTGTGATTAATTCATTACAGGAAAAAATAACGCACTAACAAAATGATACCGTGCTAAAAATACCCATAATACTGATGCACAGACTACAATACAAGATGGGAGACTACCTTGAGACGACCGAGCTACTCAACTTTGTTTGCGTAAATTTTGGCTCCGGAATGAAAACACAAGCCTAGTTGTGAGCAAATTGAGTAAGAAATAGTTTGCCGGACACCGGAGCTTTGCAGCCTCCGCTACCACCTCATTGCTAAACATGTAGCAGCTAGCACGGACAGCTAGTGCAGACACTCGGACAGTGCTATGCTACATGCTCTGAGCACGACAGCTATGCTATATGCTACAAGCATGCCAAAACTGAACAAGATAACAGGGTTCAGAGCCAAAATAAATAAGTCCTGATGTTTTATTTCATTTGTATTTTCTATTATTTGGAAATTGACTAAAGTACACATCAATATGACAGGTAGCCCTTGGGACTAGTCTCAAATACAGAGGAATGTAAATGGCTACGCCTGCATCTGTTCAAGTTATATAGCAATCTTTTGATATTCCACAATAATGTAATATCTCAGGTTGAAGGTGTTTCTCAGCAATTTAATTGGATGAATTAATTACACAGCTTAATTAATTAATCGCAGCATTTTTTTTAAATCTCTTGACAGCACTAAGAAACAATAATAATAATTAAAAAAAACAGCCAAGGAAATCAAAGTAGTGCAAACTGCCTTATTCTGTTTAGATTGATTTAGGTTTTTCTTAAGAACATGTCAACATTTGAGGCAGGGATCACCAACCTTTCTGTAACTATGAGCTACTTCAAACATACTGAATAATCTTAAGAGCTACCAGTTTGATATACACTTCAAAATGTTCATGGTTTCACTTTAATTAAAGGGTCAAATAATAATGAAAAGTAAAAGTAACTTAAAAAAACAAGAAAGGTTTCAACATGCAACACTTTTTGACTAACTGACAACTTTATAACTAATTGTAGATCATTTAGCATTTGTACAATTTAACAATTTTGTAATATTTTGCAAAAATCCACTTTACACTTTAAAAAAAACATTTATAACAATCTGCAGCTTCTTAAATAAAATCCAATCAGCAAAACTGAAAATTGTTTCAATATTTCAGTGAAAATAAACATTTAAAGATGATTAATTTAATAGAAAAACTGAGAAAGTGCTGCAGTATTTACCTCCACTAAGGCTCTGAATACATTTGTATGTATCTTTGTGAGTTTGAAGCATAGAAAGTAAACCAGATTTTAGACAAAGCTCATTAGTGACTAGAGCTCCTGAAGGCACCACTTGTGGTCTATGCGGCTACCTGGGGACCGCGGGCACCATGTTGGTGATCACTGATTTAAGGTTAGGAGTAATGTGAGCATTTAAAGTTTCCACTAACCTTTTAAAACCCTCGTTGTCAACAACAGAAAACAGTCGTAACTAAGCGACGTCTCTTGTTATTTCTTGAGCTGTTCTGAGGGCATTTGGTTATAAATGCTTCCTTTAGAGTTTTTTGACGAGATTGTATTGTTTGTTTTACACAATCCTTTTTTACACACGGTACACGTGTTTACATATTGTCCACCTTTTCTCCTTTATGTTTTTTTGATGAGGTGAAGCCAAAATGTTTCCATACCTCTGACTTGTAGCTGCTGCATCATGCAAGGCAGTGCTTAATTTGTAAATCACGAGGTCCTGGAACAAACGCCGCCTGTTGTTCTGGCAGTAAGAAAGAGACAAAAATATCAAAGTCTCGCCTGTTTCTGCCCTGGTCTTCACTTCCCTTGAATCCACAGTTTGTGAACTCTACAGACCTACTCCTACCATCATTGCAACTGTTTACCGTCTTTCTAAATCCAACTGTGACTTTTTAAATGACTTTGCTGCCTTCCTCACTCATTTATCCTCCTTTTCCTCTAAAATAATAGTGCTGGGAGATTTTAACATTCACATGGATGACAATAATCACCCTTTTACTAGAGATTTGATATCCTGCTTAGATAGTTTTTGTCTTCAGCAACATATTAACTTTCCCACCCACTCAAAAGGTCACATTCTTGATTTATTCTGCTGCTGTGGTGTCACCCCTCTCGACCGTAACTCTGATGAACTCCCCATAACTGATCACTTTCTCCTCTCATTCAATGCTGCTCTCACCATTACTGCCACTAAGCTCCCACATCTCACATCATTCCGTAACATTAAAATGATCAATCTCAACACCCTCACCTCCAGTATTGACCACCACCGGGACATAAATACCTTTTCCACCCCTGATGAGCTGGTTTTGCACTACAACACTACACTCCATTCCATTCTCAACTCCCTGACTCAGTTAAAATCAATGTCTGTTACATTCTCCACTCCTGCCCCTGATTCACACACAACCTCTGGCTCATGAAAGCCAGAGGTCGCCAGCTCGAGCGCCTCTATAAAAAAACCTGCCTCACTATTCACAAATACATGTACAATAACCACATCCTCCAGTACAAAGACTCCATTACTCAAACTAAATCTCATTATTACTCTGGTTTAATCACTTCAAATAAAGGTAACACCAAGTCTCTGTTTTCTCTCCTCAATAAATTCACCTGCACCCCTGACTCACTGCCACCCCAATTCTACTCCACCACATCCTGTGAATCCTAATGTCATTCCTCGCCTCAAAAAATCCAGAACATTCATCACCACCTCAGTCAGAACTCTCCTCTCCCCATCTCACCAGAATCCTTCCCATTTACTCATTCCACCTTGCAGCTCCCCTCTCCCTCTGAAATCTCAGACCTCATCCGTCAATCCAAACCATCCTCCTGTCAGTTGGACCCTTCCCCACATTCCTGGTCAAAGCCTTCCTCCCCTCTCTGATTCCCACCATATCTACCATCATCCACTCCTCGCTCATAACTGGAACTGTTCCATCATCTTTCAAAACCGCTGCAATAACTCCACTCCTCAAAAAAACCTTGTGCCGATCCTTCTCAATAACTTCCGTCCTATCTCAAATTTCCCCTTCATCATTATCAGCCAACTTCACTCTCACCTATCCCACAATAACCTCTATGAACAGTTCCAGTCCAATTCCGCCCCCTCCATAGCACAGAAACAGCACTGACATTAATCACCAACAACCTCCAGCTGGTTCTGGACTCCTCACCATCCTCATCCTCCTCAACCTGAGTGAGGAATTCTACCCCATCTCTCACACCACCCTTCTGAACAGATTAGCTTCCATTGGCATTACCCATATCCCCCTTAACTGGTTGAAATCCAACCTCTCAGGCCATATTCGGTTCATCCAGCTCAAATCTTTTAAATCAAACCCCTCCGCCGTTACTACAGGTGTGCCCCAGAGCTCTGTCCTGGGGCCCCTTCTCTTCATCATTTTTTTTTCCTACCCCGAGGCACTATCTTCTGTAAACATGGGATTCACTTTCACTGTTACGTGGATGACACCCAGCTCTACCTCACCAGTAAACCATCTTCTACCCTCCCACCCCTATCTCTTACCGACTGCATCACATAACTTGAATCCTGGTTAAAACATAATCTCCTAAAACTCAACAGTGACAAAACAGAGGTTCTCCTCATTGGTACAATGTCAACACTCTGCAAATCCAATGGAGGAGTTCTCCATCCAAATCGACAACTCCTCCGTCTCCCCCTCCCCACAGGTTGAGTCTGTGTGTTTACCTCGACAACACTCTATCCTACAAATCCCACATCAATAATATCACTCGTTCTGCATATTTCCACCTCCGTAACACCAATCGCCTGCGTCCCTCCCTCACCCCTCACACTGCTGCTATCCTTGTCCACAGTCTTGCCACTTCCTGACTTGATTACTGCAATTCCCTTCTCTTTGGTCTCCCCAGCAAACCCCTCCATAAACTCCAGTTAGTCCAGAAGTCAGCTGCCCGCATCATCACCAAAACCCCCTCTATCTCCCACATCACTTCTGTTCTCCACAAGCTCCACTGGCTTCCCATTCAATTCTGCATTCACTTCAAGAGCCTTCTGTTAACTTTTAAGGCCATCCACCAGACTGCCCCCCCTTACCTGAATGATCTCATCCATGTCCACACTTCATCTCGCTCCCTCAGATCATCTTTTTCCATTCATTTGTCCACTCCCCCAGCCTGCCCTACCACAATATTATTATTATTATTATTATTATTATTATTATTATTATTATTATTATTATTATTATTATTATTATTATTATTATTATTATAATAATAATAATAATAATAATAATAATAATAACAATAAATGCCGAATCAGCGTTAAAGAAGCACGGACAATCGCCCATTAAGGAGCGTATCTGTCTCTCTCTCTGAGTGACAGCTGTCACATCTGCCATGTTTCAGCAACGAGTAGAGTGTAAAATCAGCACTAATGTAGCCACTCATCACAAAGGTCACTATACTTTCAGACCACAAAAACCCACGAATACAAAATATTTACAAACACCATAACTCCTCTTATGAATCAGTAGCACAGCAGAAAATGAAAATAAAAAAACAGCCAAAAAAAAAAAGAAGAATGAAGAACTTTGTATCCTCACAACTTTTTTACATATTTCACAGCTGAGGCCTGACTCTCACTGTCGTCACCTTCTCTTCTGTCTGTCCCTGAGTCCTCCTCGTGTCCCCTGGATAGTTCCCCTGCAGTGTTCTGTCTGTGGGAGTCAGGTTCTCCTGCATTAGCATCATCGCTACAGGTGCTGCTACTCGCTGCGCTAACTGCTGCTATGCTGCTGCTGCTCTCCTCCACGATTTCCACAACAACCTTGGATTTTTTATCCTCAGGCTTAGCTTCACTTTTTGGCTTAACAAAAGCTCTTTAAATCTAACTGCCTTTTTTGCCATTTTCTACTGTCTTCCAAGCTGACAGAGAAACTATTATTGCGCAAAATCACATTTTAGACATAGCGTGGGCGCGGCTTGACTTTGTTCTCTCTCAATCGCGCTCAGTTTTTATCTTCAATTTTGTTTGTACAATGAATTTCCAGTGATTTCAACTCAATAAAAGACACATTTGTCCAAAAAGAATGCTTCAAAATTTAATCAAAACACCTAAAAGCAAATGAGGTGTTGGAAAAAAAAATAATAATAATTAAAAGAGGTGCTGGATCCAATCAAATAAGTGCCGGTCAAAATCTAGGAGGTGCCGGATCCTTCTCTGGCCCAAATTAAGCTCTGTGTACAGATTCTACAAACTCCTCCGTTTCTACTGATGTTACACAGGCAGAGCATTGTTTTCCAACCTTTCATGAACAATAGCACAACTTAGGCTTAAAATAAACTCCTGCGGCACAACAGATAAATTACAAAGAAACAAGAGCACACAGAATGCAAACCTCCACCAAGCACCAAATACCTTCTTTTCCAGATATTCACACTTTTCTGAACCAGTGACCTTGTTCATGGTACATTGATCATTCACACTTTATAGGCTTGACAGAAATTTGTATCCCCGTTAATAACAACATAGTAGGTCCAAATGTATGGGCACCGTCGTTGCACAATCTGGATCCGATCCGCATGAATCACATCGGAGTCATTGAGGAAAGAATCCAACATAACTGAGTCAAATGTCATGGATCGGTCATTTATGAACCGAGATATGAAATTTTAAAATTTTGCCAATGATGAGAGGTAGGGATTTTCTGATTTTTTAAAATTGTGTCCAAATGAGTTTATTGCTTTTGATGTAATCCAGCTAACAGACAAATACACACACCGTCACCTATTGAGGGTTATTCAGTTTTTTTCTCAGACTATGATTATTTATTGCACTGACTTATCTTTTGTGTTTTTTTGTCATGATAATTGAGAGTAATTGGTCTAATGTGCACAGCACGTCTTTGGATAGACAGGATAAAGTCAACTGTCTCTCACGCACAGGCAGCAGCAGTTAAAGAAAAACAAACAATAAGAACTGTGAGATCCAACAGAGACTCCACCCAGTACACGTGTCACTAACATTAGCATACATAAAAACATACAAAAGTTACTCTTTCAAATTTCACTTTAACTGGCTTCCTATTTACATTTTTACTGCCTCAAAGGCTAAACACTAATGTGTTGTATTTGGTTTTTTCACTTATTTATTTTCATTTATTGTAATCGTAGGAGTTCTTATTATTTTTTTTTTTCTTCTGCAACTCCTTTGTCTTAAAACTCCTCCTAGGCTATTATTGCAGGACTAATGACAAGTATATGTCATCTCATAGGGACAATGTCAAGGATGATCTGTCAACCTTTTTTAGAGCCAAAATGTCAAGGTCAAAGTCAAGGTTGTGTCAAGTGTCAAAAACCAAATATTTCCACATCTCTACGAATATTTGTCGTACAAGTTTGATGATTGAAGTTATGGAAAGTTCATCTGAAGTGGAGTATTTTATTTAGGTAGACCAAAGCTGTACGACCTACCAGTAAAAATATCGGTAAAAGGGGTAAAAGTTCATGACGTCACAAAAAACCAAAAGCTTGGCCACAAATTGAGATACGGTGCTCAGACTGGTACCATTGAACAACATTTCCTTTCAATGTGTGACCTACCAGCATAAAGATTGGTAGGGGTCAAAGTTCATGAGGTCACAAAAATAACAACAAAAAAAAAAAATCCCTATAACTTTGCAACAAATTGAGAGACAGTACTCAGACTGGTACCGTTGAACAACATTTCAATGTGTGACCTTGACCTTTGCTTAAGGTCATATTTAAGGTCAAGGTCAGTCTTCTGTTTTTCCTGCATTATATAACTTGTCAACAAAACCAGATACAGGTTCTCTTTTTTGCTAATTTTCAATTGCCAAATACGTATTCGCCTTGCAAATACAGGTCTTGCCTAGTTGTATTTGTAATTGCTGAAAAAATAAATCTTACAAGTTCTGCAAGAACACCTCTACGTTAGAGAGGTACTACTGTGTGAGCTCATCCCTGAATGTGTGTACAAACACAATGAGGCATGTTACTATGGACAGCTGTTCACACAGCTGCATCACACACGCGTGCACACAGAGACACACACACACACAAGCTGCTGCTAAGAAGGACTCTGTGGGGTTATGGAGTTCATGCATCCTCCATCACCCACAGCTGGTACCAGAAAACCTGTAAACCAAACTAGAGAACATTCACACATGAACCCAAACTTATTCACTTCTGAGCTCACTCACACAAACCGGATTTTCAAAAAGTCTCTCAGGTTATGTAATTGTTCAAGAGATGTTGTTATACCAGTCAGGGTGCTTTACACAGCACTAAAAATCCAAGAGTCCTCTGACCCTAAAATGTTTAGCTTTAAAGTGCATGTTTTAATAACGATACAATATGAATTAGTGACTTTAAAGCAATTTTTTTTTTTTTTTTTTGCTTTAGTGACAACTCTAACATCTGAACTTTGTTTCCTTATATAAAAAAAAAACAAAAAAAAACACAGACAGGGCTTTTGATGGCAAAATTATTATTATTTTTGCTATCTATGTCAGAGTTGAATGTATTTCTTACTGTATTTTGGCGTTCCTCCAAGTTTCTCTCCCGTGAGTCTGCACACACGCAACTTCCTCTTCCTCCCAGACATGCAGCAATGACTCGCTTAGCCCAGTTAGTTGATGGTTTTATCTCACCATCACAACATTATCAATAATCCACTCAGGTCCACACATGTTCTGTGTTAGTATGTGGAGCTGTGAGCTGCTGGATACGTCACAATATCACTTCGTAGCGCCATAATCTGACTCGTTCCTGTTTCTCCCCCCCAGCTAGCATGGTAGCATCAGTGGCTAATCTCTCATCTAAAGGTGCACCGCTGCCATTGTCAGGGCACAGTTGGTCACTACAACACCCCACAGCTTAGATATTGATGAGGGACCTCCGCCAGGGTGTTTTCTAGTAATCCCCGTGAAAAAACGTAAATGACGAGTTTTTCATTAATGGCGCTGAGCGTTTGGATTTGAAATGACGAGTTATCTCGTCAGTGGCACTGAGCGTTTGGATTTGAAATAACGAGTTATCTCGTCAATGGCACTGAGTGAGTTAAGTGTTGTTCGTTACCCTAACCCCTAAACCTATACCTAACCTCATGCGATCCCTCCACCTAACCCAAAATATACCAACATAATTCCAAAGGTGTCATAATTTAGCAAACGACACTTAATGATAGCTTAACTACAGACTTCATGACACCTTATTCATGCTAATGACAGTGTAATGTATAAAACTTTTGGTAAAGTGTTACCAAAAATGCATGGAGAGCTTGTCTTTACAGAAGATTGTTTTTATTTTGTTATGATCAACAAGCAGTTCAGATTATAATAACACTTGTACAAAGACGGTTTTTACTGATGTGTATTAGCTGAACTGGTGGTGAGTTTACCTGGTGACACATCACATCAGAAGCTTCTACAATCACACAGCTGCTCGTGGACTTGTGCTTGAGGATGATTCGCCGGTTGGTGAAAATTGAAAGTTTCGCAAATAATGTTTTGGGACCATACTGCGCTTTTCCATTAAATAGCTTCCTGAGGGTCTTAGTATTGTGGCTATCTTCGCTCTTGTGAATTAATCCCGCGAGATTATTGTGTAACATCCTGATTTTGTAAATCATCTAGGCCTGAGCAATATATCGAGATTCAAGATATATCGAGTTTTCTATTTTAACGATATAGGAAATTACAATATTGCCTACATTGATATATTTTTATGTTATAGCTTATTTTGTATTAAAATATTTGTTTTAGGAGTACAGTTATAGATGGAATGATGAGTGCATCCTGACCCAGACCTAACTAATCAAGCCATGCTACAGAACTCACTCACACATGCTGTCCCTTAGAGGAGAAAAAGCCAAAAGTGACACATGTTGTACAGCTGTTTGTTATATGTAATATTTATACTGTACATGCATTTTGGTCCTTTTTACTCAGCCCTAAAATTATCTGAAACATGTATAAATTGTATATATATGCAAAATAAATAGCAATAGTTGACTCTAAAACTCTTTTTAGCATGTTTCATTCAATTTCAGGTAGTTCAATAGCCTGTAATTACATCTAGACATGGAAAATTTGGGAACTTTTGAAACAGAAATTCGGAGGCCCTCGAAAACTTGAATTTTAGGCATTCCAGTAGTTATGCAACTATATATTGATGATTTTGACAGATGTGTGATTAAGTCACCTGTGCATCACCAAGTGGAATTGGATACATCCCAATGGGAAACACCTCAGAACCTGGTCTTGATCAAAAAGAGGGATAAGTATGGGCCTCTAAAAGTATTCAACGTCATATTATATGTATGACAAGTTATTGAAGTGCAGTAACCTCTGAGAGTGTATCCATATTTCATCACCTTTTCCATAATCTATGGCCTTGCATGCATGTTATACACGGATGCATTATAAAAATATCAGTGGAACACATGAAAAATGCATTCAAACAAAATGAGCACATGCACAGTTGTATAAAAACTACTTAGTTGTGTAAGAGGGGTCGGGCATAGTGTGTATATCCACGTGTGAATCCACGTGTGTCTCTGTGTGTGCGCGAACGTGGATGTACTTCATGCTGCTGCTGTGTGTGTGTGTGTATGGGGGGTGGATCGCTTCTAAATTCATGTGCACCAGTCCAACGAATGCGTACCCTGCACCTCCACGTCTGCACGTCTGATCTACATTTTCCATAGACTTAGAATGGGTACACGGGCACAATGCACAAGTTACGTCCGCATGTGTGCTTGCAGACACGTTAACGTGTTAATGTGTTAACACGTTTGCAGACGCTTTAATGTGCATACACATTAAAGTGTATGCACACCTACTCCACACCTGGATGTACACCTCACAAACATAAATATATCAGTCACACGTAGACGCAGGTGTGACGTGAGTGAAGCTATAGCGATCAGGTGACCTTCACTATCGATCACCGTCTACGTGACATGTAAACACTTAGAAAACAATATTAGGCGCTTGCAGCCGTATACACACGTGCAAATATGTAAGTGTGTGTGTGTGAGTGTAGGTGTATAACGGACCACCATTTATTCCGGTTACAGTCTGTGTCACAACACCCGTCCATAGAGTGGTAGTGACTGTAGTGTTACGCTCTGAGTCAGATTGTTGCTGTGATTGGACAGGATACAACACTCAACACTCACACACATATACTTACTGTTTAGTAATCCACCCCCCATAGTGTGTGTGTACGTGTGGGCTGTGTAGTGTATGTAGTAGTTGAGCAGACAGCAGTCTGTCACTGCCAGCACTGACCAGCTGCCTGAATGGGCGTGTCTTACTGCTCCAGGAGCCCCACCCATAATCAATCGATTTTTTTAACTTCCCCCCTTGTTTTCAAGATTTATGGAATCCAATACTTTCAAGCATGGAAGCTTTCTCTAAAATGTAATCAATAATATAAGACCTTGGTGTTCTTTGTACTAAAAGTGATGAAAATAGAGATGTCTGGTGTCTAATAGACATAGCTATAATATGAATGTTGCTGCAGAGAGCAGGTGAGAGCATGGGAACCCTAGGCTATGATGGAAACTTTTGTAATCATCCCTATTATTATTATTATTACTGTGATTATGGTTATTATAATTATATCTTCCTAATTTGTAATATTTGTATTAACATATTGATTGCATTTATTTTACTCTTTACTATTTTTTTTCCATTTTTTATGTATTATACTTATATATACAGTATATATATATATATATTTATTAAAATATATATGTACATTTCATCATTACTTATGATTGTAGAGGGGGAGAGGGAGGGATATGAGGGGAAAATGCTTGTTTATATCTGTATATCTTTTGGCAGCTGTAAAATAAAAATAAAAAAATAAAAATGTCTCCCCTAGTGGCAGGTCAGCAGAAAGCAGGTGTTTAGATACTTTTTAAGTGTGTTTAAGGATCATTCCGTATCTTTAGCCTTTTCTTCTTCCATGTTTTTGGAGTTTTTTGGGAGTTTTTTCTTTTTTTTTGCATTGAAGACTTTCTTACTGATCTCGCTCCAAGCTGAAGCAGTAAAGTTACAGGCTCTCGGGATTACGTTCTGTTTGCTGCTACGTGCAGCTGTATTTTTTGCATTTCCTTTCTTCATGAAAACAAGCCTCTTTACTCACTTTCTCACCAACACACTGTGACATCTTCTTAAACAGTGGGACTTTACTGTGTCAATCATATTTCTGAGGAGGGGAATGGTTCTGAGTTCAGTGCAGTTTTTAAGTCCTGTTTGATTTAAGAGATGAGCTGGTTCATTCATGCTGTGCTTTAGTAGTCTTTAAAACCAGCAGCATTCAGTGGTTTGTCATATCTGCCTCTTTGTTGTGATGTGTTAAAAATTTAGTTCCAATTGTCTTTTGTCTTCTTCTTGTTAGCTCATAATGTGTCATCATTTCAATGCTGTGCATTTGTATGCAGTGACACAATTCTTTTTTTTTTTACATCTGTCAGATTTACCACTCACTCCAGGTCTCTTAAGATGTTTGTTCTCATTGTGCTGTTTCTTTTTTCTATTGTTGTGACAGTCGTATCTGTTTTATCTGTCTCAGCTTGGTGTCTGTTCTTGATTTAAGAGGTCACCAGAGTAACATCTGGCGCTGAAAGTGCCTTTTTGTCGTTTCAAGTCTGAAATAACTGTTTTTTCAGTTGACAAGCCCCATCACAAAAGTTGCAAAACATTCAGACACAGTACTGTCTTATTTTAGACTCTGAAGTCTCAAACTCCCCTCACATCCTCTCCACCCGCACATACACGCTTCACATGAAGACTTCTCTCATGAATGTTTTACTAGGTCAGCTCCTCAGGAAGTGGTGTTTCTCATCTCCACTCTTCGCTGACTCCCTCTCCATGTCTGTCCTTTCCTCTGTCTCCACCTCCTGTCCGTGCTTCTTTTCTGAATTGTTTGTTGGATTTGCTAAGGCGGTACTAATCCTCGGGTTTGTCACTCGCCTCTCTGCTCTGTATTTTTAGACTCTGCATTTTCTCTCTGTTTAACAAGTGCTCATGCACTCACTGTGTAATGTGGCTGAGCTGCAAGCAGCCAAATTGTAATGTGATTACAGACCAACGAGTTTTCAGGAGATGTTGCTATGAATAATGTGAGTGAGGTTTGATCATCCGAATGTTCATGGGAGGGAGGGGGAGGATCTCTACATTGCAGCGTTTTCACCACACACTCATATGGTACAACTTGGAACTAAGAAAGAAACATCACACCAAACTAGATAATACTGGATATACAGTTAGGATGTGTTGTAAATGTCACACTAACCAGTCCCTCCAAGATTTCACGGGCATTTTTTGTGATTGTTGCAGGCTGAAATGCTCGATTTCACAGGGCCATTTTTCCAAAAGTTGCGGTTAAAAGTTGTAATTTTTTTCAGCCCTAAAACACACTTTACTCATAATTACGTTTTTTTTTTTCTACCAATTATAAATACATATTGACCAGACATGTTCTAGAAAAAATATGCTTTATTGTTGTAAAGCAAACACCAACACAATTTTGCAAAACGCGCGAACACTTTTTTTTTTTTAGCTTATACACTGATACACCCTGAATGCAAAAGGTGCAACAGTTTTTAATCAAAATGATGATCAGAAGTGTATGTCAGTAAACAATATTGAACTCATAAAGTGCATAACATGAACCTGTCATGAAGACATATTTCTAATACAACAAAAAATGTAAAAATACAAAGCATTAATGAATATACTGTATGTAATGATAATGATATCCCACATGGGGTTATGCACTGGCTTGTATTCTCTTGACGTGCTTTGCAGAAGCAAAATGCTTGTCCATAAATGACTTCAGCTTGATGATAACATTGCATTTTGAACAAAAAACTTTACCTCCATTCTTATGAAGCAACGTTGGGTACTGTTTTGCACAGTCCTTAGCCAATATTTATGTTGTCAAATGCGAGGTTTTTTGTCACACATGACTCTATTGAACGCTTTCTCCCGGCACTGGTTGAAAACAGGATGTGAAGTAGGCGTTTTGATCTTTGTAGGTTCCTTGTAAGCAGTGCAAAGCATAGACATAATATACATAGACGCACCGCTCTAGTCGGCGGCAGCAGTCAATGCGGCGTCTACGTACATATGTCTATGGAGCAAAGCACATCCTCTGCTACTTCCGTAGCAACTGCAAGTGCTAAAATGCCAAAAAAATAATGAAAAGCGGCCGCATATTTATGTTTTTTTTTTTCAGCGAAGTTGCAAAAATTGCAATGCCGCACTGATTTTGCGGAGTTTGCTTGATTTTGCATTAATAGTTGCGATCGCAACATCGCAAAATCCTGGAGGGACTGACTAACATACTACAGTATATACTACAAACTCAATGAGAATATACTGTATATCAGTGGTTCTCAAAATTTTGGCCGAAGTATCTCATTTCTCTTATTCCTGAATACAAGTACTCCCTTTGTCCGTCTACAACATTTTGCTCAGAATACTATGAAAAAACGTCTATAGAGCAAAATGATCGAATGAATGATGGATAGCATATTTTAAAGAACATTACTTTGTAAATAAGTAGAAATTAATGTATTCAGGAGACACTAAATACTGTTTCATTCCTGGTGTAAAACTAACCCAGGAACCCTTAACAAAAAAATAAACATAAAACCCCATATTTGTAATGCTTTCATTTGGTAACTTTCCACTCTCTCTTTCTCAAGTACCCTCTGTAGTGAAGGGTACATGTACCCCTATTTGAGTATGATTAGTAAGTAAGTAAGTGTGTTAACTTTTTTTATAGAGCACTTTTTTACAGACAGGTCACCATGTGCTTTGCACCAAATGAAGCAAAAACAACAATAAACAACAATGTTTTAAACGTTTTTTTAAAGACTCAAGAGCAAACTGTCATGGGTATGGAGTTCCAGAGTTTTGGGATTAAGGGCTCAAACGCTTGGTCACCCCATGGTATAAAGTTAGTCTTTGGTACTGACAGCAGGTTAAGGGAGTTGGATCTTAGTGAGTGGAGGTGAAGGTGAGAATTTTAAATCTAACCCAGTAAGCAATGGGAAACCATCTCTGTAGCGATTTTAGTATGGGAGTGATGTGAGTGTGTTTCAAACCTACAAGGACAAAAACCTGAAGCACACTGAGGCTAAATATCTCTGTTGATTCTCTATCTTTGAAAGTTCTGAAAAGTGAGAAACTGACCAATTAGAATATCAACGTGCTCATTTGATCCATAAAAGTCACGAAAACACATTTCATGCCAACATTTCTGAGATTTTTGGAGAACCACCATTTACTACTGATGACACTTCCAGTGAACTTCAAAACAAGAGTCTTATTTACAAAAGCATTGAAAAAAAAACTAATGGAAGACAAGAAGAGATGCTTTTATTTGAAAATGAATGGTTGATTTTTAGCTTAAAGCCAGTGTGGCGTACTGGGATTGCATCGTACTGAGATTGTATATGCAAGCATGTACACTACCGGAAATTGAATGTTTGCAAGAAAAAAATCAGAAAATTCAGTTTTGCTTATTTTTGTTTTCAAAGTGAACAAACATGTTTTGTTTGTTTATCGGATTAGGTTAGGGTTAGGGTTACAATCTCAGTACAATTACAAACTCAGTGTACCCACCATGCATACTTAAAAAATGTCCCTATATAGTATACATCCGGGTATTTCTCGCGTACTCAATTATTATGAGTAGTATGACATTTACAACACAGCCTTAGTGTCTAGGGATTTGGTGTAATTATTTGCAGTTCTGTTGTGAATAGGACTTAGGGGTTAGGGCTAGGGGTTTGGGTGTGGCTAGGGGTTTTGTTATGAATAGGAGTTAGAGGTTAGGGCTAAGGGTTTGGGTGTGGCTAGGGGTTAGGGCTAGGGGTTTGGGTGTGGACAGGGGTTAAGGCATAGGTGGGCAAACTACGGCCCGCGGGCCACATTCGGCCCGTTGGTCTTTTATATTTTTCGGCCCGCCGAAGCCAAAATAAACAATTAAAACACAAAAATGAACCGTCTTACTCATCATTTATCTCAGAACCCGTGGGAACCAAATGTTCTCCCATTCTCCGCTTACGCCCACCCTTTTCCAGCCTCCCAGCCAATCAACACGCAGAACACATGTAAACAAAGACGAACATTGGCAGAGAAAGCTGCACGTAACAATGATGCCTTCACGGTCATGGGAAACCACAACACTCGTTGAATAAACTACATTGGGACTCAGTTCGTTACAATATCATAGTTATGACTGCGTTCCTTTGACTTAGTCCTGTGATGCCTGGCATCCTACTCGGTATGGACAGAAATTGTAAGATGAGGAAGAAAGCAGAGTTATATTGGTCGCCGCCATAACACACCCACAAAGAAGAAAAAGAAGCGGCAGAAGAACCTAGTCATGGTAGAAGAGGAAACTTGGATAGCTGGCCAGACAAACAGTTCTTCCAAGTCGGATAATCAAAGTAAGTAACAGGGAACAAGTAATATAATATTTCATAATAAATCAAAAACTAAATTAAACTCATTATCTAAATAAAAAAAAAACAAAAACAAATGAAAAAAGTGCAGTAGAAAACCAAAAAAAAAAAAGAAAGAAGACTGAAGACTGAAAAAAACTAAATTAATTACCTGCATAAAAATACAAATGTAAAAGTGCAGCAGTCAAAAAATTCAGGAAACAACAACACTTTGTTCACAAAATGTGCCAAAAAGCTTAAGAAAACAAAAAAGTAAATGAATGTTTTAAATTAGCTAATAAAAGTTTGTTTCTGGTTCCGCTCCACTTCACATGCCGACGTAAATCATTATGTTTGCACTTTAGTTCCACATTACATTTTGATCCCTGTCGCATATCTAATGCAGTCTTAATTGAATGCTTGTAATTTCTGATACATTTTAGGATTCTAAATTTGCCTAGTAATGATCTTTGTTGTCGATGAAGAAAGGGTTTTTAAGAAGATTGGCATAAAATAGAGAATGAAGATATGACAGGTTGAAATTTTCAACCACACACTTTGAGAAGCACTGCTCTACAAACAGGCCTGTCTCTCCTTAAATGTGCAAAATGTTCCTTTAGAATTGAGGCTAAATTTGGGTGACAGTTGCAAATCTGTTACGCATATGGTTGATTTGTTATGAAGTTTTATAAATTTTAACTTTAGACAAGAAGAAGAAGAATGTATGTATGCATTGGGTGCTGGCCCGGCCCGTCTGTCAATTTGTATAAGTCCATGTGGCCCCTGAGCCAACCCCTGGATTAGGGGTTAGGGCTAGGGGTTTTGCTGTGAATAGGTGTTAGGGTTTAGGGCTAAGGGTTTGGGTGTGGCTAGGGGTTAGGGCTAGGGGTTTGGGTGTGGCTAGTAGTTTTGATGTGAAATGGAGTTAGGGTTTAGGGCTAAGGGTTTGGGTGTGGCTAGGGGTTAGGGCTAGGGGTTTGGGTGTGGCTTGGGGTTTTGTTGTGAATAGGAGTTAGGGGTTAGGGCTAAGGGTTTGGGTGTGGCTAGGGGTTAGGGCTAGGGGTTTGGGTGTGGCTAGTAGTTTTGATGTGAATTGGAGTTAGGGGTTAGGGCTAAGGGTTTGGGTGTGGCTAGGGGTTAGGGCTAAGGGTTTGGGTGTGGCTAGGGGATAGGGCTAAGGGTTTGGGTGTGGCTAGGGGTTAGGGCTAGGGGTTTGGGTGTGGCTAGGGGATAGGGCTAAGGGTTTGGGTGTGGCTAGGGGTTAGGGCTAGGGTTGGACACAAATTATATTTTAAAACAATGATGCTGCAGTGTAAATGTGAAGAACTTGCTCCACCACACACAAAGATACAAACACAAATTCCCACTATCAATGTGTGACTTCCAATGACCATAGCAACATCTTAGACTGTGTGAACAAGCAGCGTACCCAATAGTACCCAATAAATTTTAACTTTAGACAAGAAGAAGAAGAATGTATGTATGCATTGGGTGCTGGCCCGGCCCGTCTGTCAATTTGTATAAGTCCATGTGGCCCCTGAGCCAACCCCTGGATTAGGGGTTAGGGCTAGGGGTTTTGCTGTGAATAGGTGTTAGGGTTTAGGGCTAAGGGTTTGGGTGTGGCTAGGGGTTAGGGCTAGGGGTTTGGGTGTGGCTTGGGGTTTTGTTGTGAATAGGAGTTAGGGGTTAGGGCTAAGGGTTTGGGTGTGGCTAGGGGTTAGGGCTAGGGGTTTGGGTGTGGCTAGTAGTTTTGATGTGAAATGGAGTTAGGGGTTAGGGCTAAGGGTTTGGGTGTGGCTAGGGGTTAGGGCTAGGGGTTTGGGTGTGGCTTGGGGTTTTGTTGTGAATAGGAGTTAGGGGTTAGGGCTAAGGGTTTGGGTGTGGCTAGGGGTTAGGGCTAGGGGTTTGGGTGTGGCTAGTAGTTTTGATGTGAAATGGAGTTAGGGGTTAGGGCTAAGGGTTTGGGTGTGGCTAGGGGTTAGGGCTAAGGGTTTGGGTGTGGCTAGGGGATAGGGCTAAGGGTTTGGGTGTGGCTAGGGGTTAGGGCTAGGGGTTTGGGTGTGGCTAGGGGATAGGGCTAAGGGTTTGGGTGTGGCTAGGGGTTAGGGCTAGGGTTGGACACAAATTATATTTTAAAACAATGATGCTGCAGTGTAAATGTGAAGAACTTGCTCCACCACACACAAAGATACAAACACAAATTCCCACTATCAATGTGTGACTTCCAATGACCATAGCAACATCTTAGACTGTGTGAACAAGCAGCGTACCCAACGTAAAGCTACATGTTGTACTACACTAATGCTATCCATTGTCTCACTGTCTAGACTGGATGTGTAATTGTTGAAACCAAAGGTACTTTTGATTTGTGTATAATAGTGTGATTGGAATTGTACCAATGTCCTGGTTTGGTCTTTGAGTGTCTCTGCTTCAGCATCACACCATGTTTGATTGTTTTGTCCTATTTTTACTATCACCCAAGTACCAGGATTCCTGACTCTCTGAGTGCTCTCTTTTATGCTGTTCATCCAACCAATCATATAATTAGAGTCTCAATACTGCATGGGGGAATTCCTCAGCTCCTCACCAGGAATGTCACTGGCCCATTTGTCTGGAATGCCGAAAATCTATTTTCCTCCAGGAGGTAAAATCTAAACACAATAAATGAGAACTTCTCTCTATGAAACAAGCCAAGACCTTAACTTGATGAGGTTTTTATTGCACTTTGCAGCTAAATTTATTTTAAGCTTTGCAGGTTGATTGTTAAATAAATATACCGGTGATTTATTTTTTGGAGAAACTTAAAAATGGCAACTAATTATAGTGTGCAGAAATTAAATCAATTACCTAGATTATAGTCATTTTAAAACACTCAAAGTTGTAGAACAATTTTAAGAACAGAAATGGACTTTTCCTTTTTTTTCGAAAATAAAAATTATGAAACATACACTTGTATTTATCCTTAGTAAATCAACTGTTGCCCTTTAAAGATGTGACCACACACACTGTGTCACCTCTTGCAAGCTAGCACTGTCATTCCCGACCTTTCCCAGGTAGATCTATCGCACTCCACTTGAATATCTCTCCAAGCTAAATGAATGAAGCACCAGTTCTTTGAAGGTTGGAGAGGGATCATTGTACCGCTGTAGCCTGGTGCTTTTGTGATAGCCTGCATAAAGGTTAATAAACCCATTGTAAGCTCAGTCCTGTTCTTCTCCATGCTAGTGACCTGCAAGGTGCCAATTACGTGGTGTGTGACTCGCGCCGTCC
Organism: Gouania willdenowi; assembly: GCF_900634775.1. Classification (NCBI taxonomy): domain Eukaryota; kingdom Metazoa; phylum Chordata; class Actinopteri; order Blenniiformes; family Gobiesocidae; genus Gouania; species Gouania willdenowi. Next base: position 6,527,308 of record NC_041051.1, on the reverse strand, counting down.
CCTTGAAAGAGGCAAGGAAAGGCCAAGAATAATGAAATCATTGTCTTCGAATCAAACCAGTCGAGGTTTCTCGGTGGTCTTTCCTATTGAACAGGCAGGATGTGGGAGGAACCACCCTGTCTAGGTCTGGTATCACCGGACTACAGACACAGTAATTTGATCCTCCCTCTCTACCTGTCCTTTGGTAGACCTGTGCAGCCATGATGCAAACAGAGAATTCTCTGTGTAGAAGGTGCAGGAAAGTCTTTAACTCTGAGGGTTGCAAGATTGGCTTTACTTGAAGTTTTATACTTAAGGTTGACATTATGGCAAGGCAAGGCAAGGCAAATTTATTTATATAGCGCATTTCATACTCAAGGCAACTCAATGTGCTTTACATGATAAAACATTCAATTGTTTAAAATCAATAAGAACATTTAAATCAATAAGAACATTTAAATCAATAAGAACATTTAAAATCATCAGTAAAATCAATTAAAATCATCAGTAAAATCATCATTACATCAACAACATGACAAAAAATCTCTCTCAATCATATGCAGTAGAGAAAAAAAGTGCCTTTAACTTTGATTTAAAAATGTTCACATTGGATGCTGACTTCAGCTCCGCTGGCAGTTTGTTCCACTTCTTTGCAGCATAACAACTAAAAGCAGCATCACCATGTTTACTGTGAACTCTGGGCTCCACTATCTGATCTGTGTCCATAGATCTGAGAGACCTGCTGGGTTCATACCTGACTAACATGTCACTGATGTATTCTGGACCAAACCCATTCACAGATTTATACACCAGCAGCAGAACTTTAAAGTCTATTCTGAGGCTGACTGGGAGCCAGTGTAAAGACTTTAAAACTGGAGTAATGTGCTCTGACCTCTTTGTTCTGGTTAAGACCCGAGCTGCAGCGTTCTGAACCAGCTGTAGCTGTTTGATGCTCTTTTGGGGGATTCCTGTCAGAAGACCATTACAATAGTCCAGTCTGCTGGAGATAAAAGCATGGACCAGTTTCTCCTGATCTTTCTGAGCCATTAAACCTTTCACTCTGGAGATGTTCTTTAGGTGGTAGAAGCTGTTTTTGTGATAGATTTGATCTGACTGCTGAATGTAAGATCTGAGTCAATCAGAACACCAAGGTTTTTGACTTGGTCTTTAGCTTTTAAAGATCGAGACTCAAGATAATTGCTGATAGCAGTCCTCTTTTCCTTGTTACCAAAGACAATCACCTCCGTCTTGTCATGGTTTAGTTGAAGGAAGTTTTCACTCATCCAGCAGTTTACTTTTTCTAAACAGTCACACAACACCTCAATGGGACCATAGTCATCTGGGTTCAGTGATAGATATAGTTGTGTGTCATCTGCATAGCTCTGATAATCAACCTTACAGTTCTGTAAAAATTGTCCTAAAGGAAGCATGTAAAGGTTAAACAGAAGGGGTCCAAGAACAGATCCCTGAGGAACCCCACAGGACATTGGTAATCTGTCAGATGCTGTCATTAGCACGAATAAGTTGTCATGAAGGATGTCATTAAGTGTTAATCACAAAATTATGACACTTTTGGCTAAATTATGACACCTTTCGCTAAATTATGACTCCTTTGGTACTATGTTTGCATTTTTTGGGTTAGGTAGGGCTATTGTTAGGGGTTAGGGTTAGGATTAAGGTTAGGTATGGGAATGTTTTTTCCTTGGGAGGAAATGGTTAAGGTTAGGAGGGGGCTTAGGGTGAGCGGTAAAGTTCTAATAATAATAGAATAATAATGGCTTGGATTTATATAGCACTTTTTTGAGGGGACTCAAAGCGTGTTATAGAAACCATTATTCATTCACACCCAGCTGCCCTTGGCCAGACTGACAGAAGCGTGACTGCCATTTCACACCTACAGCCCCTCTGACCGACCACCAACACTCTTGCACAATTCATACATTCATACGAATCAACTTCAGTACGGTGCCTTGCCCAATGACACAACAACAATGGCTCGGATAGAGCGAAATTCGAACCCCCAACCATTCGGTTATTGGACGACCTACTCTACCACTGAGCTATGGTTGACCCAAAGTTAGGTGGTTGGGGGGGTTTGGTTAGGGTCAGGGCCAGGGAGAGAATGGTTATGGTGAGAGTAACGAATGACACTTAATGTTATTCATGCTAATAACAGGTGTCGTGTCATAATAAAGACAGCGTAATGACAGCTTTATGTATAAATCTTCTAGTTAAGTGTTACCCAAGATTGTTCTACAGACCCCTTAAACACTGATTGATAAAAAAAAAGCTGTGATTGAAATTCTAGCCCTGTTTTTAAAGCTGTTTAATTGGTTACATGCTATATGCTCACACCATGTGTATCTAACCAAGCTGGATTTTATTACTCACTTGCAAGTTTGATGCTTAAGCTATTAAACATCTTGAAAAGCATCTGATTTAACAAACTGATGTGTGATTATAGAATTCTAATTAACACATCCAACGTTGTTGACTTTAACTATCTACACAGTAGCATGGTAACATGCCTCAGTCCTCCACTGCCCCTATAGTTATCTTCTCTACGTCCTAATCACCAAAGCACTCATCAAAAACCCACATGTGCTAAGAATGAACATGCACACACTCCTGAGGAACCCTATCGTGCTTAAAGCCTCTTCAATAATAGATCAAATCGAATCACAGTGTAGGCCTCATGGATCAATGGATCAAACATAATTTACTCCAAAATGAAAGGAAAATGGTCAAAGTTGCTGCTTGAAAGTTTGTTTTCATTTCCATCTTAAAAAGTGTTTGTCATCATTCTCCCGCATTGCATTGTGGTATATGGAGTCCCTTCAACTCAAACATAGGAGGGTTTTTCCTTTCTTCTCACCGTGACTTCTTGTTCCTTTTTTCAAGAACAGTGATTCGCACGACACCATTTTGTTTGTTTGTTCCCAATAGTTCCCGTAATATAAGAATGAAGTGAAAACACTTCTATGCACCAGTGTCAATGACTTCACAATGCGCAAACATTTTAACAAACATTGTTTGCGGTGATGATGAAAACAAATTTTCGAGCAGCAATTTCAACCTTTCGTTTGTGAGTAAATAATGTCTGACCTATTGATCTATAAGGCATACACTATGATTTTATCTAATAAAAAACATCATGGTAACAGCTTTAGATACAGGATTGTTAGCTACTGCACCATTGAGTGACCCATGGTGTAAAAATATGTATTAAGTATTTTCTTTTTTGATTTTGGGCCTATCTTCCATTGCATTTCCTTATTGGGACCCAGACCTATACAGTAGATACATACTGTACTGATGACTTTGCTGTACTCATAATGTGCATGTGTGTTTTTTTGAAGCATAAAGACTCCTCCTCAGTCCTTTCACATGTAAACAACCACTCTGTTTATCCTCAAGTGCTTTGGACCTGTTCCAAGCCACTTAACTCTTACACAAGTATAAACGCAACCCTTGCAACTGTTTTTCCGGATCTTTTACCACTTCCTACTTTAGCAAGGTCACCCACTCATAACCACAATGAAATCTCTCAGCCATCATTTAGCGTCTGATAGATGGTTTCTATTTAGGAAATGGCATCTGACCACTAACCACAAAGGGACTGTTGACAGTTCTAAATAGAAAAGTTCAGCTGTGGGAGAAACAAAGCATGAAAAACAGACACTGATTGAAACAATTCACTGGCCAATAGTCTTTCTGGATCAGTATATACTTCGTTCTTTGGTTATTCCGTTTTAAAACCAACACAAAATAACAAATAAACAATGTGGTTATCTTGTTCTGTTTGTGTGATATTTGGATATTTAAGGGAAACTTGGATGAGAGCTTACTGTTTTAAGCTCGCAACACAAAGAGGACCAGCAGACGGGGGCGGACTTTTACTCTGCTGCGTTCAATGACATTTCGTTAAAGAGTTATTGATGCTGGAAGTCCGAATCTGTGAATATTCAGTCCAATTCAACTTTATTTTTATAGCGCAATTTACAACAAAGTCATCTCAATGCGCCTATCAAAACATAAAATTCATAATAAGGAAGAAAAAACCCAACAAGATTCACATGAACAAGCATTTAGCGACAGTGGGAAGAAACAACTCCCTTTTAACCGGAAGAAATCTCCAGTAGAACCAGGTTCAGAGGTGACCGCCATCTGCTTAGACTGGTTGGGGTTAGTGGACAGAAGGACCAACAGAACATGATAGAGAGATAGAAAATCAGAGTGTTGACTTTACCGAAAAGTGTTACGGTCCAAATAAACTGGTGACTGACTATTGACTGTGAGGCTGGGGTGAGGAACAATAGATGTTAGAACTTCTACCATTTGATGTTTTTGCAAAAACAATTACAGCTTTTTTGAGGGCAGTAAAACAATTTAAAACCTTGAGCCTCCAACGGCAGCCGTCAACACACACAGAAGTTGATCCCAAGAAACGAGGAGCACCAGTAGACTCATTACACGACATCTGGTTCCTTTATCATGTGCATGTTTTACGTAACATAACATGCTCCTTTTTTGTCCGTCTGTGGGTCCCCTCTGTGTGATGAGATAAAAACATGAAGCTATCGTCCTAGTTTTCCTTAAATATCTTAATATGACAAAAAACAAATGGTAAATGTTCTTGATTTTATATAGCGCTTTATCACCACACTGAAGCAGTCTCAAAGCGCTTTACATATCAGCTCATTCACCCAATCACTCTCACATTCACACACCAGTGTGACAGGACTGCCATGCAAGGTGCTAGTCGACCACTGGGAGCAACTTAGGGTTCAGTATCTTGCCCAAGGACACTTCGACACATAGTCAGGTACTGGGATCGAACCGCCAACCTCTCGATCAGAAGACGACCCACTACCACCTGAGCCGCGGTTGCCAACAGAAGATTTTATTTTATTTAATTTATTTATTTATTTTTTACTTGTCTGCACATGCTGTCAAAGGTCACCACTACAAGAAGTGCAATCTTTTTTAGACAGCAATGCATTTTTTGTTATTGCAATTAAATAAATTGCATTATTTTATTGCATAATTGTGACCACCACCAGCCTTACCTAAGGAAGGGTAAGAAACACTTTATTAAAGGGAGAATATAAAAAGAGAGGGCAGTGTTACATCTAGGTGAAGCGGTGGGGGGTGGAGGGGGAAGAGAGCAGGGAGGAGAGATTCAAGGTAGAGAAATGGAAGGGTGGGGAAGAGTTGATTACTGTAAAGTGAGAGTGAGATGTGTAGTTGTAGGCGTGAGGCTTAACTATAATGGTGGTGGCTGTGGACAGAGGGAAGGAGTGAGTGGTAATACCTAAAACAGGTATTTGGGATCAACGTATCTTAAGTTAAGCCCACTACAAGTTTTATCCCACAGTCCAAGGCATGCTTGTGCATCGTAGACCGATGTATGTGCAATAAACCACCACTGCAAACCCAAATGCTGCCCCGGACTCGAGGACGCAGCCAGATTAGCAGAAAGAGCGGGGGCCAGGAGCATAGGCAACCCCCCCCCCCCCCCCGGCCGAGCAGCCCCCAGACGCCCCCAAGACACCAAGCCGAGAGGCAACCATTGCCCCCCACATACACATCCAAGAAAGCACCTAGGAGCTGAAGAACCGGCGCCCCAAGAGCACCACCCCGGGACCAGGAACCCCCAAGGGGTCCCCGGGCGAAGCCCCGCCTGGAGCGCCCCTCCCCACCCCAGTCCACGAACCGGCCACAGTCCAGTAGGACCGCACAGCCCCAGACAGCGCAAGCCACATGGCAATGCCACCCACCGGCGCGCGAGTGACCGGTGGCCGCCACCGCAGGAAGGAGGCACTCCAACGGCACCCACCCAGTGCGGAACAGCGGTCCCCAACTAAGGGCGCCCCGGACCCACCCACCGATCAGCAGATAGCAGGACAGACCTACCAGGCAGACCGCCCCCCAGCAAACAGCATCATCTCGAAGCGCCAAGTAACCCCGCCCCAACCCCGCTACAGACGCCAGCACCCCCCCCACCGGCGAGGCAGGCCGCCCCGGGCCCGCACATTTTATTTTAAGTCAGAAAAATGCTGCTTGTCTGTTTTTTATTTTTATGTATTTCTGTTTTTAAGTCAGTAACACAAAATAACCACACAGTTTATTTGTTATTTTGATTTGGTTTTAAAATGGAATAACCAAAGAACGAAGGGTACACAGGTTTATCTGATTTGGCTGATTTGATTGTTTTCTTCGGTAAACGAATCAAGGTTTTATTTTTTATGCAGTTAAACCCAGCAGTGCCCTATCCATTTGGTGACAGCAAGACAAGGCAGCAATAAAACTCCAGTGACAGCCAGCTACAACTAAGCAGTTCACTGTGTTTGCTGAGCACAGTGATGAATGAGCTGCTGGAGCTTGTCATTTTCAGCATTTAACAAAGCAGGTTGTTGCGACTCTCCCAGAGCCTCTCAGGTAATTAATAAACACATCCATTAGGGAGCTAGAAAAAATTAAAAATAGACTGCGCAACTAAATCTAATGCTTTTCAGTCATCAGTCATGCACGGCTAGAAAATGGCATTTTAACAAGGCTCACGCCTGATTAATTAGAAAAATGGCACTAAGTCATTCAAGCTGCTCTAAACTATAGATATAAGCCTTTAGAGATGGTATAAAAATAACAACCATGGGGGCATCTGTTGCTGTGTGTCTGTGTTAGTCTTTGTTGCGTGTCCCTGTTCAATTTGAGTAAACACAGATGGAGGAAAGGGGAGCTGGCCACCAGCTACCTTAAGAAAAGACAGATTTGTCAGTGTGTGCACAGCTGTCTGGTTTATTAAAAGAAAACATACAAAGCTGCGTTATTTCAACAAACTGTCTTTTACCACAACATTGCGGACCTATCGATCACGAATGTATTTGTATGGAATTTGATGTAGATTTATATACCTGTTATAAAATAAATGTGTGAATGCTACTGGTGCTTCAGTTCATCACGTATCTTTGAGATTATTACAGCCTTCAATCAATTTAAAGGTAATATGTTGTTTGTAAAAATACTTCTTTCAAATCTGCGAGTGTCTGTTTAGATGTTTGTAAAGCTGCTTATAGGACAAGAATAATACCTCTTTGATATGTCCAACTCAAAGTAAACAAAAATTTACCTGCCAGGATTGTTCATTATGTTTGCATATAATTTCATACACAGCTGAAATTATTCAGCTTACTTGTTATTACCTGCACTGTACATTATTCAGGGATTTATTTCAGTCACACGTGTTAATTTATTGTTATTTTTGCTAAAAAGTTACTGAATTTTGGATTGAATCGTTGTAAATTAACCAATATCATCCTTAAAGGGGACATATCATGCTAAATCCACTTTTTTAGCCCTTAAATGCATTTTGTTGTATATTTAGAGTGTTTAGACGTACAGAAAAGTTCAAATTAATCTCTTCAGGTGCTCCGTTGAAATCTTTTTATTCTGTTTTGGTCATGTTTTTCAATCTGTTTCGATTTTTCTATTCTCTATTACGTTTTTTGAACAATAACGTCACAGTATTTGCAGCGGAACTGCCAAATTAGTACATCAACTCCAGGCCCAATACTTCGAGCAATCCGCCATTTTTATTTCTCGCTTTTATTTTGTAGTCCAAGCTCAAGGATGCCAAAGTTACGAGAGGATAAGTCAAAATGTTGGGTTGTTGGATGTAGTAACCCACACGCTTCATTACACCGTCTCCCAGCATCAGAACCTTTTCAAAGTGCCTGGTTGAGTTTTATTTTTTATGAAAATGTACCCACATCTGTGGGTAAGGTCATTTTTGTGTGCGTGCAGCACTTCAAGGATGACTGCTTCAGCAACTTCCGCCAGTATAAAGAAGGATTTGCCGAAAGATTTTGTCTGATTGAGGGTTCAATTCCTTCTATCTTTGGAGACGATGAACAGAGCACTTCGGTAAGCTGTAAATAACGCTAAAAAGTGTGATGATAAGACGTCCCTGTCATTGTTTTGTTAGCATTAGCAGTTGCACCGTCTTCATATGTTAGCGCTGTGTGCTCGTTTTAGGTTCATCATCTTCATTTTCATCTCACTCCGCCGGGTCAGACTCTGGCTCAAACATGTAAGGCTGGATGGACAAGTCTTCCATTGACATTTTGTAAATAATGTGTGAATAAACATTTTCTGTGCCACTAGATAATCGTATCTCTTCTATCAAACTACAAAAATGGCCGAACAGGGTGGAGTTGAGTGTCACCTTTGCAACCTGGAGAGGGGGCGGGGTATGAAGTGTCTCATTTGCATTTAAAGAGACCGCACCAAAACGAGTTGTTCTTAGAAGCACATGAGAAAAGAGGTAGAAAAGGGGCCTGTGGAGCTATAATAATGAGGAATTCAGACACAAGCATTGCAGTTCCGCTTTATATAGACCACAACTGTATGATTTATAAGTAAAAAGGAAGGATTTAAAAGCATGATATGTCTCCTTTAAATCAAATCGGTAACAACGAATCGTGATTCGAATCAAATTGTTTTAATAAAACAAATTGTTACACCCTTACAAAAAAACTACTTTGCCAATAACTTCTTAAACCACAAATTTCACTAATGTGGGATGAATTTTATTTTTATGAGTAAAGTTTTATGGTTTTAGCACTTACCATACAAGAAAGAGTAACTCTAAGGGTTTTACCTTTTAAAGTTTGTAAATGAAACCATACAGAACCCGATCGCTACGTATTTGGCTTTATAAAAATAGATAAATAAAACTAAGTATTATTGATATTTGTGTGTATGTTTCATATCTCTGTGTCAAGTTAAAGGGATTGTGTTGTTTAAGATGTTCCAGGTTTCTATCCTCACAGATGGGCGCTGATAATGGAAGTCCCACACACTTACACAATCTAATTAGATGCTCAGTTTAAGTCATGTAGACACACTCGTAGCTGAAAGTGGGGGTGTGTGTGTCTTTGTGTGCGGTGCGGTGGGCCTGGAAACCGAGGATTTAACAAAATGTGCACTAATTGGTGTTTGCTGTTGGGCGGCTACTCAGAGTTAATCCAATAGATTCCTGATGGCATCTCCTGCATGCTATTTTTAAAGGAAAGGAACTGTTTGGAAAGTTTCTCAGGAAAGTGTCTGCATCAAATGTTTTCCTGCAGTTTTTGGCAGTTACTTATCTTGGTTCTCATTTAGACGACGTTGTCAGTCACAGACTCTGCAGTTAACTTTTAAGACAAGGAAGAAACAATATCCTGTCCTTCTTCATCCTGACAGAAACCTTTTTTTCACTGACTGACTTTAAATTTATGAATGACAAAATTTTAATAAATCCATTCTTTCCAAAAATGGAACATATCACAACTTCTGCCTTTTTCCTCAAAAACTCCAATTTAATAGAGTTTTAAAAAGATAGAGCTATCATTAAGTGAAGCCGCTCTCTATCTTTCCCATAATTCCTCTCGGCCTCAGACTTTTCTGCTCACCCTGCAGATTCCCGTCCTTGCTGAGTCGCTGACATGCTCAGACCAGGATTTTCCTCCCTCCTCGTTCTCATCAGCTCCAGCTTACTTGTCATGCTGAATATTAGGGCTTGTTGCTCAGTCTCTCTGAGATGAAAACTTGTGGCAATACTCATTGATTTTGTGTTGCTGGCATAAACAACATGAATTACGAAAACAAGGGACACCTCAGAAAATCCTCATTGATCTCAACATGCTAAGAGTTATAGATGTAGGTGGCTTTTATTTTGGAAGCAAGTGCCAAACATACACAGTGACTAGGAAATTAAAAAAAACTGCGAGGTAAAATTCAAAGGTTCACAACAAAATTGGCTTCCACTGGCCGTCGGGAGTGCGCATGCATTCAGCGAAGGTGGAGTTACATTGTTAACGACTTTTAATGCCATAATGTACGTTTTTGGACTCTTAAATGCTTTTAATCCTTAAATGTTGAAGCGTATCTCCCATAGGCTGAGTTTGAGATTCTTGCAGGGGGGCAGCAAAAAAAAAAGAGAAATGTAATGTTTAGAACATCTTGAGTTTCGCTTCACAAATAAGGAATGAAAACAAATGTACCAATCTAACTGTTTTTATTATTGTTATTTTTCATTTCTGTAACACAAGTTTCTAAAGCTGTATTATGAACCTGCTAAAATAAATCCAAAATGCAACTTGAACTATTCAGCACCCTCTTGTAACTTAAAGAATGAAAAAGTAAAGTTGCTCAAATTAAGCAGTGTTATTATTTATTATGTTTTACATGATATATTATACAACACTCGATACATGTGCTTTAATATGGGAGTTACGCTTTAACATGGTGGGATAGACTTTCTGGCAGTTTTAAATCACTAAGTTAAACAACAGGTCGAATAGAATAAAATGATCCATATTGATTAAAAACATTTAAAAGTCCAGCAACGAAGATTATGACATTAAACAACGTAACTCCACATTTGCTGATTGTCTATGTGCTCCCGCAGCCGGTGGATGCCGATTTTATTGCGGGGAGGGGGGCGAGTAAATTATCACAACAACTGTTCAATCCACTGCTTTATATCCAGACACTGAGTGCAGGGTTTGCTCATTCTCTGTTCCAGCCACTTGTTTTCTCAGTGTATCACTACAAACAACAGACTTATGGGTCTACAGATCACCTGCGGTGTCCGCCATGTTACAAGACGCAGGAGCATCAAATGTCATCGGCCGGTGGTCCTTTAAAACTTTTTTACTTGGTTTTATTTTGTAAACCTTTGAATTTTATGTTGCTATTTTTGTCATTTCCTAGTAACTGTGTTATTGGCACTTAACATACAGTATGTATATATTATGTACATTATATTAATAATTGAATTTTTTCGAATAAATTTGAAAAAACAAATGAAAACTTTTGATCACAAACTTTGCGTACGTTACAAGTGCAATTAAGTTGGCAATTTTAGATCAGATGTGCCACTTTTGTCACAGTTTGGTATCCAAGGGGCTACAGAATGAATTTCAGCATTCAGAATAATGACCGATCCGAGAATCAAAACAGGAAACAAGTTTCAGTGGGTGCTGAACATTTCTAGCTGAATTTTGGATTGCAGTAGTTCATGTTATGGTACTGCAGCAAAAACGATGCAGAAAGCGTCCGCCGGCCTGATTTTATCATGCATTACAACATTAAACGATGCGTTGAAGAACTTTTTTGTCGTTAACATTGTCAATTATGTTTCTAATCGTTTTTGCATTAATGTTTATGTTACACACATTGTGGTTGGCTCAAATCTTGAGACGTTTTATATAAATATATATTTGTTTTTTTGTTTTTTGTCCCCCCTGGCAAGAATCTCAAAGTCCGCCTTTGGTTCTCGCTTCCCTTTGTTGTCCCAGTTTGTGGATCGCTGAAGGACGGAAACAACTCGCTGGAATTTGTAAAACTGACTGACAGCCATTTTGTGTCTTAGTGGCTTCCTTCCCACCGTGAGGGCTGTGCAGCTTTTTAGGGAGGATTGGTTATGGTATTTGTGGAAGCTCAAAGAAGGAAGATCCACAATGTTGACATTCTTGGTGAATCTGTACATAAATTATTCCATGAAGGAATGCTGCGTGGTTCAGCTGACAGTTTCTGGGATCATTTTGTGGAACAGGTGGTTTTGAATCTGCAGCTTGACGTGTATTTCTGTTTGGAAAAAAAAATAAAGAATAGCAGGAGAAGATAGTGTTCAGATGCTCCCTTTTGCACCTTTTGAAGCACAATGTTCTAAGCATCTCCAAGCTTCTAATCTAATCACTCATGACCTGGGAATACCCTTGATGTTTGCGTATGTTCTGCATAATTCATAGTTCATATCCTGTGCAAAGCCTGTCAGAAACCTGCACCCCGTGAAGGATTGCCTCAGACTTGTGCTATTGAAAACGCTTAATCCCTAGTGGATGGATATGTAAATATGAGCGAGTGTGGCTATGTATTGCTGGAACACTTGTGATTGCTGAGGATAAACCGCTGGCACTTGTGGGTGACAAGAGGGAGCGAGAAACAGAATAAAATATAACTTTAGGCTTAAAGACCTGTCCTTTCCTTTGAGTATCTAATCTCCTTAGCAACTGCACATAAGCTCATACCATAACTTTATTATTCCAGTAAATGAACCGACGGTTAATGCTCATGACTACTTAAATCCTACTTTCTTTATCTTTATCAGATATACAGATGTAGATTAAAGACATACTGCATGCAGGGTTCTCAACATGAATTTTTCACAGCGTAGGAGGATTGCGAGAGGAGTGAGCCAATGCTTCCATGTGTTGTAGGGAGACCAGTGGCAAGTTTTGTTTTTTTTGGGGTTTTTTTTCTCATTGCCTTACTTTAAAGCCAAAAGTTATTTTTGAATTGGTGAAGAGTCATGATGAATCTAGAGTGCGGTTCAGGCAGTGAATCTGCAACATTGTTGCAGGGTAGGTACTGGAAAATTTAATCTTGCCTGCAAGATGGATTCTCCTGGTGTTCACAAACACCAGAATCCATCTTGTGCTGTTCCCGCCTTTGCATTTCGAAACCAAACCCGAAATGGTTGGAACCAATCATAAGGCAGTGTTGTGGTTTAAGGCGGGATATCTGTGTGTGACAAAGGCAGAAGCGCTGAAGCAAAACTGGCGCATGCACAGTTGCGGGTAGAGGAACTAGCTGGGCTACAGCTATTAGCATTGCTCCGAAGCAAAATAGAAAGATGTCGACACAGGAGGAGAACTCGACTTAGAGGGAGGGCTACACATAGGTTATAGAGAATTTGCCTTTAAAGAAGGAAAGAACGTACACTGAGTGAAAATGTCTTTGATGCTTTTTATTAGACCTTGAAAGTACAACCTAATGTTGATTTAGAAAGTTTGCCTATACTCCAACAGTAGTCTGCTGCTCCTTTATACAATGCGCTATCAGTGATGTGTTGACTGTTCAAAGTCTAATCAAATACTGAAGAGGAAAACACATACGGTGATGATGTTAGCTTTAGATGACATAGCAAAGGGATGGAGTTCGCTCGCAGGTCACTTCAACATCAGCATAGTAAACAGGAACTTTAGTCAGTATGAATGCAGGTTGGTTCATCTTGTAAAGTTGAATAATTTAAATAAGTGAGAGTATTATTCCACTCTAATCATAACTATATGATCATAAATTATATAAAGGATTTCACTATCAAGGGTAAAAGTCGGTTTAAGGCAGAGATGGGCAACTTCTATCAGAGCGGTTATATTTTTGGTGTTTTTGTTGAATTTTTGTGCATTTCCGTTGGCATCTTTAAAGTCCTTTTGTATATGTTGTTGTTTCTCTAGTGATTTTGTGTTAGTGTGGCTTTATTATCATTTTGTGTACTTTTGTTGACATTTTGTGCATTTTGCTGTCATTTTCTGCGTTTCTGGTGTTTTGTGTGTTATGCTGGGCTTTACATAACTTCAAACTTTATAAATTACAATTTCATTTTGGGGCTGCCAGTTGCTTAAGTCTGGTTTAAGGGTTACGGTTAGGCGATAACTCCCATTATAATGCGTTCCTTTGGATTCACCACCAGGAAGAGCCACAACACACATGTCACAAAGTAGATCAGATTTAAGGAAATTGTGTTGTCACGAATACAAAATTGAACAAAGTCCATATTGTGTCATTGTCACAAACTTCATTAGATTGGGCTGCAATAATGCATTCTCGATATTATTACCATTTGAGTGTTTTTAAATTTGTCTTTAGAAAGACGTTTATTTATTTTGCAGTTTCATTAATTTTCTCTAGAGCTGGGATAATACACAGCAAAATCCATACAGATTTTAAGGCCTTGATGAGAAATGGTCAACTCCATCAAGACTCCAAAAATAACTACAAAAAAGATGGAAAATAAACAAAATTACTTTTCTGTTTTAATGCTCGGATCGGTCATTATTCTGAATGCTGAAATTAATTGAAAACTCATTATGTAGCCCCTTGGATACCAAACTGTGATAAAAGTGGCACATCTGTTCTAAAATTGTTAACTTAAAAAGGAAAGGAGGCGGTGATGTCATTTTTTTGGGGCTGTCTAGAAATCACGGAACATGAAGTTTTCCCAACACTTGTAAATGTCATTGAAATCCATGAAAATGATAAAGTTCACTTTTAATTTGAAACGCCTTCATTGATAAACAATGTAACAGGTTGATTTGATCAGATCATTGATCAGATTATTGCAGTGTGACTGAGGATCGGCTGCATTCTGTCCGAGTCACGGTAAAAATCTCACTCCTTGATCACCATCATCATCATCACCATCGCTGTAAAGCGTAACAGACTTAGATGAGCTGGAGATATGAGAAATTAACGCGGCCGCAGAGCGTCCTGCTTTAACACAGAGGGATGTTTGCAGTGAAACACAACTATTGGCTTCCATAATACGCAGTTTTAAACATAAACTGTTTAAAGCGACCTGAGCTGAGCCTCATTAAAATATGTGTGAGAACAGTTTGTGGTTCATCCTCATCTGCATATGACAGCTTGTTGCACTCTGTAGTGGATCAAACTCTGACTTTATGTTGGACATAGTATGAAAATAGCTGAATCACTGTGACCAACGTGGACAGAAGTCTGCGTCTGTCAGAGTTTTAATGAATCGTGCAGCAGCAGCTGAGTGAATACAGCTGCTGCTGCGTGACGCACAAGTCCGTGTGGCTTCAAATGTAATTAAGTACATATTTCTAGTGTAATATAATGTTTCACCTTATCAGGGTACTGCACTTAATCCAGGGTTAGAAGCGCGTAAGAGGAAAAGGAGAAACCCAGATTTGAATGGGAACGCCCACATTTCAGAGCAGCTCCACCCACAGTGTGGAACTGGGATGAAGGCGTGCAGTGACTGACTTACGTACAGGGGGAGAATAGCACACAGCCAAAATCAGCGTCGCTGCGTGGCTTTTTGGAGAATAGAGCCCTTTGTGATTATAATCATTTTGTATTAAAATCAAAGCTATTTCACAGCATTAAAGCAGTAAACAGGAGTTTACAGGACAAACAACACATGACAGTGACCAAATGTGTGATAAATCTGTTTTTTTTTTGCCCAAACATCATCCCAATGCATTATTTCTGTCCATTTCCACACACCTAGTATTAATATTAGTAGTTGTTATCCAACAAAATGCCTACAGGTGTTGCTAGCAAATAGCAGGTTTAACATCTTTTCAGCGATGAAACATTGTTTTCTTTTTTGTAGCCATACACTCAAATGTTGGTGAATAATGTCAATCCATAACTGCAGCATCATTAGGACATTGTTGTCCTCTGGTCTCAGTGGAGATCACAACAGATCTCCTTAAAGATGAATAATGAAAATGTTCTGCTACATCTGTTGCTCAAAGATTACTCCCCGTATATTACTTTAGCTCACAGTGAGCCACAGTGAGCCACAAAGATGTGATGTGTCTGATCAGAATAATAATCAAAGGGGTGTATGTGTGTTTTTGGTGTTATTTTTTTTTTGGTTTTTGGTTGTATATTTTTGTTTTTTTTATTGCATTTTTGTTGTCATTTTTATTTATCTCATTTAATGTAATTCTGTAGATTTTTTCAATTCTCATTTTCTATATCCTCTAATTTTCTGTCTTTGAAGTCATTTTTTCTATTTTGCTGCCTTTTTTGTTTTTGGAGTCCTGTTTTGCATGTTTTTGTTCTCCTTTTAATGATTCTTCAGCTTTTCTGTGTGTTTTTGCAGTTATTGTGTTATGCTTTTACTTTGGGGGCCACATACACAAACGTAAACACCCATTTCTTCTTTAGCTGTAATACTGTGAATAATACTAGTGAGGCTATTTTTGCCTTTAAATGTGAGTGATTAAAAGTTGAAAGAACAGCAGTTTTTCCTGTTGATGTCAGTCAGCTGCTGGTGTTGGAGCATTTCTCACATTAATTCACCAGTGAATACATTTAACAACTAACAAGCCCAAACAAACATGCTTTGAAATGAAAGTTGAAATAATGTATTTGATGAAAATGGCTCAGAGTAAACGGAATCCCAGGTCTTTCATGCTTATTCCAAGTTATGCTGACGACTCAGTGGAGCGAGTTAGGAAAAGGATCCCAATACACTCTGATATAATCCTGTAGCTTTGTATCAAATTGCTACTATGATTGGTTTTAGTGGAGCTCAGTTAAATTGTAAGCCCAGATGAACAGGTTATATGGATAGTTTCTGTCTGTCAATAAGCGGATTCGGAAAGGGTCAGGAGTATCCAGACACATAAACATGGGGGAGTGCGACACAGACACTGAAAAATGATGTAAAATCGATGTTTTAAAAGAATTCTGTAAGTAACAGAGATACAGTGTTACTGGTAAGAGGAAGAAAGAACTTGGCTCTTGCTTGGGCATTGTCATTGCAAAAAGCCCTGATTGTTTTAACAAAACAGCAGGAACAAGAGGCTGTCAACCTTAATTATAAATCTCTGTGTGAGATCAATGTTGACAGTTGTCAGATGACAATTCCAGATCCCTTAGAGCTGAGAGAAGGTTGGGAGAATGAGTCAATAGCAGCAAACAAATGCCCCCCCTGCATGTACATTGATATAAATACTTATCTGATTCGCAAAGACGAGCAAAACTTGCTGAAAAGACTTGCTAACGACTACAAAGAAGGTGACTTAATTTGTCCGTCAACATGACATGTACAGGCTATACTGTATATACCAAGGTCTAACGTTATTTTATTTACATGCGACTATGGCGTATATGGAATAGCGTGGTATTATAACACACACATATACTATATTTATATATATATATATATATATATATATGTTGTCCTCTGGTCTCAGTGGAGATCACAACAGATCTCCTTAAAGATGAATAATGAAAATGTTCTGCTCCATCTGTTGCTCAAAGAATATTCCCCGTATATTACTTTAGCTCACAGTGAGCCACAAAGATGTGATGTGTCTGATCTGAGGGGTCACATCATCAACATTCAGAATAATAATCATGTATGTGTGTTTTTGGTGTCGTTTTATGTTCTTATTGTTGTATATTTTAGTCGTTTTTTGTTTTTATCTCATTTTTTTTGTTGTCATTCTTTTTTTTCTTTTATTGTCATTTTGGATATCCTGTATTTTTGTTGTTTTTTTTTCTATAATTTTCTCATTTAATGTGTTTTTGGAGTCATTTTGTGTGTTGTTGTTGCTATTGTGTGTAATAGGGGTAATATGTGGAAGACATTAAGTTGAAGATCAAACCCCTACATCAGGGCTTTGCTCAACCATCTTTGTAGACAAAATAATGTTGTGGATTATGCATGATTTTATCAGGGTTTGTAGATGACGCAGCTCAGTAATGAAACCAGTTAATGCATTTGTTAAGCCAGTTTTATTTTTTTGTATGAATAAGTTCATTCTCAAAAATAGTTTGCACTTTACTGTGTATTTCCCTTTTTGAAGAAGAAGCCTTTATGTGTGCTCACTTTCTGTCTCAGTTTTGAGCTTGTATTTATGAGCAGAAAGTAGCGGTTCCTCTTACAAGGTACAAGTCAAGCTTAAAGGGGACATATCATGTTAAATGCATTTTGTTGTATATTTAGAGTGCTTAGAAGTACAGAAAAAATCAAATTAGTCTCTTCAGGTGCTCCGTAGATATCTTTATATTCTGTTTTGCTCATATTTTTCAATCTCTTTCGATTTTTCTATTCTCTATTACTTTTTGAACTATTACATACATCACAGTATTTGCAGCGGCACTGCCAAATTAGCACATCAACTCCAGGTCCAACACTTCGAGCAATCCGCCATTTTTATTTCTCGCTTTTATTTTGTAGTCCAAGCTCAAGGATGCCGAAGTTACGAGAGGATAAGTCAAAATGTTGGGTTGTTGGATGTAGTAACCCACACGCTTCATTACAACGTCTCCCAGCATCAGAACCTTTTCAAAGTGCCTGGTTGAGTTTTATTTTTTATGGAAATGTACCCACATTTGTGGGTAAGGTCATTTTTGTGTGCACGAAGTACTTCAAGGATGACTGCTTCAGCAACCTCCACCAGTATAAAGAAGGATTTGCCGAAAGACTTTGTCTGATTGAGGGTTCAATTCCTTCTATCTTTGGAGACGACGAACAGAGCACTTCGGTAAGCTGTGAATAACGCTAAAAAGTGTGATGATAAGACGTCCCTGTCATTGTTTTGTTAGCATTAGCAGCTGCACCGTCTTCATATGTTAGCGCTGTGTGCTCGTTTTAGATCCTTGATGATATGGCCTACGTGATTTTATTTAAGTCTAAAGTTTTCATTTGTCATTTCATTTTGCCGTTTTTGTCTTTGAAAAGACTATTAAAATGCATTTCATGTCGTTAGCTTGGCGCTAGCGTTAGCTTGGTGATTGTGTTAGCTCACTTGTTAACATCCATATGAAGACGCTGTTCTGCAGGTTCATCATCTTAATTTTCATCTCGCTCCGCTGGGTCCGACTCTGGCTCGAACATGTAAGGCTGGATGGACAAGTCTTCTGTTGTTGACATTTTGTAAATAACCTCTGAATAAAAAGTTTATGCGCCGCTACATAGCCGTATCTCTTCTATCAAGCTACAAAAATGGCTGAGCAGGGTGGAGTTGAACCGAGTGTCACCTGAAGAGGGGGCGGGGTATGGAGTGTCTCATTTGCATTTAAAGCGCATCAGAAAAGGGGTAGAAAAGGGGCCTGTGGAGCTATAATAATGAGGAATTCAGACCCAAGCATTGCAGTTCCGCTTTATATAGACCACAACTGTATGATTTATATGTAAAAAGGAGGGATTTAAAACCATGATATGTCTCCTTTAAATCCGCTGCTGTCCCACTGATCTCATAGTCAGATGCTTTCACGCTGCGATTCCAGCAGATCTTTTTTTTTTTTTTCTGCAGCAAACAACAGCCTAAAGCTAAAAGGAGAATGATTATTTTCAGGCTTGAATTTAAACCCTGCTATATTTAAAGTCTCAAACATTAAAATAAAAAAAAACGGAAAGGAAAGAGGAAGTCTCTAAAGCAGTGGTTTCCAACCTTTTTTTGAGTTGTGACCCCATTTTGACCCCCATTACCACAAATATCCGGTGACCCCAGAGACCTTTTTTTTAGAATAAGTTTTTGATCATATTTGTTAAAGTGTGTTCCAAATACAAACTATTCAGGATTTGTGCACAAAGTGACAAGATGCACCACCTCAGATATTTTTATACTGCATTTTATTTTAACTAGATTTATATTTGAGAAAGGTTCAGTATAGGATACGGTTATTTGATATGTATTGTGTGTGATGTGTATTTGAAAAAATGTTAAAAATGTAATTTTAATTTGTTTTGACTGGTTTTTTTTTTCTTTTTTTTTTTAATCAATTACTAGAGATTTCCAGTGACACCATTCTAATTAAACACTGCCCTAAAGTGACTGTAGAGGCAGGCTCCAACAACCTGCAATAATCCTAATAATAACCAGTGTTGTGCTAGTTACTGAAAAAAGTAACTAGTTATCGTTACTAGTTACTTCATTCACAAAGTAACTCAGTTACTATTTTGATTACTTACACCAAAAAGTAATGTGTTACTGGAAAAAAGTAACTTTTGAGTTACTTAGAATTAAAGAATGTATTTTTTATTTTGGGTCATTTGTGTCCATACAGCTTCATATTAGTGCTGTAATAATATAATAATCCACTGTTGATCAACTGCTATAAAACAACCATAAATGATGTGCGTGTAAAGCACACAACAGCTGCTCCAAAATTAAAACAGTAATTTTTCAGCCTTAGCACAGTAATGTAAAGTAAGCTGTGCATATTCCAGGTGCACATTCTGCTGTTTAAAATGCTTCTAAAAATAAATGTGGAAAAACTAATTCACAGCATTTTTCTCAGCTACACAATGCTAAACATATCAGGCTAATGAGCTGCTGTTAGCAGGGACTCAGCAGTAGCGACAGGCTGCTTATTTACAACAACATACCGTGCAATAGTTTGGCTGATCTGTCCCTAGATAACAGTCACAGTCCGTTAAAATCTAGCTGCAGCGTTAGCTTAGCTTCACCGATACATCTTTTGGAGACAAAACTTATGCGCGTATATCCACTCTGAGAAGCTCGTCCTGTTCTCGCATTGACTCACCATGATTGGTGCACGTGATGTAAACAGAAACACGCTGATAATGCTTCTTCTTCTACTGTTTTACTGTATTTGGCACGGCATCCCGCAAAAATATGTAGCGCCACTGTAAACAGGAAGTACACTGCAGCTAACAAAGTAACGGACAAACGCACCATATTGTAACGGTAACGGCGTTATTTCTTTAGAAAAATATTGCGTTACAGTACTAGTTACTGTCGAAAGTGACGTTGGGGCGGTAAAGCGTCACAAGTAACACGTTTCCGCCCAACACTGATAATAACTACATTATTTGCATTTCCTGAACAAATTGCAAGTGAAGATGCAGGCACTACATTAGCTAGACTATTATTAGCATTAGTATTAAATAGCATTAACAATAGCTGGCATTAACATTAGCTGGCATTAGCATTAGCCTAGCATTAACATTATCCTACCATTATAGCATTGGCCTTGCATTAGAACAACCTAACATTAACATTAACCTAGCAATAGCATTAGCCTAGCAATAGCATTAACCTAGCCTTAACACTGACCTAGCATTAGCATTAACCTAGCAATAACATTATCCTAATAATAGCATTAGCTTAGCATTAACACTAACCTAGCATTAGCAATAGCATTAGCCTAATAATAACATTAACCTAGCATTAACCTAGCATTAGCCTAGCAATAGCATTAGTCTAGCAGTGGCATTAACCTAGCATTAACACTAACTTAGCATTGCCTTAGCAATAGCATTAACCTAACAATAGCATTAGCCTAGCATTAGCACTAACTTAGTATTAACACTAACCTAGCATTAGCATTCACCTACCATTAGCACTTACTTAGCATTAGCATTTGCCTAGCTATAGCATTAAACTAGTATTTAAATGTGGTGAAAAAGGTTGAAATGTGTTGAACATATTATCTGAACATGTTAAATGTTGAATGGTTTGTAATTTGTTTGGATAAATTTAAAGGTAAAAGTGGAGCAGCTCCTGTAGTTTAACCAGCTGTTCATTCTAACAATGGGATTGGAGCTGAAAAGTCAGTGCAGTTTCACAAAAAAATTAATCATCTCAAAAAGTTTAAAAGTTACAGATTAAAAAAGTACAAGCATAAATCTTTCTTTCTGAATGTTTTTGATCCATTATTTGTCAAAATCGGTGTAGGAGGAGTTAACGACAAAAGAAACGGATAACAACAGTGAGGATGCAGAAGGCATCTTCATTAGTGTTATCTGTTTTTGTTTTTCTTCCTCCCGTCGTTAACTCCTCCCACACTTTCTGTCCCATTTTTATGTTTTTTTCATATCGGTGAAGTGGATTCCATCTGATTTACTTCCTGTTACATAGTTGCTTTGTGGGGGGTTTTTGCTACTGCCAGGTTGAGTGTGTCTCATTAGGCTGGAAACACAGAGGCTAGTTGGAGAGCAGTGGAGCTTTGCAGGCCTATAAGCCTTGGCCTGATCCCTGACACACACACACGCACACACACACACACCCATCTGGCCAGATGAGACAGCTGGATGGCCACGCGGTCGTGACTCAAACACACACACACACACACACACACACAATCACTCACAGGCACAATTTTCCCTGGTTCTGAGTGTGTGTGCCATCTATCTCTTGGTTTGTCAGTGAGCTCTGGTGGTCACAGATAGTGACCTTGCCCACAGCTCTGCTGCATTTTCTCCAAGCATCATATTTGGATTCAAAAGTCAAGGAATAAGCTTCCACTTTCATAGTGGAGAGACACTCAGGGGGAAATGTGAGAAGTATGAGACTGGTGCGTTGTGAAGGAAAGGACCCAATTAAAAAGTTATTAAAGGTTTCTGGACAGAACAGTTTAAAGTGACAAAAGAAGCCTAATGAATGTGGATTAGTGTTTTTCAGCATGTTTTTATTTTTTTTATTTCAATAGGTGTGACTTCCTGCTCCTTCGTATTGTAATCAAGCTGACAAAGAGAGAATGAGACGTATGATGAATATTTAAAAGTAGCTTAGTGAAGTGTTAGTGAAGAGACATAGAGCTAGTGCAACACATCTGGAAAACACTGTGTCAAAATGAACAAGGTACCATTCATTAGAAAAGTCAAATTCATGCTGTGGAATAGGTGCAGGCAGTACAGGAAGTGCAGGTTAGTTGTTAATATACAAACAATGCCACATTAATTACCACGATAAATTACAAAGCCTATAAAATTATAATATAAAACAAAAAGTGGTTTTGTGCAAATATGGCTAATTTGTTATGTTAATGCTGGTTTTTATAATATCTTATTTTGTGCAGTGCCGATTCATTGTATTTATCATTTTCACTTGTTTAACGATTTTTGTTTACAGTAATATTATGTTGTCACACAATATATTTTAATCATATTTAGTTTTGGTTATTCTACATTTATTAGGGGGCCAAGCCCGCGGGGCTAGGGAACCACATATGTAAGCATACGCGGTTTCTAGGACCAGCGGTGCTGGGTAACTACATAAGATACACAAAAAGTGCACCACTAGGTGGCGCTATAATGGGTGCAAATGCATTTTGGCCTGTAACTTTCACATTTTAAATCACATCTTCCAAAACTTCATATTCACCTGTTCACAGCAAATGGCACGTTGGCCTGTGTCCCGACGCTCGCCCGTCATCCTTTGTGACGTACTTTCACGGGCTCCGCGAAACCTGGGGGCCGTGTTGCGCGGGAAGGCTTGGCCCCGTTTCATAACTGCTTGCAGTTATAGTTTATATTTGTGTTTCTTTTGGGTAATTTGTATTATTATTATTATACATCCATTTTTTACAGTGCTTTTTTGGGTACTTAAAGTTGCTTGCTCAAGGGCACCCCAGTAGTGCTCAAGAAGTGCCCTAGCACCTCTCCAGCTACCAGAACAACATATGTCTTTTTGGTCCACACCGGGACCTGAACCGACAACCCTCCGGTTCCCAACCCATGTCCCTACGGACAAAGATATTCAGGTTCTTGTGTGAGAATGTCTCATTTAGAAGTGATACAAAGAGGTGCCAAACTGCTTTGGGCTTCCACTGAGTAAAGTGAACATACTGTATGCATCATCCAATAACTAATCTAGGGTATGGTTAAAGCTGTAATACTTCCCTGTGCGTACGATTGTGTTAAGATAATTAAAAAGATATTTACACATTTAAACATGCATGGACTGAGTTCAGTTTTTATATGAATTGAATACCTCATGAGTATAGAGTGTAATAACTTTGATATTGAAGCCCTAGCAAAAAGCCAACATCCAATATTTTTTCCAGTCGAGTCTTTTGCCTTCGATTCTAATGATATCATCGCCTGCGTCGCTTCCCACACATTCAGATCACTTGCTTCTCCCTCCTGGCAGTGTTGATTCCATTGATTTGAAATTCCATCCAGACAGCTACCTTTGGGGCCCTGGGCTAGTTCTTAGATCATTCTCTGATGACAGTGTTGAAGGAAAATAGAGAGAAATGCCCAGGCACACAGTCAGGGATGCACAGAACAGAACTGCTGCTTGCAGATAAAGGGAGAGTATATATTTTTTATGTACTCTCCCATAGTGTTCTTTGTGATATATTGGTGTAATGCTGCCAAAAGGCAAGTAACTCTCCTGAAATCTCCAAACTTAAGTGTTTTCCTATCCCATGATCCACCAATCTCCATCCTTTCACCCGTCTGTTACCTTTAAAGGTCCCATAATTACTTTTCTTAAAGGGTACCTGTACCTGTCCTGTATGTACAATAAAATGTGTTACCAATAAAGCAACTTTTTTATTAAAACAAGCACATTTAAAAGTACTATTTATCATGATTTTATACCTTAAATGAGGAGCAGCCATCTTCAGCTGGATATGACGTTTAGTCATTGATTCCGATGCAGTATTTACTTTAACTTTGTTTTTCCTCTTTATTTAGGTTTTTGTAGTGATTTTCTCCTCATTTTCTATACAAGTAATTTATCTATTACAACGGACAACATAAAGGTGTGTGTTGTAGGGGTGTGTATTGCCTGGCATCTGGTGATACGATTCGTATCCCGATACATAGGTCACCATACGATAGATCCCGATATTAAAGTATAGTACACCTTCATGAGAACATTTACCCAGGTTTCAGCACTTCTTTGTGAAGTTATAATGTCTCCTGTTGTGGACAAATTACCCTGCTTAAATAAAGGTAAAAATAAAAAATTGAAAAAATAAAAAAAATTCATTATGGATGCATTTTCTTGATCCTAGAATCGCGCAATGTAATATCGTGATATATCGCCGAATCGTTTTTTTTTTTTTTCAACACTCCTAGTGTGTTGGAGTTGCTTTGGACATATATGAAGCTGTTACTTTGAGCATCCACAGCCACCAGTCAGCTGCACTGTTTACACACGACATGAAATGGGTTTCCCTCGGCATGACACGAGTGAGTAGGAGACAGAGTGGACTTACCAGGGGACGAGTCTGGGAAGATATGGATGTGATGTAGAGTAGGCTAATCCACCAGAGAAGTACCCATCAATGGAGACTCCAGCAGGGTCATGGAATCACTACATCGCATCTGAGGCTTGCAAAATGGTGACGGCCGTATCTCCTTGACGACCAGGTTTTTCTCCTCCTGGCTGCACTTCAAGAATTTTTTAAAGAAAGTTTTTTGACCAAAACCTCTAGTATTATATTTGATCTTTTAATTTAATATTTGGGTGAACATGGCTGAGGTGGTAGAGGAGTCATCTGCTGATCCAGAGTTTGGGAATTCGATCACAGTCTTTACCTGTCTATGTGTCCTTGGACAAGATGCAGAACCCTAAGTTGCTCCCAATTGTTCATTAGCTCCTTGCATATCAGTTCTGTCCCGTTGGTCTGTGAATAGGTCAGCTCAAATAGCTTGTAAAACTAAGATAAACATATCCAATGTGGAGAGAACAGACGGTGTGGACGTGGAGTGTCTGCTCTGTTGGGATCAGGAGGCGGAGGAGCAGATGTGAGCATCTTACTGTCCTCACAGCAGCGTGTGATACGTGCTTTCATGTCTCTAAAACATCAGAAACTCTCCAATAACACAAGATAAAGTCCCTACATTTGTCACTATTCTCTATTGACAAAAAAGTTGCTAAGTGCTCAACGGTTGTACGCAAACACGAGGATACCGGTACGGAACCATATGGTTTAGAAACAGGGAGGGGAGGGAGGAGTGTGGAGCAGCTCCAGATTCTACATACTGCAGCTTTAATAGTTCAAAATGAAGGGCAAAACAAGAGCTCATGATGAAGCTTATACATGGCTCAGACTGTTACCAGTTATGGTTATGCTGCTTCCTATAATAAAAAAAAGTCTTATCATTATATATGAAAGATATCTAGAGTTTGCAGAAAATGTGACTCTAAAGTCCTTGGTCTTGTGGGAGTTTGTTTTAATTTCAGGTTTCAGGTTAACCCATGAACCCATAAAGAATAGTTAGCCACTCATGATTCAGCTGTGTGAGAAATCATGTTTCATAGTTACCGTTATGTTGTTGTTCAGACTTAAAGAGGGAGGATATCAATAAGGGGAATGGGAAATTTCCAAATTAAAACTATCAGAGTCTGTGTGGTGTCAAACTGTGGCACAGCCTGGGGGATGAAAACAAGCAATGCAAAAATATTAAAGTAACCTTAAATACATTGATCCCAAATATTAGTTTTAAGTATAACCACTCACTCACTCAAAAGTTTTGATATATTTCAATCAATGTTCAACCAACCTATTTTCTCAAAGTATAGAGCTGAGCAGCCAAGAGCGATAAGATCCAACATGGTTTATTGTCATGTGTAAGTATGCATGTATATCAGCCATGTGTATGTATATAATATTAAATGATTTATGTAATGATGAAAATATCAGGAGTATAAGTTTTGAAAACTGAATGAAAAATGGGGGTGGTAGATAAAAAGTTCTAATTAATCCCACTCCCTTTCACCGTGTATTTGTATTTGTATACAGTATTTATGTAAATACATATGTATGTTAGCCATGTAGGCTACAAACGGAAAAATGTATGTACACATACTACGAAAGCTTTTCTGTCTGCGTGTGCGTGTGTGTAAGACGGAGAAGCAGAGCCACGTCCCCAGCTGTTGTACTGTCCCCTCCCCCTTTAGTGTCTCATTATAATATAACCCTATAAGGTCAGGCTCTAAGCTCATGAAAGAGTATTAAATTCAAATGCCAAGTCAGCATAAATTGAGTCGACACATGCAAGGAGTCCAGAGTTATCACGCACACCAACACTAATGCACATGTGCACTAATCCACGGATAGACAGCTGAAATACTTACAATTTACCTGATTTTAATCAGACGCTACACGAGACATTCAGACGTTTTTGTATCAACTCTAATCAGTGATGGAGTGGGTGTGTTCACTAGTGTGTGGGTGATTTATGTGTGTGCTTTTAGCATACTGTTTCTTTTCTTGCTCCTTTGACCAGAGTATATATAATATATGACTGTGTTAGAAAAAACTGGATGTGTGTGTGTGTGTGTGTGTGTGTGTGCATGGCTGTCATTGACTCGATTCAAAATAGCTTCATCTCTTCGGAAATTGTAAAGTAACCATGGTAACCAGGTCTGCGCTGTCTCTCATTCAGATGTGCATGAGTGATGTAGAGTAAGCCTGGACCAAGAATGATGTGTGGTGTATGAAGTCGACCTAAAATACACAACTGTAGTTGATTAATGAGCACAAGTTGTGGATGTTTTTATCAAAAGAAGGTCACCACACTGCCTGTGAAAAGTCACATTTTGACAAGTTATTTGGTGTTTTAATAGGAACCATTTTTCCTCTTGTTTCGTTGTGTGCTTGTAAATCTTTTGACCATTTGTGATAAGATGCTTTGCTCTGAAAGTATATGAATGATAATAGGATGCCAGGTTAGCTTTTAAACTCAGGATCAATGCTAATGTTTATTCTAGTCCATCTATTATTCTCCCGTCTGTACCCCGTGAAATAAAAGTGGCACTAGTTGCCTCCCCGCTCGGGCTCGGAAAGGAGGGATCACAGTGGCAGCAGTTGATAAATGGGTAAATGGCTGCTGCCTTGACATGAAGAAAGCAACTGGAGGACAGGTTATTTTCTGTTTATTGGGTTTTCAAAGAAATATCTAAAAGAGAAGAGGAAGGGAAACGATGCATAATGACATCTTCCTGTCCAGTCCACACAAATGGAAGCAGTGAGTGCCAAGATAAAGAATTAGGTTCAGTAAGTTCAGGTGTTCATTATGTGTGTGTGGGAGTGTGTTTCGTAAGAATTGAGGTCAGGTTTAAAATGTACTGTATATATGTATATATATATAGATATATATGAAGAGTCCACAGCATTTCTGTACATTTGCTCTTGTTGTTGTATCATAAATAAGGAATGAGGAATACATTTCCCACTGATTTGATGTTTTATGTTGCCTCTCTATTTTAGGCAGACCCGAGAGCAGGAAACACCTCCAGACTTTTTTTACTTCTCAGACTTTGAGAGACACAATGCTGAGATCGCTGCTTTCCACCTGGACAGGTGAGATTTCCCAGAAACCTTCCTTACAAAATAAAACAATACTATGCCATTTTTTTTCATTTCAGGGGTTTCACAATCACACACTATGTGTATTAACATCACTAGTTGTCAGTGGGATTCCTAATATGAAGAATTAGATCATTTAAGCAAGATGCTATAGGATTATCCCATTCCCTCAATGTTGAATGTAGTAGTTTTATTCTGATCTGTTGGTTTTATCTGGTAAGATACAAAACGAATCTCAGGAAAGGATTGCAAAAATGATAAATCCTGTGAATATTTATTTTTATAGCACATTTCATACAAAAGGCATTTCAATGCGCTTTACATGATTAAAAGGTGCAACTGAAAGCAGTAAGAACATTTAAAATATGCAGTAAAAACATTAAATCAACAATATCATGATAAAAAAAAATCTCCCTCTCAGTCATGATACGCAGTAGTCAAAGTATTTTAATTTGTCATATTTAGTTGTAAAATGTCAGAGTGACTGCCTCTACGGGTTGAAACCCAGCTATTACAATTGATTTTTGCCATTGGCTGAGAAAGAGATCATGTCACGTTTTGGGACCATCTTGTGTCACAAACAAGCCCTGGTAGCCCCGCCCCTTTTATAAAACTAGTGGGCTCTACAATCTATGGTGAGAAGGTTGGATTGAGAGAAAAGTGAATAGAGAGCTATACTGAGTAATGAGTAGTTAGTTAGCATAGCATAGATTGCTCTTTGGAGATTTTATAGTATAGATTGGGCGTGTCTGAACTGCTCCAGGAGCCCCGCCCATAATCAAGGTATCTTTTGAATTTTCCTCCTAGTAGCAGGTCAGGAGAAAGCAGGGGTTTAGTTACTCTTTAAACTGTCATTTAAAGGTCGCACATCATGTTATTTTTCACCCATCTCCATTTGTTCTAATAACTCCAAAAACATAGTATTTCAGGTTTATTTTCCCAAACTCGCCTGTTTTCTCGAGTTTTAGCCTCTGAAAAGTCACTTTTTGAGCAGTTCTAAAAACAGGCTGTTTTGGGGCCTACTGATGCATATTCATCAGTGGGCGTGTCTATTGACTGAACACTGACTTCCTCCTCCCCACACGGTGATGTAGCCAAGCTCATGCTGCTTTATAAACTCGAGACGGAGCGTGGGGGCGGGGCATTCACCGGTACATACATAGACTGTAGAAAATACATGCATAGTACTGCATGAAGGACGATGAAATGCTCAACTTCGTGGGCGTGTCTGTTTACATGTCAGTCACAGCAGAGAGCTTCCTGTAGGCGCGGCATCTCCAGCTCAGTGCTGCGTCAAATTCGTCATCAAAGTGGGAATGCGTCATCAAATTAATGCGAGGTGTTTGGACTCACCCTGCAGTAAGAAAGGAGCAAATCACCCTCTAACTAACGATTGAGGGAATCAATGAATGTGCATGTATATGAAGCACAAATAGCACTTTATGACGTTTAAAGCACAGAAAAGTCTATTTAGCTAAACATGGGCCCTGTAAGTGTTGTTTGTTAAATTATGACACCTTTCGCTAAATTATGACACCTTTGGAGCTATGTTAGCCTTTTTTGGGTTAGGTGGAGGGATTGACGCTTAATGCCTCCTTCATGACATTGTTCATGCTAATGTCATTATAATGACAGTGTACCGTCAGCCTTTATGTATAAAACTTCAAGCAAGGTGTTCCCAAAATGTCCATGTGGCTGAGAGTCATGATTGGGAGTAAAAACAGAATAATGTTGCCTACCAAATGAAAGTCAAAGCAAGGTTTTAGAGCTAGGACTGATGTGACTGTGTCACACTTAAAGGGAGCTGTGGTTTCAGGTTGCGTTCCCAGCGTGGGCTGCCTATGAAAAACAATCCATCTTTCCAACAGACAGCAGCCTGTGGACACCAGTCTGGGGTATTACTCACACATTACTTCATCTTAAATCAGGGATGTGGAAAAGGCTGCTTTCCCTCGCTAAATGTTCTTTAATCTGAGATCAGCTTCCAGGCAGTTGTGATCAAATGAACCAGAATATCTTAAAGATTTTAAAGCAGGGATAACATTACTGTCGCGCTCCAGTAAATTACCACCTAATTTTGGGGGATTACTTTACCCTCAGTTCCTCGCTGTGTGTACTTTCCTGCCATCTGTTGTGAACTCTTTGTGACTGCGGGCAGCGTAATTGGCAGTGTGCACACATAAAAGCTCGAGTGTGGTCTCAAAGTACACACATACATATACACACAGGTGCTCCTTTGTCATCAGGCCCTCACATGACGGTGCACTTTTCCCCTTGAATGCTTTCCTCTGTTGGCTAATGTTTCTCCCAGTCTGTTTCATGCAGTCAGTGTGTGTAGCTCAGCTCTACTGTCCCATGGTCTAGGGACACTCACACACCAAGAAAACACTGAGACCCACTACAAAGAGCCTGAAGAAAACTACTTTATAGCTATGATCTGCATAGGTGGAGGACTAACCTCATACAGTTTAACAAAATAATCATTCATTGGTACCAGTTTTTGTGTTTGTGTTTGAGCTCAAGACTTAGGCCAGGGGTCACCAACACGGTGCCCGCTGGCCCCAGGTAGCATGTGAGGGGCCCTCAGGAGCTCCATCTAAAATCTGATTTACTTTCCAGGATTCAAACTCACAAAGATAAATACATATGACTGATGTAGATAGTAGCCTACTTAGTAAAGTTAAATACCACTGCACCTGATAATAGTTTTAGTATTCAATTAACCATATTTGAATGTTTATTTTAAAAGAAACATTGTGATCAATGTTTTTAAGTGTTGCAGATTTGGTGTAGGGACTGTGGTATGTTATATATAATATGATGTATATAACATACCACATAACATATAAAATGTGTATATATATTTATATATATATATATACATATACATAGTATGATATATACACATTTTATATGTTTATGTTTATATATGTTTATATATATATAAATTGAATATCATGAAAAAGTTAAGTGTCAAACCATATATATGATATAGGCTCATGACAAATAGAGTGAAATATTTCTTTTTTTTTTTTTTTTTTTTTTTTTTTTTTTTTTTCTCTTGTCTGCACATTCTGTCGAAGGTTAACACTACAAGAAGCGCAATCTTTTAACAGCAATGCATATTTTGTTATTGCAATTAAATAAATTTATTTATTTCATTGCATAATTGTGACCATCACCAGCCCTCCCTAGGGAAGGGTAAGAAATACTTTATTAAAGGGAGGATGTAAAAAAAGAGAGGGCAGTGTTACACCAAGGTGAGGGGTTGGAGAGGGGTGGGGAAGTTAACAGGGAAGAGGAATACAAGATAGGAAATGGAATGGGTGGGGAGTAGTCGATAGATTTCAAGTGATGCGATGTGAAATTGTGGTTGTGTATATTGTGCTTATTGTTGTGTTATCAAGCCAGTTTGGTGACCAGTGTGCGGCTTAGGAATAATGGTGGTGGCTGTGAGCAGAGGAAGAGGTGAGTGTAAGTTCCATAAAACAGGTATTTGGGAACAACGTGTCTGTGGTTGAGCCCAGTATGAGTGTTATCCCACAGCCCAAGGCCAGTGCATCCATGACAAATGTATTTCCAAGAACCGCCACTGCAAAACCCACGAGCCGCCCCCGGGCCCCGGAAGCAGCCAGGCCAGCAGCAAGAGCGGGCAACCCGGGGGCCCCCGGCGACCACCACACGGCCAGGCAGCCCCCCGAACGCCCCCAAGATCCCAAACCGAGAGGCAACCATCGCCCCCCCCATACACACCCGAGAAAGCCCCAAGGAGCCAAGGACCCAGCGCACCACGCCACCAATCCAACCCCCAACCCCCAGACCCCCCACCCCACCCCCCCCCACCCCCCCCACACCCCCGCGCCCAACCCCCCGAGGGGAGGGCCCAGAGAGCTCCCCGCCCGAGACCCCAGCGGAGGAGCCGAAGCCCACGCCCAGCAGACGACCAGAGCCACGCCGAACGGGCAGCCGGCGGGCACCCGCCGCCGGGCCCAGAGCCAGCAGGGACCCGACCCCAGGCCAGAGGGACCCGGAATGAACGCAGCACCAGGAGCAGCCCGCCCAGGGAGGACGACCACACCCCAAGCCGCATAAGGCACCAGGGGGCCGCCGGGAGTCTCCCCGCCGGCCCCCAGGCACCCCAACCTAGCCCCCCATGGCGCCCCAAATCACCTATTGTTGATGTCGCCCGCGCAACGGGCTTTAGTTTTTTTATTTTTTATTTTTTTTTTAAAAGCCAGGGCCCCCTCCAAGGGCCAAGCCAGACCGCCTTGTGCATCCCCAGCACCCTGCCTCACGGGGCACTGCCCAAGCAGGGGCCGTACCACTAGGTATGCAAGGGCGCGGCACGCGGCACCCGCCCCGAAAGACCCCCGCCAGGACCGGCCCGGCCAGCCAGCCAATCACCCCGGGCCCCAGGAGCACCCCCCGGGACCAGGACCCCCCAAAGGCAAGTCCCCGGGCCAAGCCCCCCGGGACGCACCCCCCACCCCCGCCCAGGACCCGGCCACAGCCCAGCAGGACCGCACAGCCCCGGACAGCCCAAGGCCAGCAGCCCAGGGCCCGCCGCCCCCCGGGCAGCGCCAGCCACGGAGCAGCGCCACCCACCGGCCCGCGAGCAACCGGCGATCCCCACCGCGGGGACGGAGGCACCCCAAAGGCACACATCAAGTGCGGAACCGCAGCCCCGAGCCAAAGATGCCCCGGACCCACCCACCAGTCCGCAGATGGCAGGACAGACCCACCAGGCGGCCGACAGCAACCTCCACCACCGGAACAGCTAGCGCCGCCCCCCAGTAAACAGCTAAACAGCAACTCTGTTTAGCGCCGCCCCCTCTGGGGGCGGCGCTAAACAGAGTGAAATATTTCAAGCCTTTATTTCTTGACATTTTGATGATTATGACTGACAGATAATGAAAACCTAAAATTCAGTGTCTCAGAAAATTAGAACATTACATAAGATCAATAAAAAAGGATATTTTAAACAAAAATGTAGAGCTTCTGAAAAGTATGTTCATTTCTATGCACTCAATACTTGGTTGGACCTCCTTTTGCATGAAGGTGTTCAACATGTGGCACTGCTCAGGTGTAATGGAAGCCATAGGTTGCTTTAATAGCTGGTTCAGGTCAGGCCAGTTTGCTGGCCAACAAGTACAGTAACACCATGGTTATTGAACCTTTTGGCACCTTTGGCAGTTTTCAAAAAAATAAATCATTTTGAGTAACCTGTCGATGTATCGTACAGTCTTATTGTCTCCATCTTTGTCTTGTATGTTGCAAAATTAAATAAAATCTAAAAAAAAGTTTGTCTTAGCATGTTCCATCTACACTTTTATTATTAAAAGTTAAAAGCACAGGTAGGTCACGATAACCTAAATACAGTGAATGAAATCAAATCAAAGCTGACCCTGTGGTGTGAGTAATTGTTCACATAGTACAGAGTAGTGTTGTGGCAGTCGAGACCGGTCTTGGTCTCGAGACCAAGTTTCAAAGGTCTCGGTCTTGTCTCAGACTCTGAAGCATTTTGACTCTGTCTTGTCTCGGACTCGGGATTTTCTCTCAAGACCGTTCGAGACCAGCACTAATTCCTGCTATTTTTAAACTTTTTTATAATGTGATAATAACACGGAGAAGAACGGGATAAAACTATCTTTTATTCATTCTTTTATCCACCCTGTATAATGACCGCAACCTTCCTTAATGTGACTGAGTGACGTGTGTGACACACTCGTGTGTGTGGCTACGGTGTCAGTTTGGACGGCGGAACGCGAGGGAGATATGAACTAATCACCGGTAAAAATCACCATGAATAAATATTATCTCCCTGGTAAAGACAGTAGCTCTAACAACTGATAACATGATAAACTGATGATATTACAGCCTGTACATGTAGGACAGGGGACGCACTTACTCCGCCTCTGGGTCCTAGTGCTAACCGGCCGGTTGCGCCTGTTCCGTTTACCGAGGTCTGTGTGTGTTTAATAAGTTTGTGTGTGTTTAATAAGTCCGAGTGTGTCCGTGTGAAAGTCTGCATGTTTATGCATCTGTCCATCCACTCTTTTCATTATATCCATGTCTTTTAAGGCTTTTATTACATAGTGTCAGCTGTAGCTCCCTTTTGGATTATGTCGTCACCAGTGCGTCATCACCACAGAGTTGCACAAGCGCAGAATGACTCAAATAACTGTAAAGAGGTCTTATATTAGTCTATTATCTTTTTAAAGTGGTGTTTTTTGTGGCTTTAGACTCCAATTACATTTATGTATATAATATGTTCCCCACAATATAAACAGGTTCACAATATAACTATTTTTTATAGTTTCTGTTTCCACTGTATTCAGAATAATGATAATAATTCTCAACAAGAACTATTGATTAATTTGTTACATGACTGTTCCAGGGTTTGAGTTTGTTTTATTTAGTTTCACATCTACCTGTAGCTTTATGTTTTTTACACTGATGACAACTTGTTTGTAGTTTTATTTCAGAAAGTTTCACTTTTACAGTTACAGCTGGAAACCTTTGTTAATTGAATATCCTAGTTATATTACAGCAACCAAATTAAACTATATCAACTAAGTGAATTAATAAAAATAACCTGTGTAAAGGCTTTTTCAAACTAAAAAATTATCTTGTGAAATCTGTGACCTGTTGACCTGCACAACTCAAAGAATCAGAATCGAGAATCATTATTTCTTGGCAGAAATGCTTTTAAACACTTGCTGTACATTCAGCTGACATAAAAATCTTGTTTTCAAATATTTAGAATAATTGTGAATTTATCAGTAGCAGTAGTAGTTTTAATATTTTAGTGAATTTTTTGCAGGCACCTTTTTTGTCCATCAAATGTATTTAAAATAAACTAAAATTAAAGAGAGAATGTTATTTAACTGTCGAACCTTGTCATAATTTTATTTATTTATATATTTTTTTAAATCGAAAAAAAAAAAGTTTATGGTCTTGGTCTTGGTCTTGACTCGGTCTCGGCTCCCGAAAGTCTTGGTCTTGTCTTGGTCTCGGTGCATTCTGGTCTCTGGCAAGTCTTGGTCTCGGATAGTGTGGTCTTGAACACAACACTAGTACAGAGTCACCCTGTGGTAAAGAGGAGCAGATCATTACCTCTGACTGTCAGAGGCCATGTTTCCCCCTCATGTGCTGACACATTCATGACTTATTGTTTCCTGTTACAAGTTATGACACGTTTGGTTGAAGCAGAATCAGGAGGAGTGTTTCTGCACTGCTGAGAACATGTGTGTTAATGTTTTGTTTTGTTTTTTTCCCACTTTTTTTTCAACACTACAAGAAGTGCAATCATTATGAGACAGCAATGCATGTTTTGTTATTGCAATAAAATAAATTGATTTATTTTATAAAATAAATTGATTTATTTTATTGCTTTATTGTGACCATCACCAGCCCTCCCTAAGAAAGGGTAAGAAACCTTTTATTATAGGGCGGATATAAAAAGGGAGAGCAGTGTTACACCTAGGTGAAGGGGGAGGGGGAAGCGGAGGGGAAAGGGAGCAGGGAGGAGAAACTCAAGGTAGGAAATAGAAAGGGTGGGGAAGAATAGATTATTTTACAGTGAGAGTGAGATGTGAAGCTATAGAACATATTGCGCTTATTATGTTGTGTAATCAACCCAGTATGGTGACAAGTGTGAAGCTTAGCTATAAAGTTGGTGGCTGTGGAAAAGCGGAATGAGTGAGTGGTAATACCTAAAGCAGGTATTTGGGATTAACGTGTCTAAAGTTAAGCCCAGTATGAGTTTTATCCCACATCCCAAGGCGTGCCAGTGCATCGTAGATCAGTATATGTGCAAAAACCGCTACCGCAAACCCAGGAACTTCCCCGGGCCCGCAGATGCAGCCAGGCCAGCAGAAAGAGTGGGGGCCAAGAAGCCCAGGCCACCCCCCATGGCCGAGTAGCCCCCCAGACGCCCCCGAGATCCCAGGCCGAGAAGCAGCCACCGCCCCCCCCCCCGCACACATCCGAGGAAGCCCCAAGCAGCCGAGCACCCAGCGCATCCCGCCACCAACCCCAACCCCCAACCCTGAGGCCATCCGCCCCACGTGTGTTAATGTAATGCTATGAAAATCTGTCTTCTCTGGTTTAAATGTTGTGGATGTGCTGAGGCCAGGGGTGGACTGGCCATCTGGCATACAGGCCATCGACCCAAAGTGGCCTGTATCGGTCCGCTATGTTTTTTGGGTTTTTCTTGAAGTGCAAGTGCAAGTGGAAGCAGACATGGTAACAGGTGGCCAGAAAAGGTCCAAAAGTAGCAATAATGTGGCAAGAAAAGAGTGTAAAGTGATTGAAATCTGCCAAAAGCAGTCAAGAATGGCCAGAAAATGGGCAAATAAAGAGGAACCAGGTGGTATGTAATGGCAAAGGGTAGCTTTAATGAGCAAGTGAAAAGTGGCCCCAAAAATTCAAGACAGGACAAAAATGGGATATAAGTTTCAAAATAAACTGGCAAAGATGGACAAACATTAGGAAAAAGGGGATATTTATTGGCAAAAGGAAAATAAAATCTGAAAGAAGTCTCAAAATTGGGACAAAGGAAATAAATAAAAAGGGGTTAAAAAGTTTCCCCTTTTTTAAAGTTTTCTGGGGGAATAATAATTAAAATGAAGACAAAAAAAGCCACATGTTGAGCATCACTGACTTAATAACAGCTTCTACATGGTGTCTCTGATAATGTAGTGAGCTAGTCTGGACACAAAATGCCAGAACTACATTTCTGTCCCAGTCCACCCCTGACCTAGGCTTTTCTTGTAAAACAGGCCTTGGTTTCAGCTTTACTTCACACCAAACACTCTTTCCATTCTTTGCTGTAATGTTAACACAGAGGAAGGGGAGGTTTAGTGTCATAGACAGACAAACAACAACCCACAAAGCTGTGCCTTCTTGACATTTACCACAAACACTCATTTCAGCAGCTTTTCTGGTTTGTACATCCTGGGGAAGAGGAGAAACAGTCACAGCTTTGAACTTCACACTTTATCTCTTTTCTTTACATTGGTTCACAACAACCTGATGAGCCTTTTTTTCTTTCCTACTTATTTCTTGTCTTGACTTTGTTGTTTGACCTGCTCTAGGATTTACAGCGTTTAAAGATCCGTGGCCTGTGATAGAGAATGCATGTACCAGCTTGACTTGGCACTGGTCATAAATTCTTGATCTGTCATTTCAAAAATAATGTGCAAATGTGGGACTTAGGTAAAACATTACTAGCTCTAAGTTTAGCAAAGTAATACTTAAAAAACAAGAACTTTAAGGCCTGTACTACGAAGCTGGATATGTACAGTATATCAGGTAGATCTGGGTAATATATCGAGATTCAAGATATATCAAGTTATTATATCGCTAATATTGATATACTGTATGTATACTGTATATTTTAAAAAAAACTCTTCCTCACCCACCGCGGGCGGTCTCTTTTTCTTTCAAGCTCGGGTACTCTACCAGAGGCCTGGGAGCTTGAGGGTTCTGCGCAGTATCTTTGCTGTTCCAAGCACTGCACTTTTCTGGACCGAGATGTCTGATGTATTTCCTGGGATCTGCTGTAGCCTCTCTTCCAGTTTGGGGGTCACTGCCCCGAGTGCCCCGACGTCCACATGCACCACTGATGCCTTCACCCTCCAGGCCTTCTCCAGCTCTTCTCTGAGCCCCTGGTATTTTTCTAGATACTCATGTTCCTTTGTCCTGATGTTGCCGTCACTCTGTATTGCTATGTCAACCACAACAGCTTTCCTCTGTTCTTTGTCCACCACCACAATGTTTGTTTGGTTTGCCATTACCATTCTGTCCGTCTGTTTCTGGAAGTCCCACAGGATCTTAGCTCGGTCATTTTCTACCACCTTTGGAGGTGTTTCCCACTTTGACCTTGGGGTTTCCAGCCCATACTCTGCACAGATGTTCCTGTACACTATGCCAGCCACTTGGTTATGGTGCTCCATGTAAGCTTTCCCTGCCAGCATCATTACAACCTGCCGTTATGTGCTGGATTGTCTCAGGGGCCTCTTTGCACAGTCTACACCTGGGGTCTTGTCTGGTGTGGTAGATCTGGGCCTCTATTGCTCTGGTGCTCAAGGCCTGCTCCTGTGCAGCCATGATGAGTGCCTCTGTGCTGTCCTTTAGTCCGGCTCTGTCTAGCCATTGGTACAATTTCCTGATATCCGCCACTTCAGTTATGTTTTGGTGGTACATCCTTGTACCACCAAAACTTGTTCAAAGCTTGTCCTCCCATGACGGAACCTCCGACACCTCATCTTCTGTTCCCCATTGTCTGAGACATTCACTGAGCACGTCATCTGTTGGAGCCTTGTCCTTGATGTACTTAGGGATCTTGGATGATTCATCCTGGATAGTGGCTCTCACGCTCACTAGGCCTCCTTCCTTACGGCTAGCGTACAGTCTCAGGGTGCTGGATTTGGGGTGGAGCCCTCCATTCATGATTAGTAGCTTCCATGTCTTAACATCTGTGGTTTTTATCTCATCCTTTGGCCAGCTTATTATTCCTGCAGGGTATCTGATTACTGGCACTGCATAGCAGTTTATTGCCCGGGACTTGTTCTTGCCATTGAGCTGGCTTCTTAGGACATGCCTTATTCGTTGGAGGTATTTGGCCATAGCCACTTTCCTTGTCACCTCCTCTAGGTTGCCATTTGCTTGTGGGATTTTGAGGTACTTGTAACTGTCCTCTATGTCTGCTATTGTTCCTTCTGGGAGTGAGACCCCTTCTGTGTGGACTACCTTCCCTCTCTTAGTCACCATCCGACCACACTTCTCTCTCTCTTTCTATATATATATATAGAAGCAAGCTAGTAAAATAGGAAGATAATTTTCTATGAAATGTAATTAAATTAACCAAATGCATAAATAAAGAAATAAAGTGTTGCATGTTGAAACTTAAACATGTCCTGCCTTTTTAAGATACTGCCAGCCTAATTCATTATCTTACCCTCTAAACCTCTAGATTGTGAACATTTAGTATTTAAGAAGTGTTTATCTAACTGGTAGCCCTTCATATTATACAGTACCTATGAAGTAGCTCACAGTTTCAGAAAGGTTGGTGACCTTTGACTTAGGTTGTGTTGGAAATCACAACATACTACTTATTACACACTAAATAAGTATATACTGTCTACTATATACTATTAGTATGATTAGGATGGTGAGCGTTCCCACTGAAGTATACTTCCAAGTTTCCACAGATGCATTTTGAACCAACAAGGACAAAAACCTGAAGCACATTGAGGCTAAATATCTGCACCTTTGAAAGCTCTGCAAGCACTGTAAGTGTGAAAGTGACCAAGTAAAATATCAACATATGCTCATTTGATCCATGAAACTCACGGAAACACATTTCATACCGACATTTCAGAGATTTTTGGAGACCCTCCATTGTGCTACTGACAAAACTTTTGGTTAACTTCAAAACAAGAGCCCTATCTACAAGTGTTGAAAGAAATAACGGAAGACAAGAAGAAATGCTTTTATTTTGAAAAGGGGATGTTTGATTTTAAGCTTGGAGCCGGTGATTATGACCATGCCCACTACCGGAAAATGAATTTTTGCTCGTTCTGAGTTTTGTTACTTCCGCCATGCTGAGATTGACAATTCAATTTCAAAGCAATGTGTTTGTCCAAAAAAAATGTGTTTTATAATTTATTCTATGCAGTATTTACAACGATAAGCTGTTGTATTAATATAAATCTAATCATGACAATCATATTTTTTTTTAGCATTGGTCGATTTTTTTATCAATGGTGTACTGATGTGATGTTTTATGCATTTTTTAAAATCAGTACAGCAATCTCTGTGCGTGGCTAATCCAGCATGGGTACATCTCCAGTACGTAGCAGTGACATAC
This sequence comes from Gouania willdenowi, assembly GCF_900634775.1. Taxonomy (NCBI): domain Eukaryota; kingdom Metazoa; phylum Chordata; class Actinopteri; order Blenniiformes; family Gobiesocidae; genus Gouania; species Gouania willdenowi. The sequence goes on along the minus strand of NC_041051.1, from coordinate 6,487,839 downwards.
TGAGATTGCAAGAGAATCTCAGTACGGAGGTAAACCAGGAGGATTTTACATTCTGCTTGCAATGCATCATGGGGTGATTAAATATGACTAGTGTGCATACTTAAAAAATGTCCCCATATAGTATACATCCGGGTATTTCTCGTATCTCAATCTTTCTATACTATCTAATGTGAACGCACTACATATTAATTTTGACGTAGTATGTTAGTATGGCAATTCGAACACAGCTTTCATTTTTTTTCTATTTTCTAAATGATCTATTTTTCCCCTAAATTCTGCTCCAGTTGAATAAATTAACACAGCCAGTTGATACTGGAGTCTGAAAACAAGTGAGGGAAACTCCTCACCTGACCCTAGTCACAGACAGTCAATTATGAACTTGTTTAAATACATTTTGATTCAGCCTGTTGTTACAAACAGTCAATGATGTACAGAGGTGAGACGCTTAAATGTATGTTTTATCTTCAGCACATTACGGCTGGGCCAAATGACTTTCTATGTATTGTTTGTGACATGTCCATAACAGTGAAATAAAAACTACAAATCCCCTCACATAAAAGTCTGACCTGCATGTTTAGTGTTTTAAATAACTAAATGAAACTACTTTATCTGGGCTCTCTTTTTTTTAACCCTCCTTTTCTTCTTCTCGTTTCGCTTTTTTGGCCCCTCTGCAACCAACTAGATCATTGTCGCCACTTACTGCATGATTTCATATGCAAACCCCTTCAATAAAGTGTAAGTACACCCCCAGGTTTTTTGCTGACCTGCCACTAGGGAGAAATTATAAAAATGCCATGATTATGGGCGTGGCTTCTAGAGTAGTTAAGACATGCCTTGTCACAGTAGCCCCGCCCCCACAGCGCTACACAGTTCCACATGGAGTTGTCAATCAATGCTCACTGAGTGCTGTGAGAGGAGGAAACCTAGTCCCTCCTCTCATCTCTTATGGGAGGGGCGGGGCCAACAGTGACTGTTAGTGACATCACTGATCTAATCTCAACCAATAGCAAAGTTTATTTGTAATAGCAGCGTTCAACCCATAGAGGGCAGTCACTGACATTTCTCAACTAAAAACACTCAATTTAAATATGTGAAGAGTTGGACTAGGATCAATAAAATACAGTACTTCATACCTAATCATATATGTATTCAGCAGTTTTAGGATGTACTGACACTAAGGATAACATTTATGATCATCTTTCCATTAACAAAGAATGAATTGAGGTCCATTTCCTGAGTGCACCCAGCTTTGGTTGGCAATAAATAAATAAATAAAAAATACACCTTCCACATGTTCCACATCCTCTATTCATGGGATACTTCACAATAATTACCCTCCTCTTCTATTTCTTCAAGTTCTGTTCAAGGTTTGGTGCATTACTGCCACCAGCTGGCAAACAATCACCTGTATGGGGTTTATTATGTTTGATCCCTTTACAAGCTTTATATTTGGTGGGAACTAAGATTAATTTTATTTTTTTTTAAGTAAACTGCAAAATTTTGCACTAATCACAAAAACTCACGAAGCTGAAGCTTTAAAGTAGTGTACAGTAGTTAAAAATGTGTCTGTTTGCTCTCATTTACATTTTCTATTTCTCATACTGTAGGAGGTAGACAATGAATAATAATTGTTTATCTATTTATTGAGCTGCTTTAATATTTACAATGTTAAGTTTAAAGGGTTTGTAGTTTCTATGAATGAGTCAATATAAGAAAAAGGTGGTGAATAATTCTAGCCTATGTTTGGACTGAATTATGTCTGAATTATGTATTGATCGGCTCTTCTTTGTGTGATTTCAGGATCCTTGATTTCCGTAGAGTGCCCCCTGTGGCTGGGCGACTTGTTAACATGACCAAAGAGATCCGAGACGTGACACGAGACAAGAAGCTCTGGAGGACTTTCTTCATCTCGCCAGGTAGAGAGAGACAAATTCTGACACAGAACTGTATCTGCATGTTGGATATTATTAAGTAGTTATTGCCTTTTATGACCACATGGTGGCACTGTAGGTTATCAGATGAATTAAACAGACAAGCTGTAAATAGTTCTGATTTCGATCTTCATACAAATAAAATGCAACAAAAGAACTGGCCGGAGTCTGGTGTGTGTTTTACATGTGATGGTTTTCTTGTTTTTTCCTGTTTATACATGTTGCATATTATTTTTTTCCACTTTTCATTGATTGCATCTTCCTTTTCAGCCAATAACGTCTGCTTCTATGGCGAATGCTCCTACTACTGCTCCACTGAACACGCTCTCTGTGGTAAACCAGACCAGATTGAGGGCTCTCTCGCAGCCTTTCTGCCAGACTTAACCCTGGCCAAGCGTAAAACCTGGAGAAACCCCTGGAGACGTTCCTACCACAAACGCAAGAAAGCAGAGTAAGTGAAGCACAGCGTCACTGTTGGCATAGCACTCTAGGTTCTCGATCAGGAATTGGTGTTAAAGTGGATAAAGGGACTGTTTTTTCTCATCTCATTCAAAAGGTTTCTTTAGTAAAGAAGAAGTCAAGTTACTCCTACTTGTTTTTTAATATAAATATAAATTCTGAATGATTTCAGATGGGAAGTGGATCCAGATTACTGCGATGAGGTGAAGCAGACGCCTCCGTACGATCGTGGTTCTCGATTACTGGACATCATGGACATGACCATCTTTGACTTCTTGATGGGTAAGAAGAAAACAAAGTCTTCTACAGTAATCTATTGATTAGCGATGTCTCGATACAACTTTTTCACTTCCGATACAATACCGATATTGCAGCCTTGAGTATTGGTTGATGCTGATATAATCCGGTACAATATTAGCACAAATCATACATACTTTTTTATGACTTACTTTGTAGTGTGGAATTTTAGAAAAGGCTTGATCAAATGTTCTTATTCAAACATAGAACAATAGTCAACAACAGTAGGTATGAGAAAAACCGACCTATTTATTATTAACCAATTGGTTACATACATTTTAACCTTCAACATAATATTTACAGTATTTTACAATTGAATAAATATAATATAACATATATCAGAGGTTTTAGATGCAGTCTGATAAAATCCGATATTTGTTTTCTGGCTGATAATTGACTCATATTCAATATCAATATTTGATCTGGACACCCCTACTATTGATATGGCAGAATTGATTGAATCTTTTTCTTATCACCTGGTGCAGGTAACATGGATCGCCATCACTATGAGACATTTGAGAAGTTTGGAAACAACACTTTTATAATACACCTGGATAACGGACGAGGGTAAAGACACTGAACTATTATTGCATGTCTGCCTTTGTAACCACATGGCATTTAACACTAAAGTTCTGATCACAAAGGAATCTTGTTTCTTCACTTTTATATGTGACGTTTAAGGTGTCTTTCTCTGATTTTAATGAGGTTTCTGTTGAGTCGACCAGCATGGAGTTTTGCTTTCCAGTTATCGCCATCTTTGGATAGGATAGTACAGGGTTCTAGTTCAATGCCATAGTCTTTCAGATCTCGCTTGAGAACATCTTTAAACCTTAGCCTTGGTCTATCAGTTTGACGGGTTCCTTCTTGTAGTACAGTTATCCCTCACTATATCGCGCTTTACTTTTCTCGTGTTTCACTGATTTTTTTCCCAGTGCAATGTTGGATGCATTTTTTTTACAGCGTATGAAAGTGCATTGTGTTCTGCGTCCTGATTGGCTAATGCTGCATTCACCCACCAGTGACATGGTGAGTTTCACTGCCTGCTGAAGCGAGGAGCTGTGCTTCTTTTTCTCCTCTCATCAACATAAACCACCAGTGAAAAAAGCCGGTGTGATTAGCGGCTCATACTATCCTAGCTCAGTGCTACAGAGAGAACTTTTACCTGCTACTACCACCTCCTCACTGATTCTCCTTCACGCCAAATCCTTCCTAGTCCAGCCCCGGTTATAAAGGCCGTGTCATACAGCTCCAGGTGGTCACACACAGCTTCTACTCCATGGTTGAATGGATGAACAGACCAGTGTCCGTGTTGACGGCCTAACGTCATTGTCAACAAAGACTCAGAATGCATTCAGCATCAATGTCTGATCGCTAGTAGTGTGACTCTGAAGTACAGAATGTTTGAAAACTCGTTTATGTTTTAAAATCTACAAAGGTTTGAACTTTGAGAGTGTTTAAACAAGAGAGAAATGTTAATTCCTGTCTGAGAAAAGTGTATAAAGTGTGTGGGGAGGGGTTTTACAGCCTTATTTTTGGAACGTAACCCCCGCGATAAACGAGGGACTACTGTACTTAGTGAAGGAAATGACATGAGATGCAGAGTTTTGATTGACATTGCTGGCCCAGCGAAGCCGGACAAACTTCAATCTTGAGGAAAGCGAACCAGAGCCGATGTTTTCAAAGACATCTTTATTGGTAGTGTTGTCCTCCCTGGTTTTGCCAAGTATGAATCGAATCGTAGATTGGTGGTGTGGAAAGCACTCAGGACACCAGGGATTGATATGTGTCCCAGCTCTCAGCTCCATACAGGAGGATGCTGAGCACACACATCTCATACACCCTTACGTTTGTACAAATACTGAGATGTCTGTTTTGTTTTTCATAGATATTTCTCTATTAATGGTGGTGTTCTTCACAAGCATTGAACCAAGATATGTAATTTTTTCAACATCTTCGAGTTCAGTGTCTTTTATGGTGAAATGATGAATATCATTAGGCTGTAACATAGTTACTGTCTTCTTCAGACTTATGGTGAGTCCAAACTTTTCACAGGATTCAGCAAAGCAGTTCAAAAGATCTTGAAGCTGTTCATGAGATGATGCACACAGGGCAGCATCATCTGCATACAGGAGTTCTCTAACTATGATCTTTTGAGTCCGAGTCCTAGCTTTAAAGTGTGCAAGGTTAAAGTAGAATATTCAAAGGAATACTTGTGGAATATTGAGGTAACAGTAACTTCAGGAGGCCATTGATTGATATCTAAGTGGTGAAGTTTAGGATCAGTTTGAAAATAAACTGAGTGATTGTGTCTCTGTGCAGGTTTGGAAAACACTCCCACGATGAGTTGTCTATCCTGGTGCCGCTAAACCAGTGCTGCAGGTGAGTTTAGCCAATGCTGACACTGGAAATTATTCAGATAAAATATAGAAAAATTGAATAAAGAATTAAATAAATGGACAGATAGAAAGACAGACAAATAGATAGATGATTGGTTAATTGATAAATTAAAAAAATACATACATACCTACATACAAACACAACGTTAAAAATTATTGTGAAGAGAAGTCTTTGTACAGGATTTTTGTCTTGACAAAATTAAGAAAATATATTATTTCAGCTCAATACCCTGACCATGACCCTGATAAGGAGCAAGCGATGGATTGTACATTAAACGTGCTAATAAACTATAACAAGTTTTTCTGAATGTACTTTAACCTCATTCAGAATGTTATTGATGGACAGTCGTTTAAAGAAAACAGATTAAAGCTGATAAAATTGTTAAAAACTGCATTCATTTTACATTTTAGAGATTTCAAAATGCTGTGTTTCTGTGTAGCATCCTGGGTTAAAGGTCCAAAGGCTGTCATTTTGATATATCATATATTTATATATATTTAAACATTTCTCTGACCTCTATGTTCAGGTTTCATTAATTCAGACCACTCTTTTCATTACATTTTCATGAAGACTGACAGTTGGCAGTGGAAACATGTGAGGAGATCAAAGTAAAGTTTTCTGAATAAATGAAACCTTAACATAATAGTCAGAGAAATGTTTAATATGTATAAAATAGAGTCGGGAAAATTAGCGCGTTAACAATTTGCATTCATTTTTTTCATATTAATGCGATAAAATTAATTGACACATCAATTAATTTGTCAGAATCAAAACTTGAGATTGATGGGTGAATGCCCTCTGCAGTGGTGGCTGAAGAGAAAGGACTCCTACCATAAACTAGCACCCGTTGTTCCTGCCACCACTGTGCCCTGTGAGAGACTGTTCTCCATCTCAGGACATGTGATTCAGAAAAGGAGGGCTTCTATCTCCTCTGCTAATGTAGAGAAACTGGTGTGAATCAGCAGTGGCTCAATGTGAAAGAGGAATAGGTTTGATTAAACCAGCAAAGCTGACACAACAAATAATTTAACTGCAGATTTAGTGCAACATTTGAAAACTGCTAAACTAACGCACAAATCAAATACATCTCAGAAGATTTTTTTCATAAGTCTAAAGTACAGAACTAACAGGTTTTAGAATGTTTTAAGAACCCCAGAAGACAGGTGGTTATTTTGTTTGCTAAAAAAATTCCAGTCTTTGCATGAATTTACTGATAGGAACCAATGAGTTTGTGTTACTGATGTTCTACAGCTGCTGTGAAAAATGACTGTACATTGTTTACATTACATAATTGCATTTCAAACAAACTTTTATATAAGCTCATTGTTCCAGCTTTAGAATAGAATAGAATAGAATAGAATAGAATAGAATAGAATAGAATAGAATAGAATAGAAAGCTCAAAAGAGCAGAAATTTGTCTTTCAAAAGCTAAAGTTCGAATATTCTGTTAATCGTTTACATTATAGAATAGTTCAATGTTGCCCAAACAATGTTTTGAATCACATGCAATGTATTTGTTATAAGATTTGTCTTTTAAAGACGTATTAGGTTATTTTTGTTACACCTCAGAGTTATGCACTTTCCTATGCTAATATTTGGTTAAAATAAACCTTTTTTTCATATATTTTGCGTGTTTATTAGAAGCTGACAATGCAATAAACTGTGATTAATTGCTGGTATTTTTTTATTAATTTTTTTCAGATTTGCGATGAATTAATTGTTTTTTTATCGATTCCGGCCCTAATGTAAATATATGATATGCATAAAAGACAGCCTGTGGGCCTTTAACCCAATTGGCAATGAAAACATGTCATTAGATCAAAGTCAATTTCAAAGTAAATTACTTTAAAAAAATGTCTGAATAAATCAGACTATAACATATTATTTCAAAAAAGACAACAAAATGAACTTGCTGGAATTATTTTCTGACCTCTGCTCACATCATTATGTGTATTATTGACTTTTTCACTTGTCAGAGTACGGAAGTCGACCTTCCTGCGTCTCCAGCTGCTGGCCAAAGAGGAGTACCAGCTGAGTGTTCTGATGGAGGAGTCTCTACTGAGGGACCGTTTGTCTCCGGTCCTTATTCAGCCTCACCTGCAGGCCATGGACCGCAGGCTACGGCTGGTGCTGCAGGTCCTGTCAGGCTGCATAGACAAAGAAGGCTACGTAAACGTGGTCGAAGAGGATGTAGTCAGGGACTCGGCCACTCACAGGGGCCCCAGACACAGGTAGTGAGGGCCACGCCCACAAACACTGACTCCACAGAACCAATGGAGTTACATCAAGAGTCCTGCTCTGATGTCAAGCTGAATTCAGTGAATTCACAGACTTGCCGTTATTGCCTCTACAGAAACTCAATCTAAGTGTGTTCATATGGAAGTGACTGTGTACAAACACAAGGCTGTGGATACACAACGACTTTTTTCATCAGAGGAACGACTTCTGTGTTCTCAATTCGTCCTGGTTGGTCTTAATATGAAATATTGCTTTATGTGTTTTATTATAGGCAGTAGCTATCCGTACGGTTGCCGTGTCAATATACCGACAATCTATCCGTACGCAGCGCCCCTATTTGGCCAGTTTAGGTCACGTGATAGGTCAGTCATTGGACAGTTTAGGTCATGTGAGTAAGACTAACCCTAACCCCAAAAATTGTTGCGATATAGGGTTATATCCTAACCCTATCCCTGAGACGCTACGTACTTGTACTTCGGTAACCGTGCCAATAGCACCGGGGGTTGTCCGCACGGCAACCGTACAAACAGACACTTTCTTTATTATATTATTGCCTATCCAAAAACTGCATCCACACTGGCTAAGCAGCATATGGTGAGAACATGAGCTTTATTAGTTATTAAAATGTGTGTTCACATTGGTTAACTATGATCAATTCAATGACTTCATTAACTATTTCACAGTTAAACACCATGGTTTAAATGCATTTATATTTGAAAGCGTTGAGTCCACCAAAATCTATTTTTGATTCATTTTAAATTCACTTTTGAAAAGCATTAAACTTTTCTCATAAATGTTTCAGAGATCTTCAAAGTTTAGATTGCACTAAATGCAAACACGACAAAATGGTTCATGCTGTGGGTTACTATCACAGCAGGTAATGTTGTCTATTAAGTCTCTGATGATTTAAACCAAAATGTTACTATTTATTGTTGCACCACGGAGAACAGTTTAAATTTGTGTTATTCAGTTTCTTAACCATTAATAATAGTTTACATTGATATTTATAATAACATCTGCTTACGTGTAGCTTTAAGTCATTTGCTGTTCAGATGATGGAAAACGAAATTTTTAGATGGATTTTTCATAGAATAATAAAAAGAAAGTGCTGCGGGTGTAATTTCTCTTTCTACAGTAGGGTGGTGAGTACTGGCCAATCTGCTACCTGTGCATTGACTGGAGGACAGTACTTGGATGTTTTTAGGTTGGCTGAATGAACAGGTGTCATGAAGCTTCACACAGTGGAAAGCAGATGATAAAAGGAAGGATTCCAGGTTGAAATATCTCATCTACGAACATTATTTCTTGTTTTTCCTCTTTTACGTGTAAATAACTATAAATAATTTGGGGACCGGTCAAGCTCCACTGCATGGTGGGACTGCTTCTGTTTCTTGCTCCTGCAATGTTACTGTGAAGATCTGTTTACTAAATGAATAAAGTGTGCAATAAAAGCAACCAACGCTTGCAGTAAATATGATATTTGATGAGCAAACAGAGGTGTGTGTGTGTGTGTGTGTGTGTGTGTGCGTGCGTGCGTGCGCGCGTGCGTGCGTGTGTGTGGGTTGTGTGTGTGTGTCGGATTATTGGAGGTGTTGTCATCAACATTAGCATCTAAACACCATTAGATCACAGGAGAATATTAACATCATAAGGATGATGGAGGTAAGGTGGTTATTGTGATGTCACAACCAATAGAAAATACTGTTACCTCATTATTTTATATTATTTGTATAATGTAATTTTATTTTTGACTACTTATTATTAATGTTTTTATTGATGTATTATTTTATTTCAGTTCAAAAGAAGAACCACAACAATCCATACGGCACGTCGACTTTTCCTTTATTTTCTCAAAAACAGTGCCGGTGCTCAATATTTACAGTGGAAAAAATATATTTACAGCAAGAGAGAGAAAAAACCTGATTCCAGCTCTGCTTCCAGCTGAGAGGTTTTAAGAAGTTTCCAGGTTTGTTGCTTCCACATGCATCTCCAGAGAAAGACTGACTCCACTCCCCCCACGCAGCTTCTCACACTGCTTTTAACAAGTAAACCCCTCCCATGGGTGTGGTTGAATTCAACCAAAAACAATTATCAATAAACAGGGCCGGCCTTCCCGACAGGCAACACAGGCGGCCGCCAAATTGCCCCCCCATGTATTATTATTATTATTGTTTTTTTAAATAATAATCTAAAAGGTATAATAAACGTGAAACACATCCTATACAATCACTGTACATGTTTTCTCTTTAATTGAATATTAATATTAAAAACTATAATTATCCCTACTAATCTTCTGTCCATATTTATATTTATTTCATTTTAATTCTTGTTCTATTCTATGTAATTACATTGTGTTGTTTGCACATTGTGTTTTTTGGTTTTAAGATTTGTGTTACTGACTAGTAAAACAGGAAAGTAGAAATTTCCTCATACTGAAAACTTTTATATCTTATTTTAACTTTCGATTGCACTGTTTTGCATTGCTTCTGGATTTCGCACCATTTTTTTGTTATTATTCTCTCGTGACAATTGAACTATACCTGTAGGTGTTATATTGTATTATAGAGCATTATTCAAAATTTTAAAATAGGTTGTATATTTTTTTTCAATGGTTTGTTGTGTCGCAGATTTGAATTTATTTGTCTTGATATTTAATATAAATAATAGTGTGTACACACTGTGTATAGACTTGAAAAGCTTTATCTATTTTTATTCATTCATGGGGGGGCGGAGGGTGTCAAAGTCCACTCTTGTCTAGGGCACTGAATGACCTAAAGCTGGCACTGTCAATAAATACAAACAAAATAAATACTCACTGATTTATTCTAATAAAATACACAAATGCATTTTTCAAAACAAATCCTAAATGAATCCGCATAGAAATGTAAATTAATAATTAATCAAATATTAAGACCTACTGAATTATAAATGATTGGTGGACAGTGGACACAATAGACCCTATGATTGTTTGTAAACATTGTGACGTATTTTGTTGGGCGGGGCTTAGCCTGAAGGCAATAAACCACCATTGTCTTGGTTTTTCTGAGCACTAGTGTCCGCTGGAATTCTATAAAACTTTAATTTACGTCCACTAACGTCATTCCTCCTATTCTGGCACCCAAACACCCTAAACTGTAATATTACTAGTCTTCACAGTCTTTAGCCAGCGGCGTTTCCTGTTTTTGCCTCCAGCCACATCACTCGTGACGTGGGACATTAAGGATTCTATATGACCTACTGAATAATATTAGATTGGTGGACAGTGGACACCAATTAGTGGTGGAAACCAGCTCCATTGTTGGAGCTGTCCATGGTGCTGAAAGTACTATAAAAAAATAAATCATGTAACCAATATATTATCGTATATTTACTGAGTTAAAAAAAGGTAATAAAAAATAATATTGATTAGGTTGGATGTTATTTCAGATGTCATTGAAAGAGAAGAAAGGGATTTGTTATAATTCATATGCTTAAAACCTCAGATGCAAATGAGTTCACTGTGGAGGGGAAAATAAAAAGTCTAGTATTTTGCCAGCAGGGGGCGGTAGTAGTGTGCACTTTAACATACTCAGTCTTTTTCTACAGAGTCAACTAGGTGGCTTTCACACCACGTGATCAGTGCATGAGCTGATAATAAATGCACATTTATTTTATTTTTTCAGTCAGTGAGGAGTTTGTGTGCTTTTTATCTACTGGGATTTCACCAGGTAGTGGTAAGTGATTCTGACTCGGATTAAATCTCACTTTAGGATTTAGCAAGTTCATTAAAAAATATTGTGCTGAGTCATTCCCAACCTGTTTTATTTTCTCCATGTTTTAATAGCTGAGATATTCGTCACATCATTTCTGTTTTATTACACACTAGTGTTGTTTATTTCCTTTAAGTAGTTTTTTTTCTTTATTAGAAACATAAAAGTAAAATGACACTTCACAGAATCTGGTATCACAACCAAAAAGAAACAGTGATATTTATACCTCCAAAAAGTTTGGGTGCAGAATACACTTCAACATTATCTGAGACAGTACTTAAATAAAACATGTTAACTATAATGCAAGATTGTCAAACATTCTATAACTAAAATAACAGAATAAGCATACAAAAAAAATCAAAATAAAACAAAGCCCCAAAAATTGTATTTGAAGAAGTTGGAAGGAATATGAAACCCAACATAATACACTAATGCACAAAATGACTTGTAAAAAACAAAATGGCAACAAAGACAGACACAACAACCACTTAAACAATCAAAATGTCTACAAAAACACAAAAAACATCAACACATTACAGAATAGCTTCAAAACTATGAACCAAAATGACACAAAATAACAGGAAAATACAGAATCAATAAAACAGAAACACGCACACATCAACAACATAAATGCAGAAAATGACAGAAGACTAAATATTTCCCTTGTGAAGAACGTTTCATTTAATGACCTCTGTAGGGTTGGGGCGGGGTTGCTTCGAGATGATGCTGTTTGCTGGGGGGGGGGGGTGGTTGCGGTAATGAGCACAATATTTATTTTGTTTGTTCAAACTATATCATTTTTATATTTTAGGCTATAGCCTATAATTTCATATAAATTATTATTTAAAATTCTCGCCAAATATATTTTTTGTGCTCAAAAGTGCCCTGATCGCTCGGGAATGAGTGACCATTTTCCAGGAATGAACTGCACTGGTTGTGCATTTGGGAATGTTTGCATGAAGCGTTTGTGCTGCGAATAAAAGCGCTGCATGTCTGTCCTGTCTCTATGACAACAGTCTAACTGCAGCTGTATGACCGTTACGTATTACTGTATGCATTTATTCAAGATCCTTTTTTCTCTGTTCAGACATGGAGGAAACACTATGTGACAAGACAAGATACAAAACTCTATCAAAAATAGTAATAATGTCATATTTTGAAAAGAGCACAGTGACATCAACAGTGTGAGAGCTGGGCAGTATGACCAAAAATGTAAATCACGGTACTTTTAAAAATTCTAGCGGTTTCCCGACATATGACGGTATTTATTTATTTATTTATGCATAATTAGGTGTTCACAGCATTTTCTACTGGTTGAGAGAGGAATTATTGCAGTAGATTGACTTAGGATGGTCTATTTTACTGTCATGATGAGTGAATATTGTAGAATTAGTAAATAACAATGTAAAAATATACAAATTTACAAAAACACAACTGAAAATTCTACAAAGAAACAGCAAAAATAGACATAAATGACACCAAAAACTCAAAATCGCAACAAATATACATGGAATGACTCAACAACTAAAACACACAAAATGACTAAATGTGGAATACACATAGTTGGAGAATAATTTAGAAATAAACAAAAAATGCACACAAAATAAAATGAAAATATTGCAAATATACACAAACTGAGTAAAAACACACAAAAACTGTCACGAGACGGAACTGAGGCTCAAGCGCAGACAGCACAACAGGAGGCACAGATACAATTAACTGATTTATTTCACAAAAACTGAATACAACAGAAAACCTACCAGCGCCCTAAGTGGGGTGGTGGAGAAATTAAGTGCTGAGCAAACTGAGGGAGACCTAATACTAAGATTAACTAAAAACGATCAGGAAACTACTGATGAAAAAACAGAACCCTAGGTCTAAAGGCATAAACTCAGAATGACTAAACTAACAAAGGAAACCTCTGAACCCCAAATGGGCAGGAACACAGAGACGCTCGAGCTGCAGCCAACGCGGCCGAAACGAAGGAGCCTGGCACAGGAGTGGGGAAGAACCAGCTGAAGGGTGGAGTGAGCTGAGGGATTCCAGCGGTGATGATGGTTCCAGGAGGGAAGGAAGCAGGAGAGATCCCATCGGCTGAGAGGGTCAGAGTCTGCAATGCTTACAGTTTGGCGTCGGTTTGTGGTCTGCCGGTGTCTTAAGTAGTGGTGTGACCACTCCCCGCCGCAGCTGGAAGCAATCCTGATGATTAGAGTTGAGTAGTCTGGATAGTGAGGCATGGAGACCACCAGATGATGCCAACGGACCAGTTCAGGAGATGCCAGAGGTAGAGGGCATGACAAAAACTAACTAAAAAAACACACAAGATTTACAATAAGACAACAAAATTACCCAAAATATCTCAAAAAACACACTAATCAACAGCAAAAACACATATTTACTCAAAAAAATACAAAAGACAGCAAAAAAACAAACAAAATAAGTACATATAAATTACACCAAAACACAACAAAACCACTCAAAATTAGACAACAGTTTAAACTCAATGACTTCAAAAGCCCACAAAATGACCAAATAAATAAAATGACTGAAAAAAGAAACTAAAACAACAAAATGTATATTTTTTAAACTTTTAATTATAATTTTATTATAGAATACATTAAGAATAAGTAATTATGGATAGTGATGTAATCTCGATCCACCATTTGCTTTTTCTGTCGTAGCCAGGGGCGTTTCTAGACCCCCTGGGGGCCCGAGGCAAGAAGGACTATGGGGCCTTCCGGCCCCAGAATGATGATGAATGAAGTCCAGGATGACTAATCAGTAAATGAATACTTTATTAAATAATGAACATATAAAATAAATAACATAGCTATCTTTACTAAATGCAAACTTTACACACAGTATAAAATAAACACAACTGAAATGTGCACAATTTTAAGTATGATGAAAATGCAACCAAGCAAAAAAACAACAAAAAACAAGAAATTGAAGTGGAAAGTAAGAGTACACTAACCATGAACATTGGATTTTCTAACCATTTCTAATTGTCATTTTGTAATTTTCTTTGGTGAATCTCCCAAGGTGGGTTTTCTGAATTTTGAGGAAGTCCATGTCTGTTATTTGGAGTGATTCTTTTCTCGCAATTTGACACCGAGCATTGTCATCGATAGCTTTTGGCCACAGTGCAGGATCATCTGATATTACTGTATGTGATTTGCTATTATTTGAGTACCTTCTGTTCTGGTGATGTGGTGTTATGGGGGTGGTGAGGAGGTGGTGATGGAATGCTGTGCTGCCATGCTGCTGCTGCATGAAGGTGCCATCATGTCCTACTCTTCTTCTTCAAGACCCTCCTCATGATCTGAGGTTGATATTGCTAGAAAGAAATAAGTGTAAGAAGCAATTGTTTAAAACAAATATTTGTGTGGTCATATTAAATCAGATAGATCCCATAACAGCAAATTGCTTGTGTTGCCGCCTCTGGCAACGTTACATTTTCTGAAAACAAAAAACCTCCAAACAACAGACACGGCTCCTCTTTTTGCCACAAGTTCTTCTGTGTGATTATGTTCTACTAGTTCTGCAGCTTCAGAGCTTTCAATGTCTTTCTTATCCATTTACACCACCAGAGCGCTAATGTTTACCTTTCCCCTGTGCAACCTTGAAAGGGTCCGGTCTGAAACGCGTCGCAGCGTAGCGTTACGAACGTTAATCATATACACCGGTACGGCAGTATGTTTAAAATTCATATCATAACAAAAATAGACACCGGTATATTCTGAAAAGTTGAAATATATGTAACTTCAGCGCTCGGGGCTGCCGCACAAAAATATGGAGCACTAAAAAAAACTTTGCGCATGGTAACCCATAAAATGTCTGTTTCTGTTTGGTGAACTGAATTTGAGGAAGTGTTTTGATGTGGTTTGGGTGTAACATTTAGCAGCTAATGTCATTCTTTAAGTTATCCTAAGTTGATTATTTAACTTCTGTTATTTCTCTTATTTGACTTGTCTTATTTCAGGGAAGTGCTACTCCATCCTACACAGAGTAAGGAAAATGGCACTTGAACCTTTCGACAAAACAATAAAAACAATGATGCGGCAGGGAAGAACCAATGACTCTGCTTCTTGATCCCAACTCTGGGTTGTCATGGTTTAAGACTGCTAACAAACTCCACCTGGTTCTTAGATATGAGAGCGGCTACATCCAAAGTGGGATGAATACCATCTCTCCTAATAAGATCAGGGTTTCCCCAGAAAGACTGCCACATACCCACTGAAGTTAATCTGTCTCTTGTAATGTGTGTGAGATCCACAGGTAGTATTTAATCTCAAACTGATATAAATCCGGCCACTGTCACTGGAATTGCCAGACACCAACCTCGACCGCATCCCTTTCCATAACCATCTGTAATTATCCTCAGTGTGGAGTTACAGAGTCTCAACAACTCTGTCTCCACCCTCTCCTCTGCACACACCCAACACAGCATAACGTGGATGGCTGTTCATCATAGGAATGGGATCCACACAAGGTTCCTGCTGCTTAACAGAAGGTTTTCCTTGCCGCCATGATGAATTCATGTTGGGTGTGGGATACATATGTATGTGTATATACGTATATATGCATATGTGTGTATCCATAAAATGAAGAGTCCGTCCTTAAGACTGCTCTACTGTAAAGTGTCTTGAGATACCATTGGTTATGATTTGGCGCTATACAAATAAAGATTGATTGATTGATTGATAATTATCAATTTTTTTAAATTAGGAATTATGAGGTCGAGATTCATATTTTATCTTATTTTCATCTTTTTAACCAGTTTAAACTATTCCCTATTAAAACATTGACTGTAACACCCGCCATTACGTTGGTGATATTCCTGGAGACAGACTATCCGTAGGAGGTATCAGTATTCATTCATGTTAATTATTAATATAACATAAAGAAAATCTAAAAATTTCATAGTGTTGCTTTAAATGCATTGTATTTCATATGACTAAAAACACAAGGTCAATATATAACCATCCCATATGCATGCACCTCCACAACTCTACCTGTATGAGTGTAATAGCATATAGGCCTAGTCAGGAGAACACTATCAATCCTGTCTGCTGTTGGTTTCAATTAGTCTTTAGAAGACATGGACTGTCTGTGGGATATTCTGGATAGTGGCTGACATGCATGCATATTATTTCATATCTATATTGTCATTAAATCTCTTTTTGCAACATTAGGTACCTCTGGATATCAAGCTCCATTGGTCTGGACAGGTGATTTTGGACGATCCAGCTACCTAATCACAGAAGAACTCCTGAGATTACCTGCTTTCATGTGGATTTGTAATTACACAAATTGCTGAAATCCTGGATGTATCAGTCAGTACAGTTAAACGGAGATTGAGGTACGAATGACAGCTGCAAAGCATACAAACAATATATTTTACTCTGATTCCAGGGCTAAAGTTTTATGTTTAAATATTGGGTTCTTTGTCAGTTTATTCACTTTTTGGTGAATGGAAAAATTAGAGCGAGAGACGAGTGTGTCTTCCTCTGAGATACACACGTGCTTTAGTTACAAAGACAACTAATTAAATAAATGTAGCAAAGTTAATAGGAAATACTGAATAATGTTTGGTTATACACACATATGCTCCTAAATACATTTTACAGTACACTGTTGAGCCCTGACTTGATATTCTTTTATACATTCTGTGAAATTGGTAGAAACGCGCTCATTTCAAGCTGGAATAAGCAAAAGTTAAATTACATAATGTTTTGTATACAGGTGGTTCATTCTGAGAATTAAAAGCCATTTAACTAAATTTTCAAGGTGTAATTTATTACTAAAGTTGCTATTATAATCATTATTATTATTGCTGTTATCTCTATCAGAATTTGTTTCTGTAACATCATTTTCAGGGAAATGCAGATAAACTTGGACTGAAATGTGTTTTTCTCTCTCTGAGGTTGTTAAACTTGTCCTATTTAATGAGGTATGTACGCCTTTCTGATGCAGAACTTGATGAAGTGGTTCGGCAGTTGGTTGGTGAAAATGAAGAGATGGGAGCTAATGCCGTCTGGGCTCTGGGCCAGACTGTCTTCTATGGGTGTTCGAGTCCAGAGAAGGACAGTGAGAGAGAGTTTGATTTGAGTGAATCCAGCTAGAGCCGCACACAGAGCATTGTCTCACCGAGACAATGCTCTGTGTGCTGAAGTTCTGAAGTGCAAGCATATTCACTGACTTTTGTGAGTGAATATGATGCATTCAACTGTAAAAATGAATTGGCAGAACTGGTGTGAGCAACTTATGGATCCGATTAACTATTATAACATCAGAATAAACAAGCATAGGTCCTGCCGAGATGTATGTTAGGACACAAGTTAATATTCCGTTTTTTTGTAAAGTGTTTTCCCAGTCTATTGAACTGTAAACAGATTTGATAAATTCAGATCTACTCTGTTATGTAACTTGTAATTATGAGAAGATGTTTGCTGTGTCTGTTTTGTATTACATTACTGATTCATTGATTTTACACGACATAGAAAATTGCACCCCTCCATTTTTTGAGGAGCAAGCATTAAAACCCTCAAGTTATTAATGTTATCCTAACACAAAATAACAGCTTTTTGTTTAATTTTTAGGTGGAGAATGGTGATCCATGGTGGAATTTGTGGCTTCAGCAGACTGGTTGTGTTTTTGGAGGCTTCAGACAATAACAGAAGTGGCACAGTGTTTGATCAGTTTGTTCAAGCCACTGCTAGGTACGGGGTACCGTCTGAAAATAAGGTGTGACTACGGGGGCGAAAACAATACTGTTTGCTTGTTCATGAACATATACCGTGCCATACGGGGCAGAAGCGTGCATAACCAGCGGATAGAGAGGCTTTGTTGAGATCTTTGGCGGGGTAGGACTGATGTGTACCACCAGCTTTTCTCCTTCCTTGAAAATGATGGAATCATTGACTGTACAAATGAGCTGCACTTGTGGGCATTGCATTATGTTTACCTGCCATGGATTAACCAGGACCTGGAGGTTTTCAGGGAACAGTGGAACAACCATGGCTTGTGCACTGTAGGCCACTGCACACCATGTCAGATATTTGTCCAAGGATGTCTTCAGAGGCAAACACACCCACTCACAGCCATGGCCGAGATTTTTGGATCCGACACTGCTCAACAAGGTGCAGCTGCTGCTTTTTCTGCATTCAGTCCAAGCCATGCACAGATGCAACAACTTCAGGATGTGGACACTCTGGCAGGACCTATTGGTAGTCTGGCTATAGATACACTCCAAAGTGTGATTGACATTTTGGAACAGTAATTTCCTGTATATCCTATTGTTTTGGGGATTATATTGTAAAGTTGATAGGAATGTGGGATATATTTTTAAAATTGTATTTCACATGTTCATAGACAAAGCTGGTCCCATTAGACTTATGAGATTATTATACCAAAATATACTGAATGACTAAATGATCAGCCTGATCTCATTTAATTATAGGAAATCAGAGAGATATGGTTATCAATCATAACTTTATGTAACTCATAAGATAAACTAAACAAGTTTCAGCAGCAGTAAAAACACTAATGGAGTTATTTGTCCTTTTCATGTGCTTTTTTTTTTTTAATAAAATAATTTCATTTTAAGTGAGGAAATAAATAAATTAAATACAATAACACTAATAGAGTGACCCATATGCACTAATATATTCCATAAAATATCATCTCGTGAAATCTGAGTCAGCAGATATTGTAGGCTTTTTTTTAATGTGCCTAGTGTTGATTTATTCACATTTATTTGTGTTTGTAAGGAACCTGTTTACACTAAGTTGGGAATTGTTTTATTCATTCATAGTTTATTTGTTTATCGTTATAGAGATAAATCCGAGAAATTATCGGGATAATTTTTTTTTTTTTAGTCCATATCGTCCATCCCTAGTTGATGAGTGATTGCACCTCAGGGCTGCTGAGAGTCTTAATGTTTATAAGAGTAGTCTCAAGACACACTTGTTTAATTTAGCTTTTAACTAATTATTTTTATGATCACTTTTTTGGTTATTTAATTTATTTTTCTTGTGTGTATTTCATTCTAGTTTGTTCATTTTATCAAGTATCATATAATGTTTTATCTTTTGATTATTTTTATTGTTCTTAATGATCTCTTATCATCCAGTGTTTCCTCATGGAGCACTCTGGATCTCCTGGTCCAGGCGGCTCCTGTGATGGTGTCTTCTTGAAGCCCCTGTAGCCATGCACAGGGGCATGTCATTTTGTGTACTGACAATGTAAAAAAAAAAAATGAAAAGTAGAAGATATGACTTAACTTTTCTCTACCCATGCCAGATGCAAATAAAAAATATGTTCCGCTAATAAAGTATCTTATTAAGTTTGTGCAGCCTCAGCAGTATTCACCATGTGCTTTTTTTGTTATAAAAAGGTAAACGTGTATAAGCCATAGTGTGTGTGTATATATATATATAAACAATATAAAATGATGTTAACAGTGTTTTCCATCCCAAGATTAAATTTGAACATTGCTATCAACCTGTTTAATCGGGGCTAGGAGTATAGTTTGGCATGCCCTCTGCTGGTCATATATTAAATTAAAAAATTCAAAGCGGAAAGTTTAATTGTTTTCAAATACTGAAATTAATTGCAGTTATTGCCATAAAAATGTTTTAATGTTTTTAATGATGTTAAATTAAAGTTGGATGAATGGTGTTAAAGCTAGAATGCCCACTATAGTGGAGCAAAATGAGGCAATTTTATCCTGATAAAAATAATTAATAACTAAAAAAATAATAATACTATATATAATAAACCAAATAATAACTAATACAGTTCTAAAACTGCAACACAAATGTTTTATTTTTATAAGCTACACAATAAAGTGTAGTAAATAAAATTAGAAATTCCTTGTTAAATCGTGGAAACCCCTCAGGCTTACATAAAAGGTTTAACCCAACTGCTCAGGAGCCAATGAGAACACACGTTCAAACTGGACAAATGGCCAAAGGGCTCAAAATCACGTGAATTTAACACGTCATCGATGCGTATATTCACGTGTTTTTGACCTCGATGGCTTTCCAGAAGTCAAAAACACGTAAACAACGCGTGAACATTATCATGTATTTGCAACCGTTTGTATTAACAGGGTTGCATTTCCTTCAGTTTTGTCTTCTGTATATGATATTTCGCCAACATTAACCGGAAAACCCAGAACCGCCATCTTTGTTGTGGGAGCACTCGTCAGAGTGACGACACTTCTTGTCCTGCCTCTGATTGGATGAATCTCCACGGGTCAAAGGTCATGTGTGTTTGGCGCCCTTCGCCTGACTGCCGGTGTGGCGCGTTTTTCAATGTTGCTGCTCGGCTGTGTTTTATCCTCGGTTACGGAGGCACTTTGTGTGCTACTTTCACTTTAAACCTTCGGTTCTTTCCGCTCAGAGCTTCGACTGGGAGCAGAAACATGTCGGAAGAACTCATTAAACCTGAGGGCTAGGAGCCGCTTTGAAACGAGTGTCGAGCGGAGAGTTAGCTTTATTAATCAGGTCTGAACAAACAGCCTTCTGTTTTCTGTCTGTCAGCTGGGATAAAACTCAGTAAGAAACCACTGGAATTAGAGCCTTTACGCAGAAAACTACTGTTTTGACTGAACTGGTGAGTTTTTTGAAATGTTGTTTATGTCCTGTAAGACAACATGTAAACAACAGAAGCTAGCTATTACCTTTGTATTTATCAATGGTGTTTATTTATATGTATGGCTTACACACTGGCGTTTTTATTAACCCACACAATGTCTAGTTTAAGCTTTATAATAATTCAGATTGTATACTAAGCTTCTGTAACTACTTTGTCCGGTTTATTGCTCACTTTGTAATTCTTCCACATCCAGTGTAATTGAGTAATTGAATTACTGTATGTGTCGAAACAAAAACATGATGTTGTCAAACAGACAATAGTCTCTGAATCACGTTCATTGAATACATTATTGTCACTAGTGAGAGAGGGAAGCAGATGATGTTAACTAGAGCTGGGCGATATGGACCAAAACTCATCTCGATATATAAATTTATTTATTTTTTATCAAAATAGCGATATACAATATAAATCAGTAATAAAACAGGCACATTTATTAACAAATAGCTGATCAATATGTTCCACTTCTAGTTTGTTTCTCCTCTAAGGGACAGCACGTGTGAGGGAGTTCTGTAGTGTGGCTGGTTTAAGGGAAGGTCTGGGTTAGGACTAGGGCTGAACGATTTTGGAAAATAATCTTAATTGCGATAATTTTTTTCTTTTTCCCCTCAATATCGTGATTGCGATTCAATATGCGATTACCTCTTGTCATGTATTTTTCAATAAACACAAGTAATAAATCAAGGCCGTGGCTACAGGTTTATTAAACGTATGTATTTCGTAGACTGCCACTCTATGGATACGCAGCGCCGCCATTGGCCAGTTTAGGTCACATGATGGGTGTACCACGTGACTTAAAGTTCCGTGTAACTCATATTTATTTTTAGCTACCCCGCTAACCCTTTTATTTTTGCCCTAACTGTAACTGTAACTCTATCCCTAACCCTAAAATGTTTATTTTTGTCGGATATGTATTTTTAAAGGTGTAATTTGCCGTGTTAAATATGTTAAAATAAAAATAAATAAATAAATGAATGATCAAACGTGGGATTCAAACCCACGTTAGCGAAACCCACGATAGCAGTGAGTCCTGGCACAATAAACGATTTCAGATTTATTTAAACTTTAAATAAATATAAAATGTACATTTTAAAGCACAGATTACAACAATAAAGCAAACAAATCTGTGGCTTCACCTCTTCAACATATCTAACTAACTTCACGTTTCATGAAACATGTGGACTGCACTTCTTAAACACTCTCTGTACTTAACAGGACAGTACAAGACAGGACAAGACAAACAATAAAATGCAGCCTTTGCGATTAGAAAATTGCGTTTTATATCGCAATAATATTGCAAATGTAGTTAATTTTTCAGCCCTAGTTAGGACGCACTCAGAAATCCATCAAACTGTGCTTTTCATGCTCTTCTGAGAAGTAAAAGCAGCAACTCCTAAAATAAGTATTTTAAAGCCAAATTAGCTAGAACATGTTTTTTTTAAGAATGTTCATGTTAATTACAATTACAAAGTACATTTTCTGAACTCAATTACAATTCAATTTCAGTTGTAACAGATAAATATTTTTTTATTATATATTATATTATAATTATAATTATGTCATAATTGTAATTAATTATAAATTACGCAAACACAATTATAATTGACACTCACTCTGGGAGACAGTGGGTATCTGACCAGTAGTGAGCAGAGCTGTAGTAGGGCTGGGCGATATATAGAACAAAATTCACATCTCAATATTTTTTTTCTTAAATTGCGATAAACAATATAAATCTAAATATTTTTAATGCAATAAAGTACTACCTCTTTTGGCTTTTTCTTTCTTTCCTTTCCTTTTTTTTTTTTTTTTTTTTTTTTTTAAATCAAATACATCTTATTTGGGTTGAAAAGGGGTGGAAAATTTTCCAGTGGATTTCCATGGGAATCGTAGCTCAGGATTTTTGGGAATATTCTAAAATTTGAACCTTTAATAGAATATTTTTGAATAGCTGTATCATATCTAAACATAAATATTATATATTATAAAAGTAAATATAACAATTCCACGAGGGTTGCAAAATTCTGAGAATTTTCAAAGATGAAAACTTTCTATTCGAATGTAATGTCGGCCCTTAACAGAGATGTTATATATAGTTGGGAAGATATATTTTATCATCAAAAACACGTGTCAAATTCAAGGCCCGGGGGCCAAATGTGGCCCTTTAGAGCAGGGGTTCTCAACTCGTCTCACCCTGGGACCCACATTTTGCCTCGGTCATCAAATCACGACCCACTTTTTTTTCTTTTTTTTTTTTTAATTCAACCAACTAAATTTAGTTTTTTTCAAAGATAGCTATTGAAAACACGCATATGTAATATTTTTTTTAAACATCAATTTATATATTTTGCTCTACAACATGCTTTTCACAGCATGCCTGTCAAAAGAGAAGTTTCTTTCAAAAATAAAAGACAAGTCATATATGACAGACATTTTTTGGCCAGCTTTCTGCAACCCACCCAGTACAGATCCTCGACCCACTTTTGGGTCCCGACCCACCAGTTGAGAATCGCTGCTTTAGAGCATCAAATTTGGCCCGCTGGAGAAAATGATAGAAAAAAAACATGAAACATTTTGTAAATTACCAACTAATTCAGTTTTAGATATCTCAACCACTCCAAATACAAAAATTCTATTAGAATCCACATTATTTGCAGAGCTCAGTTTTCCAGTTTTTATATAACATGACAGTAGTATTTTTTTTTAAGTTAAAAATGTTGAAAGAACTCTCAATTTTTCCAAAATCAGGCACATTTTTTCTCAAATTATTCCACAAAATGTCCCCAAATTCACAAAATCAGACAAATTTAAGTAACGATGCTGCAGGGACTGATATACTCACATACTGTATCATTTATACGTGGTTAAAAGTGCAAACCAGAACACATTAGTGTTGAATTTGCTCTTTTTCCACTAAAAATCTATGGCCCACTTAAACTCAAACTGGTCCGTATTTGGCCCTGGCCTGAACTAAAATTAAATTGACACCCCTGATCTAAAATATCAGCTTCAGGTAATTAAAATTACTCCCAATTTCTGATTAATTCTAATAAATAATTTCTTTTTAAATATCCCCAAAATTCCCAAGCTTCCCACCCCCTGGCAACCCCAGCTCTGATTAGATGATTTGTTTAGTGGACTGATTAGATTGATTGAAGGATCAAATGCACGAGGCTGACAAACAGGAGCTAAAGAGGCTGAATATGGACGTGTTGTGGATATAATGGAGGTGGTTGATGATTGAATTGATAAAGCTAAAAATCATAAATTATAGTGTTAAGAGTTGCTATCTGGAGTTTCTGAGAAACGTCTTGATGTCCCGCCCTAAACAGCTTCACTTCCTCCCTCTGCCTCTACCAATCTACCAGAAGCCACGCCTCTACTTTTCTGCATGCGCGTCGCAGAACATAACAAGGTTGCATCGGGTTGCATTGATATAGGTCTATGGGTCAGGTAAGAGCCAAAATCATATTTACCTGTTTTGCTGTTGTGACGCGCGGCCTTGTTTCTGTGCACAGTTCCACATTCACTTTGATTGACAGACTCAAAAACAGGAAGTCGAAGCCTATTGGCTGGGCGCACTCAGCGATCGTTTTTATTTGTATAGGGGTCTATAGGACGAAGGAGGGACTTATATACATTAATATATATGAATGACCATCAGCAGTAGACCACAGTAAAAGACTAGTTAGGTATTTTTTCGCATTTCAAAAGAATCATACATGAACATAGTTTTCTCAGAAACTCCGGATATCAGCTTTAATGACCAGGCAGAAAAATACTTTAGACAATGCTCATAATAAAGTGTAAACAAATCTGGTTAAGAAGTGCTGGATTGTTTGGTGAGAACTATTTGTATGAATAATGATTTTTATTTTTACCTTCATCAATACAAACCCAGGAAAGAAAATCATTTTTGCTTAATTGATATGAAGAACACAAGTGTACAATTTTAAACAGTCTATCATTAAGTATTTTTCCCTCTAGGACTTGTCACATTATGGCTGGTGTAGTAGCTATGGCTTCTATCATTGAGGACTTTGACACACAGGTATTCTTATTACTCTTTCACTAAACACACCCACTCACTTTTAATTTTCTGTTTCACATTTTTTGTCAATTTGCTTAAAGTTTGGTCTTTCTTTCACAGCCTTGCAAGAAATCACGTAAAGATGTTGGAAGTCCTGTTGTTAAGACAATCACAAACTACTTTTCTCCTGTGGCCAAGCCCATTGAGAAGCCCTTCTCCCCTCCTCGCTCCAACAATATTATGGACTATTTTAATAAGAAGGCTCCACTCTCTAAAGAAAAGAGTAACATACCAGAACAGTCAAAGGAAAATTGTCAGAGGCCTCCATCTGCAGAAAAACAATCCAACCCGGTAGTGGAGAAACCTGCCACTCAGAAACAAGGCAGGAAGGCTAGCAAAATGGCAAGAAAACGTTTAGTGACAGAAAGTGTTGAATCCACTAAGGAGGACAGCTGTGTGATCATAGAGGAGCTCTGCAAAAGCAAAGATACAGGAGCGGCACACGTTAGCATCTTCAGTGTATTTGGCAGTGATACTGCAACTCTGCTAGCTCAGACTAATGCTGAGATTTCTCCAGCCAAAGCAAACTCCGATGACGAGGTTGAAAAGGTGGATCTTCGTGAAAGCAGCAAGGAAATTGAATCAGTATCAAACATTATTGAGTTATCTCCAATCGTCCCATCAGGAAACAAACCAAAACTGGTTAAAACGTGTGCACAAAAGGTAAAAAAAAGGCAGCAGGAGAAAAAACATTCAGAACCCAAGGAGAGTGAGGCAGATAGCTCCTTGTGTGATGTTAGCATGGAGGTCAACCTGGACGAAGCCTCCCAGTTAAACAGCAGCACTGTCACCATTTCTTTTGAAGAATTCGTCCGTAGTCAAAGTCGAGAAGAGGATAGTCAAGAGGACGTTAAAGAAAACCAGGGCAAAGGATACAAAACTGCAGTCACCACAGAATTAGAGGACGTGGATGCTGAGGCATTAGAATCCCCCAAAGCTGGAGACAACATAAGCAGTGGAGAACCATCAGATCAAGTGTCCCCAAGAACTGTCACCATTCAGGCAGAGGTCCATGCAATCTCACCAAAACAAGAAGCAGCCAGTTCAATGGAAAAATTAGCTCCAATCTTCAACAGGAAAAAAACAGCCAATAGCCCTACAAAGGTCACGTCATCTCCACAAGCAGAGATTGGACAGCTGTCTCCATCTGTAAAACACAAATCCAATGTGGTTCTACTAGAGGAAGATCTGGAGTTGGTTGTGATTGAGAGTGAATCCCCTCTGAAGTGCAGTGACATTGAAAAGAAGCAGTTCATGGCTGCCTTTAAACAACCTAACATGGATCATGTGTCCAAAGGCAAAGCTGTGAAGAGCCAAACTAAGCAGAAGCCTGAAGAGGAGAACGTAGATGCTGCAGATGAAAGTGTGAAAGAACCCTGTGCTGTCAAAGTTTCTCAATCATCTACAGAAAATAAACAACCGACAAAGAAACCAACGAGAAAACGAAAAAACAGAATCAAAGCAACAAAAAAGGAGAAAGGGACCATCTCTCCTCCTGCTGAAGACATGGACACAAAAGTTATTGAGGACGACAATAAAAACAAGGGTTCACCATCCAGCACCCCAACTCTGAGAAGGTCCAGACGAGAGAGACCAATACATGCACCAGAGGCGAGTCCAAGTCCTCCAGTCAGGACAACCAGGAGACAAAATGACTCAAAGCCTGTGTCTGATGTAACCCAGGACAGTCCAGGAACCACATCCACCCCGAAGACTCGCAAATCCAAACGTGGCTTGTTCGTAGCGCAAATGATGTGTGCACCCGACGCTAAAGGAAGTCCAATCAGGTGACTCGTGCACTCATGTTCATCTGTTACTAATATGATTTAAGTTTCCATTTATTCAGACAACTTTTTTCAGGAAATTAACTGTGATCTCTTGTAGTGCTGGGTGATATGGACCAAAACTCATATCTCAATATTTTTTCTCAAAATAACGATTTACAATGTAAATCTCGATAATTTGAATTCAATTGAAGTCTGACCCGAAAGACAATTCTGGGTTAAATTGGCTGATGCAAAATGCCACACAGGCACATTTATTAACTAACAGTTGCACAGTATGTATGTGCCATTTTTGGCTTTTTCTCCTATAAGTGACAGCACGTGTGAGTTTTTTAGTGTGGCTTGTTTAGGGTAAGGTCTGGGTTAGGACCACTCAGCAATCCATCTAACTGTGCTTTTCATGCTGTTTTGAGAAGTAGTGAAAGTAGTGACTGTTAAAACAAGTGTTTAAAACAAAATAAGCTATAAAAATATATATAATATTCAATATTGCCAAAATAGAACTCGATATATCTTAAATCTCGATTGCCCAGTCCTAATTTCTTGACATGTTTCTACTGCCAACTGTCAGTCGTCCACAGAGGCGTCTGCTGATCGCTTTGACGTGTCCTTATGACTGCTTTCTGGGCGTGGCCAGCTTAACAGTTCTGTCAGGCTGGCCACACACCCTTGTCGCCCAATGATCTCTGGAGAAGAGAGTCACAGGTGAGAGTAAAAATGTAAAGAACACACATCATAGCGATCAGTAGACGCCTCCAAGGAAGACTGACAGTTGGCAGTCGAAACATGTCAGGAGATCAAATTACATTTTCTGAAAGAAGTTGTTTCAGAAATTGTTACTAATATGATTGTTTCTTTACGCGTTTGTTTTTCATTGAAGAATAAAATTGACCAGAGTCACTGAAGGTGTGTCACCATCCAAGTCTAAAAGTAAAAAGGTCAAAAGCCCTTTGACGAAAACGGTAAGTTGGAAGTTTTACGATTAGGACAACATGCATAACTCATATTTTTGTCAGGAACTGTCCATGACAGGAATGTGAATTAAGAACATGTACATCACATGCTATGGAAGTTTTCATTGCCTTTATTATTTGCTCATAGACAACAGATGTTAGAAAAAGGAAGCAGGCTAAAAAGTTGGTGGAAGACTCCAAAGTTATTCAGATGAAGAAGACGTGCAAGGAGAAAGTCGGTGTGAGGCGTTCGTCACGGAGCGAGGCCTCCATCAAGAGGAGCTACTGTGAAAGCGAGGTACACAACTTTGATCAATTGCCATTCATTTTTGTGAAAACAAAAACATTGCTAAATTGTATATATTTTGTCCTGTCAGGACTTGATAATCTGTGTTGATGAAGATCAGACCAAGACTCCTTTAAAGGCACCAGCAAAGAGTAAAAACCAGAAGGGTTTACGCAGCCTAAACGATGTTCTCGGTAAAGACGCATCAGCTGGAAAAGAAGCCAAAGCTACATCAGGTAGTCATTTATTCTCCACTCTTATTTGCTGTTTAATATCACCTCACCTGAAAGTCACGCGTTTCTCTCCAAAGTGACATCGCTTGATTCAGATAAGACGGCTCGTAAAGTGACAGCCGTGATCTCCATCTTTGACGACAGCAGTCGCGAAGGCTCTGAAAACTCCCAGGATGACGAGCAGTTCAGGGCTCGCAGAGAGTTCTTGAAGAGCGGTTTGCCCGAGTCGTTCAGAAAACAAATAGCCAAGACTGCTGCCACTAAGGAGGAGTACTCTCTGTGCACCTCTGACTTTCAACCAGTCACACACACAACGCAACCTCCTAAAGGTAAAGTATTACACAGTCCTACTATCGTACATCTTTCACTGTGAAGAAAGACCACGTTTAACTCTAAATATTTTGTCAACAGATGAGCGTCTCTGGAAGTTGCCGTGGCCTGAGTCCTCCCAACTATTTAAACTTAAAGATGTTTGGAGACAAACCCCGAACCACACTTCACCAGTTTGTGCTTCCCTTTGTGTAAAGACACTCCCAGCTGGTAGAAGCTTTGCAAAAAGGGTAAGTTATCATGACACTTTTTTATTATCCCCTGCCACAAAAGTGTGAAAGAGGGATATAGGTTTGAGCTCTATCTGTCCGAGTTAAAGAGGACAGCTTTTCTCAGAAACTGTTTAAGATAGGTTAACCAAATTCGGTGTGTGGCTTCATGGTATCAATACCTTGATGGAGTTCGAAAATGAGAACCGCACAGTAATTTTTTCCGGCGTTATTTCCCTTTTTCCTTTTTTTGGACTCAGTTTGAGGTATCGTCAAAGGGGACAGCTCTTCTTACAAACCATTTAAGATGGTTAGTAATCTTATATTCTGGTGTGATAATATTTTCCTACGTAGTTCTTAGATTAGGACATTTAGGAAAAGGTTGTCAGTTATAATGACAACCAATCTGGCGGGGGATGTTGATGACTGTTTTTTTTGTTTATGTATGGGTCAACATTGCATTAACCCTCCTATTATTCTTGGGGTCAATTTGACCCCATTCAATGTTTATCATAAAAAGAAAATAATGGGCTGGGTATTCCTGTAAGGGCGATGGTAGTTCATGCAAACTAAGGTAGCAGCAAACATAAAAGCTTGCTTGTTAGCCCTTTATTCTAGTCATTCCTCATTGTGCTCTGTGTATTGAAATCTGCTCTCTTTCTTTAACATGTCCTCTGGAAAAACATTCAATGAGGTTTTGGAACAGCTCTTTCACAGTGAAAGTGACGTAGAGAAGAATGTGTCTAAGACAGATTGTGTTGAGGAGGACCCAGATTTTGAGGCATTCTCATCTTAGAGATAAAAATAAATAAAAAGATATGTATAAATGTATAATTATAAGAGGAAAAGGTGAGTCACCAACATCAGTTGGTATGGTTTATTCTTTAAAAGTCCTGAATGTGTACCCAAATTAGAAATAATTGGATGAAAGATTTTGAAGATACACTAGCTCTTTTTTTTTTCACTTTGCAACATACATACAAGGCAATGACAAAGACAAAGACAATAGTGCAATATCCCGACAAGACACCCGAAACGACATTTACAATTATCTACAAGAAACACTAACTCTGAAAATGGAAGTTTGACTTGATGGTTGCGCTGCAGGAAAAGTCATATCACCACAACCAATAGGATTCAGTAATGTTGTGGTCAGAAATGTCAGTTAATTTGAGAAGATTCAGGACATATTAAATGTAATTTAAGATTATACAGATGGTGGTGCTCGATAACAAGTCAAGGTTTCATTATCAAGGGGTTGTTTATGAATTGTCTGACACAAAAACTTGGTCAACAACTTTCTGAAAATAATTTCCTGGAGGCAAATATCCATGGGGTCAGATTGACTCCAAGGTTAAAATGTTCTTGAGGGTTAAGAACATGCTTATATAATTATTAGGCACTTTGAGGATTGATCGATCTGAAGCAGATATTTTAATTACTGATATTTTTCTCTTTTCAGGTTTTAGGCTCCAGACCAGAGATTTCTGAAAGTAATCGCCATCTCCTTATGGAGGAGGTCAGCAGGTCTAACCCTCAGTTTCCTGCACAAAGGTTCATCAGCTGCTTTCTGAAGAGACGGACTGAGTATCAGCAACAGTTGGCGACTGCAGGTCAGTGCGTATCAGTCATTCTTTTGGATAATGTTTTCTTTTCTTATATTAATCAAATAAATCAAAGTGTATGGTGGACTGATTTTAGTTCTCTTCCATTTAGTAGAAGCAGAGGCTGTAGTTGTCACCAACACTGTCGTACAATCAGGAGCCATTAGTGGAAAGAGAAAGAGGACCAATGACGAAGTGGAGATTTCAGTGAAGGAGGCCAAGAAGCAACGGTCCAACCAGCCTGAGCTCAACCACCCCACAGCTCAGTCAGGAACAAACATACGGGCCGGGAGGTCAAGGCGGTCTCGGAGATCCAGGTCCAAGGAGGAGGAAGCTGTGGAGGATAAGACCAAGCCATCACTGAGAGCTGCTCCCATTCCACCTCAGGAGGAGGCTGTGGTTATACTGGATGACTTGGAAGAGGATGCTGGGAAAAAAGGTGTGGCTAGTGTTCAATCAAGGCTCAACATTGTTTTGGGGTTTTAAGTTAACAGCCATTTATTATTGTTTGTCTTTACATGTCAAATGCCGTCAGAACAAAGATAATAAAAAAGAAAATGTACGGTAAATTAACTCGTGAAAACTTAAAAGACACCTAGTTTACACATTTTACAAACAAAATAACTCATTGACCACATCAACTCCAAGGGAACAAAGCTGAAGTCTTCTTAAATCCTTTTATTGACATCTCTCAGACACTCCATCACCATATGCTGCTCCGGGATGCCACACTTTCTTATTACCCCCAGCAACGCAATAAAACAGAACAAAAAACAAGATTTATTGAACATTTATATAAAATATTAATTTGTATTTACACATTTTATTTATAATCTTTTTTACTGTATATGAAACCAATGAATTGCATTAATGAGAAAATCTCTGAGGGCAGTTACACTGAAGTCTGGCTTGAATAAAGGAGAGTATAACTTATAAGTCTTTATTCCAGACACATTTTACACTAAGTTTATTGTCTCAGGATAGTTCAGAATTATTTAGACAAACACATTATTATATATGTAAGCTCCTTTAAAGCTATTTCCACTGCTGATGAAGCTTCTTTAATCATAGCAGCTGATAAAAATTAATCTTGAAAATGATGACCAATGAATATTGATCACTGCTGGTTTTCTATGTGGGCTTATTCTGCTGTTATGCTGTTACACAGATGTTGTGAGGGAGGACGTCTTGTGGACTGACAAATATCAGCCTCAGCACTCGAGTGACATTGTGGGTAATGCTGCTTCTGTGAGGAGGCTGCACAGGTGAGACGCCCAGCACTGCATGGCTGGAATGCGACAGAACTTCAAGCAAATACATGTAGATGTGCGTCATTGGATGATGAGTGGTGTTTGACCCAAATGTTTGTCCAGTTGGCTGAAGGAATGGAAGCGCCGTGCAGACCGAGAGGAGAGAAAAAAACAGAAGGAGAAGAAACAAGAGGTTGCTAACAGCGGTGAGTGTTTAAAAATAAATTTAAAAAATCTTGGTTTTAATGAATAAAAATCCTGTTTGTATTGATAATGATTTGAAGAGAATTTAATTACATTCACTTTGTGTTTGCTTTTTTACATCTCCAGACTCGGACTGGGACTGTGGGGATGAAGACGATGTAGAGGATTTGTTGTGCAACACCATGATTATCACTGGACCCACTGGAGTGGGAAAGACTGCTGCGGTCTATGCCTGTGCCCAGGAGCTGGGCTTCAAGGTACAAATCATAGCAACACAGATGCCATGTTAGTGTTCATGGATCAATAATCTGAGCCTGTAATTCTTTTTTTTTTTTTTTTACTTGTCTGCACATGCTGTCAAAGGTCAACACTACAAGAAGTGCAATCTTTTTTTAGACAGCAATGCATTTTATTTTTTTGTTATTGCAATTAAATAAATTGCATTATTTTATTGCATAATTGTGACCATCACCAGCCCTCCCTAAGGAGGGGTAAGAAACACTTTATTAAAGGGAGAATATAAAAAGAGAGGGCAGTGTTACACCTAGGTGAGGGGGTGGGGGAAGAGAGCAGGGAGGAGCGATTCAAGGAAGAGAAATGGAAGGGTGGGGAACAGTTGATTACGGTAAAGTGAGATGTGAAGTTGTAGGCGTGAGGCTTAACTATAATGGTGGTGGCTGTGGACAGAGGGAAGGAGTGAGTGGTAATACCTGAAACAGGTATTTGGGATCAACTTGTCTAAAGTTAAGCCCACTACAAGTTTTATCCCACAGTCCAAGGCATGCTTGTGCATCGTAGACCGATGTATTTGCAAGAAACTGCCACTGTAAACCCAAGCGCTGCCCCGGACTCGAGGACGTAGCCAGAATAGCAGAGAGAGCGGGGGCCAGCGAGCCCAGGCAACCACCCACCAGCCGAGCAGCCCCCAAGACACCAAGCCGAGAGGCAGCCACCGCCCCCCACATACACACCAGAGAAAGCACCAAGGAGCCAGCGCATTCCGCCATCGCCCCCAACCCCAAGGCCCCCTACCGACATCCACTCCCGCACCCAATTTCCCGAGGAGAGGGCCCAGAGAGCCCCCCTGCCCGAGATCCCAGCAGAGGGGCCAAGGCCCACGCCCAGCAGACGGCCAGAGCCGCGACGAACGGGCAGCCGGCGGGCACCGCCAGTGGGCCCAGAGCCAGCAGGGACCGGACCTTAGGCCAGAAGGACCCGGAATAGAAGCAGCACCGGGAGCAGCACGCCCGAGGACAATGACCACACCCCCAGCCGCCCTGGGCAACGAGGGGACGCTACACGCCGCACCGCCAGCCCCCGGGCGCACCGACCCAGCCCCCCAGAGCGCCCCAGGTCACCATTTTTTGACACTGCCAGCGCGATGCGCCTCAGTCATTGCTAAAGTCCCACCGCCGCCCCACCCACCCCCAGGGGTCCAGCCAGACCGCCACACCAGCATGCGGCGTGTGCAAACCAGAGGCGGTACTTTGGGGACCGCCCAAGCAGGGGCCACCCTACGCCGCACCCACTGGTATGCAAGAGCGCGGCCCGCACCACCCACCCCGGAAGACCCCCGCCAGGACCGGCCAAGCCCGCTGGCCCCCAAGAGAATCCCCCCGGGACCGGGAACCCCCAAGGGCGAGACCCCGGGCGAAGCCCCCCGAGGAGCACCCCCCCAACCCAGCCCACGAAGCGGCCACAGTCAAGCAGGACCGCGCAGCCCCAGACGGTGCTAGGACAGCAGCCCAGGCCCCGCTGGACAGCGCAAGCCACAAGGCAATGCCACCCACCGGCGCGCGAGCGACCAGCGGCCACCACCGCAGGAAGGAGACACCCCAACGGCACCCACCCAGTGCGGAACAGCAGTCCCCAACTAAGGGCGCCCCAGACCTACCCGCAGATA
Source organism: Gouania willdenowi (assembly GCF_900634775.1). NCBI lineage: Eukaryota > Metazoa > Chordata > Actinopteri > Blenniiformes > Gobiesocidae > Gouania > Gouania willdenowi. Next base: position 6,454,265 of record NC_041051.1, on the reverse strand, counting down.
GCAGGACAGACCTACCAGACAACCGACGGCAACCGCAACCACCAGAACAGCTAGCGCCACCCCCATTAAACAGCATCATCTCGAAGCGCCAAGCAACCCCGCCCCAACCCCGATACAGACGCCAGCAACCCCCAGCGCGCCCACACCGGCAAGACAGGCCGCCGCGGGCCCGCACACACCGAGAACAGCCCCTAAGGCGACCAGGAGACGAGACACGGACCAAGCCACACCCATAGGGAAGAGGCACCTGCACTCCCCGCCGGGCCGACACTGCCCGGAGAGACCCCGCGAAGAGAGCCCCCACCCGACAGGCCCAAATATGTGGTCCTACCCACCTTCCCTATCCCCTGTGTGAATGTGTGTTTAGTGAATGCATGAGGCGCAACCTTTGTGTATGTGGTGCAAATAGACCCGGAGGGTGGAAGTGGTAGTCGCACCCAACCAGCAGAATAACCACCCCTGACGCGGATCCGCTAGGGCAAGAACCACAGGTCGCGCCCCCACACACCCACCCAGCACAACTCCAGGGGGGGCCCCCCGCACGGGCAAGGACCCACCCCACCTCCACCACACGCCGCACACCGGCCCACGCGGTCCTCTAAGTGAGCCAAAGGGGGGGGGCACCGCGCTAGCGACATCCATGGCAACGGTGCGCTCAAGGGAACAAAGCCGAAGCGCCCAGACAGGCAGGCGGAGCGACCCACAGCAGCACTCAGCAACCCAGGATGTAGGCGGCGCCCCCGAGCAGTAGCCACCCCCACCCCAGACCCCCCGGCCAGGAGCCATAAACCCCACCATCCCAGGCCCCCCGACGGGCCCACCCCCAAGCTAACCCACCCGACGCAGCCCCGACCGCCCCCCAGGCGAGAGCCACAGCCCCTCCCACCAGAAGCCCCCCAACGCCTAACCCAACAGGAGAGCAGGTGCCAGAGCAAAGGAAAAGGAGGAGGGGAGAACGGGACAGGGGCAGAGAGCAAGGGGAAAGAGCGACAGAAAAACACGCAGGCCCCCAGCCCCACGGGCCTCCCAGGCGTGTACGGAGGGGGCAGGAGAGAAAAATCAAACAGCCCAGTGTCCGGAGGAAATCCAGTAGGAACGCACGCCCACGAAGAGACACCCAGGCCACCCCACAAGCCCAGGGAGATCCAGGTCTACAGTTTCATTAGTGTGTTAGAAAAGAGTGGTGCTGGCAGTTCGCTTGCAGGCTAGATCATTAGGCTAAGAAATCGAGATTAAATGTAGTTAAGAAAGGAGTCCAGCGCTCCTCAATGCAGGTTATTTTATTTTTTTTGAGAGCTGACATCTTTTCCATGGAAATATATTCTATGAGGAGATTTTGCCATTGGTTTATGTTTAAGGATTTTTTTTCTTTTCTTTCACTAATGTTTTTTTTTTGCTATGGCGAGTGTCGCGAGGATGGATTGTGATTGGTTTGCTGGAAGATCAAGCTTCGTCAGGTCTCCTATCAGACATAGATCTAGAGAGAGAGGAATCCTGCAGTCCAAAATGGAGGACAGTTTTTTAGTAATTCGAGCCTGTAATTCTCTGATGCTCCTGCCAAGGTGTTTGAGGTGAATGCATCGTCTCAGCGGAGCGGCCGTCTTATTCTGTCCCAGCTGAAAGAAGCCACCCAGTCACACCAGGTGGACAGCCAGGGGGTCAACGCCCACAAACCCACATACTTCAACGCTTATGGAGCGAGCAGTGGTGGCTCCAGCCGACCTGGTTCTTCTCCACGTATGTACACAGACCAGGTTTTTTTTTTTGTAATTCTTTATTTATGCAAGGTTCAAGGACGTTTTACACATTAACAGTCATGTTTACATCTATCTATAAATACAAGGTGTGCGTGTGCGCGTGTGTATTTATAATAAAAATATACTAAATGAGTAAAATAAAACAAAAAACTAAACAATACTTATACAAAAAGGAAACAAAATGACAACAGAAATGCACAAAAGTATACAAAAAGGCCCCAAAAACACACAAAATGACTCCAAAAAACATACATTGCAGAAAAATACACCAAACAACAACAAACATCAAAATACACAAAACTAGATATTTATACAAAAATGCACAAAACTACACTAAAAAGATACAAAAAATAAACAAAATGAAAACAGAATCACTGCAATGGCAAGAAAAAACAATAATTATACAAAAAATGCACAAAAAGACAACAGAAAGATACAAAAATACACAGAATGACTCCAAAAACCTACATTACAGAAAAATACATCAAACAAAAAAATATGTAAAATGAGTATAAAAAAAAAAATACACATTTATCATGCACATTCCCCATAAAATTAAACCAGTGAAATCACACACGCTTACGCTATTTTACTTTCACCCGCAAATAAATATGGAATCACTATCATAATGAATGAACTCTTGGAGGGTTTTTCACGAATGCACATGCTTTGTTCCACAGTTGTATTTCAGATTCACAAATGCACACGATTTGTTTCGCAAATGCACACACTCTGGTTCACAAATATATATTTGTTCCACAGTTGTATTTCAAATTCACAAATGCACACGATCTTTTTCGCAAAATTTTTTTTATGCAAACTTGTAATATAAATTCTGAAATGCACACGCTCTACTTCACAAATATTATTTTGAGGCACACGTGTAATATAAATCCACAGATGATGCAAATTGCAGAATGTGCATTTACAAACTGCTTCTGTGCTGTGAAACATCTGTGTATTTGTGAGAGAAATCTCTGCGGTGAATTTTGAGACTGCCCTGACTTTGCGGGTCAACGAACATCACCATTGGCTGATAAAACTGATTGACTGATTCATCAGCCAATCAGGTGTGTTTGCTTTCAGCCAATCATATGGCTTCTTACATTTTCTCCACACTCTTGTTTGAACACTGTATATGCGCACACATATCAGTAGCTCTGCAATTGGTTTAAAAGTGTACTTATGCCCCCACATTAATACATACTTCCAACAGGCACTGTACTAGTATATTAAAAAACAGTAATAAAAAGGAAAAATGTCTCTGACATGACTTACTTAAGACACTTTTCTCTCCATATACCCTTTCCCTTGTTTTTCCAATTTTTGAGTCTTTTACTTTAATAACTATTTACAGTTGAGGAGTGTGCACACATATAACATACAAATAGATACTGAGACATTTCAGCAACAAATTGTTTACACATTTATATTTAAGATAGCTTACTTCCAGTTTGACCAAAGCTGGGTAAACCTTTCTGTTTGTAATCTGAGAGAGAATGTGATTTTTTTCTTACGATATAAATGTCATTGACTATGTTTTCCCACTCTTCAACCGTGGGGGAGTCAGGATGCAGCCAGTGTCTGGTTATAATCTTTTTACTTGCTGTTTTAAGAATGTTAAACAAGTACTTGTTGAAGTGCCCTGAATAGGAGTCCACCTTTCCAAAGAGAAATGCTTGAAAATTGAAAGGTGTCTTCATATTAGATATGCTCTCCATCTTTTTGTGAAGAAGTGACCAAAAAATCTTAATTGGTGGGCATTCCTAAAAAATGTGATGATGATTGGCATCCTGACTACAGACCAGGTTTTTAATCATGCTTGTCTGCGTACACAAACATAAACTTATAAGATTGTTCTTCTCCAGGAAAAGGTGTCTCACCCCGCAGGGTGGTGTCCTCTCCCAGGAAAAACCCCCAGTCACCAAGAGCAGCTAAGAGAGGAAGCCTGGCTCCAACCTCCTTGTCTAATTATTTCTTTAAAATGGGAAAAGCCACCAACAAGCAGCCACCAAACAATCCTAAAGCTGATCATTCAGGTAAGCAGACATGCCAGTTTAATCATATCTAAATAGTGTGATTGAGCATTGCCACTAACACTTCTGTGTCCTTCCTCCTCCCAAAAAAGTCTCAAAAGGAAAAGAAGGCAAACAGAAAGGCAGCACGATCGTTAAGAAGAAGCAAAGTGAAGAACAGGCCAAGAAAACAGCAACATCACTCATCCTGTTTGAAGAAGTCGATGTTATTTTTGAGGATGACTCTGGCTTTTTGGCGGCCATCAAGACATTCATGACCACGACCAAGAGGCCAGTGATCCTCACCACCAGCGGTCAGTATAAGGCTCTACAAATTAAAACTAGAAATTATATTGTTCATCCTTGACAATTACAGATTCATTGAAGTTTTTGGTATGATTCTTGTTCTTTAGATCCATCGTTCAGCTCTACGTTTGATGGAAACTTTGAAGAAATCCGTTTTGACACACCATCAGTGGTAAGAGTTGTTTCATGTTATTTGATATATTGACCAAAACAAACCATGTAAATCCAGAAACATAAAAGATGGTGTCAATGTACTGCATCATTATTAAGGGTGTAAATAAATACTCAGAGTAACTAAACCCCTGTTTTCTCCTGCCCTTCCACTAGAAGGGAAATTTAAAAAAATGTCTTGATTATGGGTGGGGCTCCTGGATCACTTAAGACACACCCAGTCTATACTATAAAATCTTCAGTTAACAATCTATGCTATGTTAACTAGCTACTCATGATTCAATATAGCTCTCTATTCACTCTTCTCTCAATCCATCCTACTCACCACACACTGTAAAGCCCACAGGTGGTAGTTTTTATAAAAGGGGCGGGGCTAACAGTGCTTGTTTTTGAGCAAGATGGTCCTCGTCACATGATTTTTGTTCTCAGCCAATAGCAAAAAACAATTGTAATAGCCTGGTTTTAACCAATAGAGGGCAGTCACTCTGACATTTTACAACTAAATATGACAAATTGAAATACTTTGACTAAATTGTTGAGAGTTGGTCCAGAATCAATAAACAGCACTACTTTATACCCAAATACATTTGTATTCAACAGAAAAAATATAAAAATATTGGGCTCACGATACAATATAAAAAATGCGCAAAAAATTCCCAAACTGTTTTTTTTTTGTTAATTATTATTATTTCTGTTTTCTTTAACTTTCGAAAGCTGCATTTTGGACCTCCCAAAATGCAGCTTGAAATTTTCAGCACACCTGTAACTTAAAGAAGGATAGAGTAAAGTTGCTCAAATTAAGCAGTGTCATTATTTATGATGTTCTACATGATATATCATACAACACTCGATACATGTGCTTTAATATGGGAGAGACACTTTAACATGGAGGATGCACTTCAAGTTAGACAACAGGCGTCTGCCATCTTGTAAACATTGCAGCTTCTGAGCTGCTACGGGAACCAGGAAGGTCAAATGTCATCTCGCTGCTGCACTCCTTTAACACTTTTTACTTGGTTTTATTTCGTGAACCTTTAAATTTTATATCGCTGTTTTTGTTTTGTTTTTTCACGAAAAAGTATTAAACTATTTATGGGTGGGATGAAATTTGATTACTTACATATTTGACACGTTTAGAGTACTAAACACATTAACCTGATGTAACTTTAACCCTTTTCTATCCTCTTCTGTGCATCAGTTAAACGTGTCCAGCTACCTGCAACTGTTGTGTCTGGCTGAAGACACGAGGACAGACGGGTCAGACATCTGCGCTCTGCTCAGGCTCAACGGCTGTGACATCAGGCAAAGTTTACTGCAGCTGCAGTTTTGGACTCGCAGCTCAGGAGGCCAACAGCCAGCAGAGCAACCAGAGCAGAACAAGGAAAATGGTGAGAATCGGAGCTGAGCAATATTTGCTGTTCTATTGTTGGGATAACATCTTAAAAAGATGAATGAACATGTATAAGTTCTGTTTTCTTTTTCTTTCTTTTTTTTGTCTCTTCAGAAGATAATCTTCTAGCTGAGATTAAAGATAAGCCTCTGCCTCTGTGTGAGTCTGGCTGCATTAAAAGCAAGTTGGGGCTGCTAAACATCGAGTCTGAGAGAGACATGTGGGAGCTGCTGAAGGTAAATCTGGTACTTTACTGTTTTACATTGATCTTAAAGTTCTTTAGACAGAAATCTGCCACTTTGTCCTTTTTATATTTTACATATATTTAAGATATGATGTACTTTTTGAAAAAAAAAAAAAAATCCACTCATTCTTGAATCATGTTAGACTTGCTTTAGGATTTTTGGTTCTGTCTCTACACCTATCAATCAATCTCAATCAATCTTTATTTGTATAGCGCCAAATCATAACCAATGGTATCTCAAGGCACTTTACAGTAGAGCAGTCTTAAGGACGGACTCTTCATTTTATGGATACACACATATGCATATATACGTATATACACATACATATGTATCCCACACCCAACATGAATTCATCATGGCGGCAAGGAAAACCTTCTGTTAAGCAGCAGGAACCTTGTGTGGATCCCATTCCTATGATGAACAGCCATCCACGTTATGCTGTGTTGGGTGTGTGCAGAGAAAAGGGTGGAGACAGAGCCGCTGAGTCTCTGTAACTCCACACTGAGGATCCCACAGACCTGCAAGACAAAAGCCAGAAGGAGTACAGGAGCAAACACACAAGGGAAGAAGCAGACATAGAGGGAGTGTTTGAGAGAGGAATGGGACCCTCTCCGGTCCCTCTCTAACCTAAATGACCTCTCTCTTAACGCCCTCTCCAACCTCTCTCCAACCGAGCATGCCAGACCCCCCCCCCCCGGCAGTCTATGCCTATTGCATCTTAATTATGAGCTATGAGCTGGTTCCTAACTAAAAGCTTTATCAAAGAGGAATGTTTTGAGCCTAACCTTAAAGGTAGAGAGGGTGTCTGCCCCCCGAACCGTGGTTGGTAGATGGTTCCAGAGAAGTGGGGCCTGATAACTGAAAGCTCTTCCTCCTATACTACTTTTAGAGACAAATGGAACAACGAGTAGTCCAGCATTTTGAGAGCGTAGTGTTCTGGGGGGATTGTATGGCACTACAAGCTCCTTGAGATAGACTGGTGCCTGTCCATTTAGGGCTTTATAAGTGAGAAGAAGAATCTTGAATTCTATTCTATATTTTATGGGAAGCCAATGCAGAGAGGCTAATACAGGAGTAATGTGATCTCTTCAGTACACGTGCTGCAGCATTTTGAACCAGCTGAAGTGTCTTAAGCGACTTGCTCGGGCAGCCTGCTAAAAGAGAATTACAATAATCCAGTCTAGAGGTAACAAAAGCATGGACTAGTTTTTCGGCGTCGCCCTGAGACAGGATAGATCTGATTTTAGCAATGTTACGGAGATGAAAGAAGGCAGTTCTTGAAGTTTGTTTTATGTGAGAGTTGAAGGATAAGTCCTGATCAAATAGAACCCCAAGGTTTCTAACAGTTGTGCTTTGTGCCAGAGTAATGCCATCTAGGGCAGTTAGGCTAGCATAGGTTTCTCTAAGGTGTCGCGGGCCCAGTACAATGACCTCAGTCTTGTCTGAGTTGAGAAGAAGAAAATTTTGGTCCATCCAGGCCCTAATGTCCTTTAGACAGGCCTCAAGTTTAGATAGCTGATTTGTCTCACCTGGCTTCATTGATACATACAGTTGGGTATCATCAGCATAGCAGTGGAAGTTAACAGAGTATTTTCTCATAACATTACCAAGGGGGATCATATAGATACAGAAGAGGATTGGACCTAGCACAGAGCCCTGAGGAACCCCGTAGCTTACTTTAGTGTACACAGAAGACTTATTATTCACGTGTACAAACTGGTACCTATCAGATAGGTAGGACTTAAACCAGTTTAGGGCAGTCCCTGTGATTCCAAGTAATTTCTCTAATCTCTCTAGTAGAATATAGTGATCTATAGTGTCAAAAGCTGCACTAAGATCTAATAAAACCAGCACTGACAGTCGTCCTTCATCTGAAGCCCAGAGTAGATCATTAGTTACTTTAACTAAAGCAGTCTCTGTGCTGTGTTGAGCTCTAAAGCCTGACTGGAAGTCCTCGAACAGGCTGTTGTTTTGAAGAAATTCACAGAGCTGAGCTGCCACAACTTTCTCAAGAATCTTTGAAATAAAAGGAAGATTAGATATAGGCCTGTAGTTTGCTAAAGTGCTGGAATCAAGAGTAGGTTTTTTGAGAAGGGGTTTGATTACAGCTACTTTAAAGGACTGTGGCACGTAGCCTATTGATAGGGATATATTTATTGTCTCCAACAAAGATGGGCAGACTAGGGGAATAACTTCTTTAAACAGCTTAGTTGGGATCGGATCTGAAAGGCAGGTCGATGGTTTGGAGGATGAAATAATAGAGTTAAGTTCCTGAAGTCCTATATGTGTGAAACAGTTTAGGTTAGGCCTATTTACATTTAATGGTACAGCAGGCCCAGGTGAAGGCAGGGAGTGGCTAATTTTATCTCTAATCTTGTGAATTTTATCGTTAAAAAATGTCATAAAGTCCTCACAGCTGAGGGCTAGAGGAATCATGGGCTCAATAGAGCTCTGACTTTGTGTTAGCCTGGCTACAGTGCTGAAAAGGTACCTCGGATTATTTTTATTTTCTTCAATTAGTGAGGAGTAGTATGTAGATCGACTATGTCGTAAGGCTGTCATGTATTTACTATGGCTTTCTTGCCAAAGTATTCGTGACTCCTCTGTTTTATTGGAGCGCCACATTCTCTCTAATTTACGGGTTGTTTGTTTGAGTGTGTGAGTTTCAGAGCTAAACCACGGAGCTTTCCTCTGACGTTTAATAGTTTTTTCCCTCAATGGGGCAATTGAGTCCAAGGTGGATTTTAGTAGACTAGCAGAGCTATCTACAAGCAGATCCAGTTGAGAGGGGTTATAATTAATATCATAGTTATTTATTGGATGGTGCACTGAGTTTAAGGCAGCAGGAATGGCCTCTTTAAATTTAGCCACAGCACTGTTGGATAGATTTCTACTTGTAACTATTTTATTGCACAGTGCGAGATCCTCTAGGATAATGTTAAAAGATATTAAAAAGTGATCTGATAGCAGAGGATTTTCAGGGTAGACTTTTAGTTCATTAATATCAAGGCCATATGTTAGAACAAGATCAAGAGTATGATTTAAACGATGAGTAGCTTCATTAATAGTTTGAAAAAAGCCAACTGAGTCTATTAGGGACATAAAGGCTGAGCTCAGGCTATCACTATCTTTGTCCACATGGATATTAAAATCTCCTACTATCAGTATTTTATCAGAACTGAGGACTAAGTTTGATATAAACTCAGAGAATTCTGATAGAAATTCAGAATAAGGGCCTGGAGGACGCTAAATTATCGCAAATAAGACTGGCTGGCAGGTTTTTGATTCGATATGAGATAAATTTAGAACCAGGCTTTCAAAGGAAGTGTAATTGGCCTTTGGTTTAGGATGGATTAGGAGAGAGGAATGATAAATAGCTGCTACACCACCTCCACGGCCTATGTCTCGTGGCATATGAGTATTTAAATGACTGGGAGGAGTCGCTTCATTTAAACTAACATATTCATCTTGATACAGCCATGTTTCAGTTAAACAGAATAAATCAAAGTTATTTTCTGAGATAAGGTCATTTACTAGTAGAGATTTGGATCTCAGTGATCTAATATTTAATAGAGCACATCTAATGGTTTTATGTTTTGGTGTTTCTAGATTTGAGATTTTAATTTTTTTCAGATTTTTATAATTGATAGCTCTTTTATTTGATTTTATGTTAAAATCATTGTGAAATATGGGTCGGGGGACTGACACCGTCTCCATAAAATAATATTCATCACCATCACAACAGTTGTCATGGCGATGAACACAGCTATCCTGATAGCAATGGGAGGGAAACTGTCCTAAGGCAAGCGCAGAGGGGCGTGGAGGACTCCCCCTCTGTAACATGGTCTCATTCATGAGATGTCATAAATGTGCCATGTTTTCTGATAGTAGAGATGCTCCCTCCAAAGTAGGATGGATTCCATCTCTTCCTATCAGGTTCGGTTTTCCCCAGAAGGATCTCCAATTATCAATGAAGCCCACCTCGTTTTCTGGACACCACCTCGATAGCCAGCGGTTAAATGATGACATGCGGCTATACATGTCATCACTGGTCAGATTTGGTAAAGGACCAGAGAAAATTACGGAGTCCGACATTGTTTTAGCATAAGCACAAACTGATTCAATGTTCACTTTGGTTGCTTCCGACTGGCGACGTCGGGAGTCATTAGTGCCGACATGGAGGACTATCCTATCAAACTTACGATTACTCTTTGCCAGCAACTTTAGATTTGATTCTATGTCGCCCGCTCTGGCCCCTGGGATGCACCTCACAATGCCCGCTGACTTCGCTAGCTTCACGTTTCTCACTATGGAGTCGCCAATTATCAGAGTTTGTTCCCCGGTGAGTGTGTTGTCCTCACAGAGGGGGGAGAACCTGTTTGAGACGTGAACATGGTGGTGTCCCGAGCGGCTTTTATGACTGCACATCAGTCTGCCCCTCCAACTCCACCATTAAAGAGTAACTAAAACCCATGCCTTCTGCTGACCTGCCACTAGGGAACTTAAAAAAATGCCTTGATTGTGGGCGTTACTGCTGTAGCAGTGAGACATCCCCACTCTGATTGCCAGTCAATGCTGTGCGCAGAGACAGACTGTACTACACACACAATGATGTGTCTGTACACACACATAGCAAGTTCATAAGCTAAGATGTGTTACTACAACCACAGGCACACACAATCACGACGTGAAGCTCACACACCACTCAGGGCCCTGCTCTCTCAGACGTACACACACGTCCACGCACACGCAGAGAAAGATGGGATTTTGCACACTGCGTCCGTAAATACACACATAGCTTGACGAACCCTCTGATTAGTGCAGAATCTGCTTTTTATAGAAGCACAGAGTCAAAAACAACACTGCAGGAACGCATGCAGCATTAGACTTTCTTAGTGAGCCTGTCAATCAATGCTCACTGAGGGCTGTGATTGGAGGAAACCCTTCTCCCTCCTCACAGCTTTTATAGGAGGGGCGGGACCAACAGTGAAAGTTGATGATGCAGGGGAATGTTAAAGAATCCTTAAAGAATTCAGTTGTTCAACCCTTAGTGGCCAGTATATCAGACATTTTACAACTAAATACGCAATGTGAAGAGTGGGACTAGGATGAATCAGCAGCACTACTTCATACCCAAATACACATGTATTCAGCAGAAAAAACTCTTTAAAGGGGACATATCATGCTAAATCCACTTTTTTAGCCCTTAAATCCATTTTGTTTTTAGAGTGTTTAGAAGTACAGAAAAGTTCAAATTAATCTCTTCAGGTGGTCCGTTGATATCTTTATGTTCTGTTTTGGTCATATTTTTCTATTCTCTATTACGTTTTTTGAACAATAACGTCACAGTATTTGCAGCGGAACTGCCAAATTAGTACATCAACTCCAGGTCCAACACTTCGAGCAATCCGTCATTTTTATTTCTCGCTTTTATTTTGTAGTCCAAGCTCAAGGATGCCGAAGTTACGAGAGGATAAGTCAAAATGTTGGGTTGTTGGATGTAGTAACCCACATGCTTCATTACACCGTCTCCCAGCATCAGAACCTTTTCGAAGTGACTGGTTGAGTTTTATTTTTCACGGAAATGTACCACATCTGTGGGTAAGGTTATTTTTGTGTGCGCTCAGCACTTCAAGGATGACTGCTTCAGCAACCTCCGCCAGTATAAAGAAGGACTTGCCAAAAGACTTGGTCTGATTGAGGGTTCAATTCCTTCTAGCTTTGGAGACGACGAACAGAGCACTTCGGTAAGCTGTAAATAACGCTAAAAAGTGTGATGATAAGAAGTCCCTGTCATTGTTTTCTTAGCAATAACAGTTGCACCGTCTTCATATGTTAGCGCTGTGTGCTCGTTTTAGATCCTTGATGATATGGCCTACGTGATTTAATTTAAGTCTAAAGTTTTCATTAGTCATTTCATTTTGCTGTTTTTGTCTCTGAAAAGACTGTATTAAAATGCATTTCGTGACATTATCTTGGCGCTAGCGCTAGCTCGGTGCTTGTGTTAGCTCACTTGTTGGGGTTCTGCAGGGTCATCATCTTCATTTTCATCTCACTCCGCCGGGTCAGACTCTGGCTCAAACATGTAAGGCTGGATGGACAAGTATTCCGTTGACATTTTGTAAATAACGTGTGAATAAACATTTTCTGCACAGCTAGATAATCGTATCTCTTCTATCAAACTACAAAAATGGCTGAATAGGGTGGAGTTGAACCGAGTGTCACCTCTGCAACCTGGAGAGGGGGCGGGGTATGAAGTCTCATTTGCATTTAAAGAGACCGCACCAAAATGAGTTGCTCTCAGAAGCACATCAGAAAAGGGGTAGAAAAGGGGCCTGTGGAGCTATAATAATGAGGAATTCAGACCCAAGCATTGCAGTTCCGCTTTATATAGACCACAACTGAATGATTTTATATGTAAAAAGGAAGGATTTAAAGGCATGACATGTCTCCTTTAAGTTTGCAGATGACACAACAGTGGTGGGATTTATCTTAGGTTGTGATGAGTCTGTCTGCCGTGGTGAGATCCATCATCTGACTCTGTGGTGTTCTGCAAACAATCTGACTCCAAAGAACTCATTCTGGATTTCAGAAAATGCAGAGCTGACCCTCTCCCCATCTCCATAAATGGCGACTGTGTTGAAATAGTGCACAGCTACAAACTTGATTTAGGCACACATATCATGGACACCCTCTCCTGGACTAGTGGGCGCTATAGCCCCATCAAGTATTTTTACCCCCAGTTAAGCCACTTGAACATGTTATTTAATATTTTTATTATTAATTTCTTGAGTTAAAAAACATTAAAAAGTTCTGTTCCAATCCCTGCTTGGACCCCATTCAATGGGGCCCATTGGTTGACATACGCAATAGCTTGTGTGTGAGGGCATTGGGGGGGCAGAGGAGTCTTTTTTTTTTTAAAGCATCATTTTAGGGTTAGCTAGTAGGGCTGAACGATTTTGGAAAATAATAAAATTGCAATTTTTTTTCTCAATATTGCGATTGTGATTTAATATGCGATTCTTTTTTTATGGGTCTCTTGTCATGTATTTTTTAATGAACACAAGCAATAAATCAATCTGTTTCATAATAAACCATTTCAGATTTATTTAAACTTTAAATAAATGTAAAATATACATTTTAAAGCACAGATTACAACAATAAACCAAACAAATCTGTGGCTTTACCTCTTCAACATATTTAACTAAGTTCCCGTTTCATGAAACATGTAAACATGTGGACTGCACTTCTTAAACAAAAAAAACATCAAAGGGAAATCGCAGTCTTTGAGATTAGAAAATTGCGGTTTATGATAAAAATTCAATTAATCATTCAGCTTTATTAGCTAGCAGTCCATTGCAAGGGATCATAGAAACATAAGACCAAGAGCCAGTCCCTCTTCACATTTTTGATTGATTGTCTGATTATTGGCTGTCAATAGGTCACTTTTGCACTTTTTTTTTTTTTTTTTTTTTTTCATTGCCTTGTGGTCACTTGTATTATGCTTAACTATTTTGTTAAATATTTTTTGACCATGCTGTTGCATAGCTTCTTTTGTTGAAAAAATAAAGAAATTCTCATGACCCCCATATATCACTCCTGGCATTGTGCCTGAATACTGTCTGTTTTTTACACTCGTACACTTTCATAGTGATGAACTTTTTATCCTGACACTTTTACTGTACCTTATGTTGCTTTTTATGATAATTGTCTTTTTGGTTTACATTTTTTGAGAGTGTCAAATTTTGTTATGAGGGGCATGTGCAATTTCATTATTTTTATGCAATGACAATAAGGGCCTCTATTTAATATTTTGTTTACAGAGTCAGAGCTTGTTGGAGGAAAAATGCTGGGATCTGTTGTCAAACAGTCGACGAAGAGGAGTGGACCTGCTCTACTGCAACATGGAGCATCTCTTACCTCTCCCTCTCACACCACTGACTGTCTCCAGCTGTAAGCCAGAGCAGATCACATCTGTGTCTGAGGATTTTCCTCCTGTCAGCCTAAAGGAAATCCTGCAGCCAGAATCACTGCAGAGCAAAACCAGGTTACTAAAAACAGCCGAGGCAGCAGATTGTTCCGATAGCAGCAGCCCGATTAAAGTGTCTGACAGAATGAGGAACAAGAAGAGGCGACATCGTAAACCCAAGCAGGAAGGACTGCACTCTGACTCTGACTCTGATGATGGATTTGTGTCTCTGTGTAAACCACGTGCTGCTCCTCAGCCAGAAAAGGAAGTCAACGAATCCTCGACTTCAGAGAGAAAACTGAGGAAAACTTTGACCAGTGAGGAGCGAGCTAGAATTATCCCAGTCTCACAGAGTCTAGAATCAATCGCTGACTTTTATGACAGCTTGTCCTACGTCGACTCCTCTCTGTGTCTCCATCATGATCAGAGTGAGACTAACAGAGACGTGTCCTCCATCAGTGTCATTATTAAAGACGGGATGACGGATGACTCTAGGATAGAGACGGACAAAGGGAGCAGGGCGACCAGAGACAGTCTCCTTCAGATCCAGGGAGCGGTGGAAGCCCTCAGCTTCCATAGATGTCGAGCTGCTGTTGGAGACGCCTGGGACAGTTCACAACAACTCCCTGAAGAGCCACGTAAGGAAGTCTCAGCAGAGCTCAGCCTGCCTGTTGCTGCTCACAGAGAGGGTTACACCTTCAACCAGGACGGCCTCTGCCAACCACAGTGAGTCTGCTCTGCACAGCATTAACGGGATTTTCCTTAAAAGGCAACAGGGTTCTAATATGTCACATTGTGTTTTCAGGCTGGTGTTGCAGAGGAGAGCTTTGCTGGAGAGCCTGGTTGGGAGAGGAGTGTTTGGCAATCTAACAACCAGATCCGCTGCTGCGCTGGACTATCTGCCAGTCATAAGAACTATCTGCAGATTAGAGCAGCTGAAGGAGCAATGCAAAGTGAAGCGAAGGTGAGCAGGCAGAGACTGTTATTCAGCCAGTCATCTAGGGCTGGGCGGTATACCGGTTCATACCGAATACCGTACCGGTGTATTTGATAACACAACTTTCGGAATGCTACACAGCGCCGCGTTTCAGACCGGACCCTTTTCAATGTTGCACTTCTAAATAGGAAGGTAAACAGTAGCACTCTGGTGTTAGTTGTGGTGTAAATCATACACTTATTGCAAGTGAATAAGAAAGACACTATTGAAAGCTCTGAAGCTGCATGTGTCTGCGTGCGCATGCCTCTGCTACAACACTCACAGACACAGAGGCACGGTTGGCTTAGCATGTTGGCAGTTTGGCAGTAATACACAAAAAAGAGAGCAAATGATTGCAGTTTATAATTCCTATAATGCAGAAATAAATCCTGGTGGAGCTGCAAACAAAACGCTACTTTATTCACCATAAGAAACCACCACACCACTGATTGTGCAGCATTTAAAGCTCGAAATCAAGCTAATGCTAAAGCTAAGCTAGCGTAGCAAAGAGCCCTTGTGCTGCTGTTGCAAACTCGTATTACTACTAATGTGGAATTATTCTACAATATTCACTCATCATGACAGTAAAATAGACCATCCTAAGTCAATCTACTGCAGTAATTCCTCTCAACCAGTAGAAAATGCTGTAAACACCTGATTATGCATGAAAAAAACTACCGTCATATACCGTGAAACCGTTAAAATTTTGAAAAATAGTGATATACATTTT
The DNA here is from genome assembly GCF_900634775.1 of Gouania willdenowi. Taxonomy (NCBI): domain Eukaryota; kingdom Metazoa; phylum Chordata; class Actinopteri; order Blenniiformes; family Gobiesocidae; genus Gouania; species Gouania willdenowi. The sequence goes on along the minus strand of NC_041051.1, from coordinate 6,438,706 downwards.
TGGTCATACTGCCCAGGCCTACAATAATTATCATATTTTTAAAGCCTCTCTTTATTAAGGTTCCAACATTCAACATCACATTCAGTTCAATATCAACAAAGAACCACTTTTTTTTAAAACAACAGTAGGGCAGGTTATAAACAGACATAATACAAAAAGTAAAAAAAAAAAAAACTACATGGACAAGATTAAACTTACACACCACCAGCTTGGCATAATGGTATCCAGGTTGCTAGTATGTCCCGTAGCCAATAATGTTGTCAATCAGATCAATCAATCAGTCCATCAGGATCCAGTCTCTCCAGGACCGGTGGCCATATCTAGATAAATCCCTTGACATTGTCATTAAATGGACTTGATTAAGGGTGTAAGTACATTCTGGCAGGAAATGTTGATGACTGTCTTCTTGTTTGTAGATATCAATAGAAATGCGACTGATGTGAGGAGTATTTATTCTGTAAGCCTGCAAATAATTCTATTGTTTTCCCTTAAAAGAGTTTAGCACGCTGACCAAAGCCTCTATAATCATCATATTTGAAGTAAAAGAAAAACATTGCATGCATGCAGTTGTAAAATAGTTAAAGTATTGCCTTTAAAGTGGGATTTAATTGATGGTTGATTAAAGGAAGCTTTTGCTTTTCAGTAAACAAAGTTTCCACACCTTATATACGGTATATACTGTATATCTTATAATATTTGGCTTTTAAACCTTGATAATTGTCTATTACAATATAATTTTTGACAACTGTCCATTCACTGTTTTATCCTAAAACCAGTTCCTAATGTCTGTCTCCTTCTCCTCCTCGTCCTCCTCCTCCTACTACTTTTTTTTTTCTTCTTTTTTCTTTTTCTTCTTCTTCTCCAGGTTTCTGCACTACTTGGATGTGATCCATTGGGGTCTGGATAAAAGCACTCTGCAGCTGCTTGCTAAAGACTTTCCACAATCCTCTGACGAAGGCCCTAAATAAACACTTCTAAAGACATTTCTGCTTTCTGAACATAATTGTTTACTGTCCACATTTTCTGACAATAACTAAGTTGAATTTTTTTTTTATATCTGACGTCAGTATCAGATAAAGGAATGAATGAGCTTAGTAGAAAATGAATGAGCTGATCATATTCACTCCCACATTTCCTTTAATCAAGTTAAGTCTGGTGACATTTTTGAATGATTTTTGTAACATGGTGCGTGCGTGCGTGTGTGTGCGCGCGCGCGTGCGCAAGTTTGTACAGTAACATTTTGCAGCCATAGTTGATACCTGTAAATTAATTCTATCTTGTAGAAATGGCTTTTTAAGAGCAAAGGCTCATTTTTGATGACCTGTAAGAGGTGAAAGTGTACAGTAGGATTTGCTTTTGGGTGAGTTAATGCATTTTATGCTTGGGGAGTTTTGCACACTTTAATAAAAGCTAAATAACCCAAGTTTTTATTTTGACATTGATTTTTATCTGAAAATTGCTTTAAATTTTGTTATGTATTGTATACACTTTTACACATATTTTTCCCCGTTGTAACTCAATAAAATATAATCAATTAACTGTATTTTTGCTTATATTTTTGTGACATGCATTAAAAATTAAAACATAATGCAAATTACACTGACAGAGTACGAGGCTGTTCGATTTAAAGCCTAATCTTCCAAATGAGACACTATGATGCAGAAAATGCTACAAAATAGTCAAGTTAGAATGTAAAGTGGTAATGTTTAGTAAATTACACAATACTGTATGTCTTTATCTCACTGTCTTTTCTCATTTTTACTTTAACCCTCCTATTATTTTAAATATTACTAAAATATTCTACCCATGGGATATTTGCCTCCAGAAAATGGTTTTCAGAAAATTGTTGACCAAGTTTTTGTGTCAGGCACTTTGTTTATTTGTCTAACACGTAACTAACAATAAATAAACCTTGACCTGTTCTCTAGCGCAACCATCTGGATATTCTTTTTAAATTTGAATTAATTTATCTTGAATAATTTTTATCCAAATCTTCTCAAATTTACTGATGACATTGACAACCACAAGAGAATTAAACATATTGGTTATGGTGAAACTTTCAGTTTTAGAAAGCGTGTTTCTTGAAAGTCTTTAATCCCAATCTTTTCTAATTTAGGGTGCACATTCACCCCCCTTTTCCTTTTAACATATTTATTTACTTATTCTTATTTCATCAGTTGAGAATGCCTCAAAACCAGGGTCCTCCTCAACACAATGCTCCGACTCAGACACATTCTCCTCCGTCACTTTTACTGTGAAGGAGCTGTTCCAAAACTTTATTGACAGAAAACCTTTTCCAGAGGACATTTTCAAGAGAGTGTGTGCGCACATTGCAATACACACACAGCACTATGAGGAATGGTGTGGATAAAGGGCTGCCATGCAAGCTTCTATATATTTGCTCTCCCTTAGTTGAATAAATGAACTACCAACGTTCTTACGAGAAATATCAGTTCTACTTTGGCAAGCGTGAGTAGTAGGACACACACACGGGAATATACCCCCAACTCCCCATGTCACGTATCAACTCATAAGTATCATCTCTGCACCTGCAGGTGTGGGGATGTATGAGGTCCCACACAGACACGTTTTACACAGCTAAAACTGCTTGGGGCCAAAATGACCCCAAATGAACACCAATGCATGCAAATTTGTATTCAGCACATTGATAAAATATTATGATATTGTCATGATTGGTTGATTGACTCCTTTGTGTCCTGGATTGCGGACTACTTAACTGGCAGACCACAGTATGTACGCCTGCAACACTGTGTGTCTGACACAGCGGTCAGCAACACCGGGGCCCCTCAACGGACTGTACTCTCTCCCTTCCTCTTCACCGCCTACACCTCGGACTTCAGCCACTGCACTGACACCTGTCATCTCCAGAAGTTCTTGGACGACTCTGCAGTAGTTGGATGTATCAGGGAGGGGGACGAGGTGGAGTACAGGACTGCTGTGGACAGCTTTGTCACATGGAGTGAGCGGAACCATCTACAGCTCAATGTGACAAAGACCAAGCAGCTGATTGTGGACTTGAGGAGAACCAAGAGGCCAGTCAGCCCTGTCTCCATCCAGGGGGTCAGTGTAGACAATAAACTGGACTGAAGGAGGAACACTGACTCCCTCTACAGGAAGGGCCAAAGCCGCCTCTATTTTCTGAGACAGCTGAGGTCCTTCAACATCTGCAGAAAAATGCTGAGGATGTTTTATGAGTCTGTGGTGGTGAGTGCGATCCTATACGCTGTTGTTTGCTGGGGGAGCAGACTGAGGGTCGCAGATGCTAACAGACTCAACAAAATCATCCTCAAGGTCAGTGACGTTGTGGGGATTAAACTGGACTCTCTGACAGTGGTGACGGAGAGGAGGAGCCTGTGAAGGTGAAGGCCATCTTGGTCAATGAGTCCCACCCAATCCATGATGTGCTGGTCAGTCACCGAAGCACCTTCAGCACCAGGCTGATCCAACCATGGTGCTCCACAGAACGCCATAGGAAATCATTCCTGCCTATGGTGATCAAACTGTACAATGCATCACTATAACCTCACAGCTCGATTGTTGTACATATCTATATCGTATTTTTATATTTGTATTATTTTTGTGAATAACTGAATCATATGGGTATATATTTGTATTATTATTAGTATTATCTATCCTACTTTATTTTCTACTATTGTAATATGTGTGTTTCTGATCCCTATTTTTAACAGTCTTTTACTTAATTATACACTTATTTATTGTTTATTCTTTCTTTTGTCTTTGTTAATGTTTTTATTATTTTATTTGTGATTTTTTTTCTGTGGCTGTAACGAAAACAATTTCCCCCTCGGATTAATAAAGGAATTTTGATTCTGATTATTCCGAGTTCAATGTACATTACATATACGCATGACTCCTTTCGGATTAACATACTTTCATATATATATAAACTCAAAAATGAGTGGGAGGAAGTAAATACTTATAAATTCCCACACCTGTAATTGTCATAATTCATATCAGTGGTTGCTTCCTTTCACAAAACAGTTAACATAACAGATTAACAGTTTACATGTAAGAAACATACATATGCATATACACATATTTATAGATATAAATATACAAAATCATATGCTACCAACAATGGTAAGTATTTAGTAGATCACAATATATTGTCAAGCACTAATATGTAACAGTTTTATTTTTATTTTCTATATACATTATATATTCCTGTCATTCTTATACTAAGCACACCTCCTACATTGTTCACCCAGATACACCCTCAGGGAAGAGGCACAGGTCCATCAAGGCCTGCACTTCCAGATTCACTAACAATTTTTATCTGAGTGCAATCCGGGAACTGAACACACAGTAATCACACCCTGTTCCATTGTTTCAGTCACTCTTCAATGTGCAATATATACGTATATTTATTCCCATTGCTGCTATAATGCTCTCCTATTGTACAGTACATTTTATTTATTTGATTTTATTTTATTGTTTTTATTTAATATTTTACAAACGTATTGTGTTTTTATTTTATTATATACTCTTTTTTCTTTATACCTGTACTCTTGCACCACCAAATTGTGTATGATGACAATAATATAAATATATATATTAGCCACAATATGATAATGTTATGCTTACTCATTTGTACCTATCAAATTAGAAAAAGTCATATGAATATGATCAAAGCAAAAATCAAAAAGTCAGCTTTTATTTTTTGAATGGTTAACAAAGAACGGGGTCAAATTGACCTCAATGATAATAGGAGGATTAATATAAAATATAAGTGTCTAGAGTTTAAACTGAAGTAAATGAAACATCAGTAAAAAAAAAATAATAATAATAAAAAAAAATACGTGACTGGTGCAGCTGATTGTCAGGAAGTATCCCACTCGTCCAGTTAAACTGGTTTAGAGGTTTGAAAGCAGCTCACCAGCACCACTGTTACAAACTTACTGGTTTCCGTTCCAACTAGTGATCAACTTCCGGTTGTAGCCGACCAACTGTTGCTCGAGCTACTACTAACTAAAAGCCGTAGAAGACCGTGTTGCTCTTCATAGTTGTACTACACTAATTTAATTATTTATCAGAACAACTCATATTTGTATGTGCTTGAATATTCTTTTTAAATATAAAGACACAGAGAGAGAGAAAAATGGACGCTATTACGGTCATTCCCCACATGCTCACCCAAAAACCCTTTTCCCTCGGACTTCACTTTTTACTTTTTTAAATTATTATAATTATTGTTACTATATTTTTTTCTTTATTTGTTTTCTTTGTCTGTTCTTGTTTTTTTGTTTTTTGTGGCATCCAGTGTGGGGAGCAAAATAGAAATTTCAGTAAAACGTGTTTCTTTACTGTGCACATGACAATAAACACTTTGAATCTTGAATCTAAAACACGGAAACGTCGCAAAACAACGCGCTAACCAATAGATCCGTTACACCATGAAGTGTCATAGTGTCACACCTGAGTGCGTCGGGCTGTAATTACTTGTGGTTTAGTGAAGAATGAAGCTCACATTTAAAGACTAAAGACAGTTAAAGTGAAGCTATGTGACAGCTTTACTGCTGAAGACAGAATCTGACTTTTTAACGCGATGGAAGAACAGCAAAAGATAAAAGAACAAGTCCTGCAGGAGCTGGTGAAGCAGGAAGGTAATGACCGGTGTGCGGACTGTGGACAGCCTGGTGAGTAACGATCATCCATCCGTTCATCCATCCATGCAACAAGACAATCAATAAATTAAGTGTTTGTGGTTACCAGTAACACTCATCCTTTCACAGCACTGGAGGTAGATTTATCACTTTATTATTTAATAATAAAAAAAAAAAGTTGCTTCAATCAATAAAACGTAATTTCAATCAAAACACACCTCCAATTAAATAAAAATTGTTTAAATTAAAATAATAATAATCATTTATTACAGAAGCTTATTGCGTTCACTGAAGAAGAAACACGTTTGTGTTTTTCTGAATTGATGAGATAAAAATAATAACATTAAAAAAGTCTGTGTTTTTATAGGAAATATTTTTCGTTTTTTCTGCATTAATGACATACGTTTTTATAAGGAAGTATGAATTTCCTATAAAAACTAGAAAAACTCAGAAAAACTGAAAAATATTTCCTATAAAGGCATAAAAACAGGTCCATTATTTTTATTTACTTATTATTTATCTCATCAACTCAGAAAAGAAAAAAAACGAAAAATATGTCCTATAAAAATATCTTGTCAATTCAGAAAAAACGAAAAATATTTCCTATAAAAAATTATCTCATCAATTCATACAAAATTGAAAAATATTTTCTATAAAAGCGTAAAAACAGGTCAATTTTTTTATTTACTTTTTTTTATGTCATCAACTCAGAAGAAAAACGAAAAATATTTTCTATAAAAAATAATCTTGTCAAATTATAAAAAACAAAAAACATCTCCTGTAAAAACATGAAAACAGGTCATTTTTTAATTTACTTATTTTTTATCTCATCAACTCAGAAAAAAAAAAGAAAATTATTTCCTATAAAAAATCATCTCGTCAATTTATAAAAAAACCCAAAAAATATGGAAAACCAACATCCAACAAATCATCATACATTACATTATCATATTCCTTACACGTGTACATTCTTCCATGTTTTATGTTGAAAGCATGTTTGTCTGTAAATTGCTTTAACTTTATTAATGTCTGGACACTCCTTCAGATCCTCCTTTAAACCGTTCCATAATCGAATCAGATTGAATAATAAAGACACAAATGTCCTATACCATAATATAACCTAAATACAAAGAAGATGATAACTCACCATTTACAGTCAAAGAAAAAAGTGTCACATATTTATTTGCATTGAAACACTTTTTTATTTGATTGAAAATGTGTTTTTTGATTTAAGCAATTTTTTTTTTTTTTTAATTAAAAAATATTTTTTTGACTGAATAATAAAGACACAAATGTACCTCCATATGTATGTCTTTACCTTCCAGAATTTCTTTGTTTTATAGTATAAAATCAAATGCAACAGCATCTCAGTTTAACTTGACTCGACCTTCAGTTGATTTTTGAGACCATTTGACGTAGACTTGGTGGTTATTATGATTGTACTTCTGCATTGCCTGATTATGTTTGAGAATTAGATCAAAAGGTGATTGTTAGGGACCAAGCAGTGAGGCAAGGAGACAAAAGCTTTACATTTCAAAAAAAGCTTCTTTATTGGCCACAGACAAACACAGGCCAATAAAAGAGGTCAACTTAACATAATGTTACATTTGTAAGATAGAATGTGCAAAGAGACACAAACAAACTGACCTCCTCAAATGAGACAGGAGTCAACTTAAATACAGCTTGGACCATACCAAATATAAATAAGCAGAAACACAGGGGATAAACAACCAAAACTAAGGGACAAACACAGCCCCCTTAACCCCAGTCCCCCTCTGCAATGGTCTGGTCCACTTAAGGCCGCCTCCAGCTCTCTCCAGGCCAGCCCCTCGCCACCTCTCTGTTCTTCTTAAAGGGACAGAGAATAATGTCGGTGTCAATCATCAAATGATTTAGGACTTGTTACCTCTGTGTGGTCACAGTGATGCTTAATATTTATCTTAAGTGTCCAGGTTTTCATTAAAAATGTGAGTGAACAAAAGGTAAATGGTCAGAGATAAATATTTAATTACTAGTGACCTTATTCTTTTTAATTTTTAAATTTACATTTCTTATTTGAGATAACAGAAAAACAAAGAATGAGGAAGTCGATTCCAGTGAAATTGTGACTTACTTCATGCTGTAGGAATATGGAGGTAGATTTGTGTCTTTAATATTCCATAAAAAAAAAAATTAAAAAAAAACACTTTTCAATCAAAACAAAAGTCACTTCAATCGAAAAAATAAATATTTTCAGTCAAAGAAACAAAGTGTTCAAATGCAAAAGTATATTTGAGAACACTTTTTTTCTTTGATTGAAAATGTTTTTTGGGGGTTTTTTTGTATTTGAACCATATTTTGGGTAGTACATTTGTGAATTTATAATTCAAAAACAAAAAAAAAACATTTCAATCAAAGAAATACATTTCAATGAAAAAAAAACATTTAAAAAGTGTTCAAATGCAATTATTTGGGTCTCAGATATGCTTTTGTACTTTTTTGTGATTTGCATTACTTTTTTTCTTCTTTACTTCATACTTTTATTCTTTGTTTTGAAAATGTTTTTTGTTTTTTTTTTCCGATTGAAACATTGTTTTGTTAACTGAATCTTAAAGACACAAATCAACCTCCATAACCTCTATAAAGGTTTTTAATATTTGGTCAGTTTTGATCATTTTGATGTTTGAAGCTGAAAAGAAAGAATCCTTGATATTAGGTTTAAGTAATCAATCAATTTTTCATTCAAAATGATGATTTGGCTGTTTTCAGGTAATGTTAGATTGCTGTTTGTTCATTCTGACGTGTGATGCTGTTTGATTATGTCCCTTTTTTTAATTTTTTTTTTATTGAGTCATCAAACAAGTTTTATCACATACATTTCTTGATTATGTCCCTTGAATGAAATGTGGGACAGAGAGGCAGCAGGAATACAACACTCACAACACACACACACACACACACACACACACACACACACACACACACACACACACACACACACACACATATATATATATATATATATATATACAGTATATATATATAACAATGTGAAGTGGAATTTACACAACATTTGATGGACATTTAAAAATGCAACCTTTAAATTTACTGGAGCTGAGCTTTTGTCCACTTTAAGATCCAGAATGGGCGTCCTACAAGCTGGGAGTGTTTGTGTGTATGAACTGCTGTGGGATCCACCGTAACCTGCCCAGTCCGGTCAAATCCATCAAACTCGACTTCTGGGATGTCAGGCAACTGGAGGTACTGGCTGATTACCACTGTTACAGTTAAGAAAATGTTGTTTGTTTAGACCTGGGCAATATATCGAGATTCACAATTGATTGAGTTGTCCATTTTATAGAAAAAAAAATATATATATACAGTACATATATATATTTTTATAGCTTATTTTGTATTAAAATATTTGTTTTAGGAGTTGCTGCTTTTGCTACTAGTCAGAACAGCATGAAAACCACAGTTAGATGGATTTTCAGTGCATCCTAACCCAGACCTTCCCCTAAACAAGCCACAATACAGAACTCACTCACTGCTGTACCTTTTAGGAGAAAAAGCCAAAAGTGGCTCATATTGTGCATCTGTTTGTTAACAAATGTGCCTGTGTAGCATTTTTCATCAGCAAATTTAACCCAGAATTGTCTTTCTGCTTAAGTTTTATTGAGTTAAAAATATCAAGATGTATATCGTATTTGGCCATTTTTAGAAAAGATTATAGAGATATGAATTTTGGTCAATATCGTCCAGCTCTGTGTCTGTTTACTTTCTTGATCTGGATTTATTTTTTCTACCTTTTTTTTTTTTTTTTTTTTTTTTTGCAAGCTTATGAAATCCAAAGGCAATGTGATCGCACAGGCTGAGTATGAAGCAGATGTCCCACCATACTACTATCGACCAAAACTGAACGATCCCAGGTATTTTTCCAGGATTTAAAATCCAAACACCTTCATAAAACTATAGCAGCAAAAAAACTTGCAGTTTAATTAACCCTCCTATTATCCTCAAATATTACTCCCACATTTTGACTCCATTGTTGACCCCCCCCAATTAACATATTTGCTTATTTGTATTTCATCAGATGAGATTGCGTCCTCTACGTCACTTTTACTGTGAAGGAGCTGTTCCAAAACCTTATTGACAGTAAACCTTTTCCTAGATGACGTTTTCAATAGAGAGTGTGTGTGCACATTACAAGTTTTTATGTCAGGCACTTTGTTTATCCGTTGAATACATACATAACTCCCTGATAATGAAACCATGACCTGTTCTCTAGCGCCACCATCAGGACAAGCACAAGTCATCAAAAGTATCAACTCTGCACCTGCAGGTGTGGGAATGTAAAGTCACGCATGGGTCACACACAGATAGACATGTTTTACACAGCTAAAACAGCTTGGGGTTAAAGTGAGCAAAGAATGGTCAAACTATTATTTTTGAATGATGAATGCAATGGGGTCAAATTGACCCCAAGGTTATTAAGGGGGTTAAAACTGTATAATTACAATATATAAGTCATGATCTTATCGCATTGTCATTTATTTTTTTTTCAAAGATTGTATGTCCAACTCGTTTACTTTCATATCATACAAATCTTAAAATTTTGAATATTTTTTTTTTAGATTAAAATGATACAAATATTGAGAAATATTGCAAAAATAAAATAAAAAATTATTATAAAAATCTCATAATGGCCCAATGGCACTTTTGTTATGAGGGTGACGAGATAAGGAATTATTTAGACTTTCGCCATCATTTCTTACATTTGTGTGTTGTATTTCAATCACAGCTTCCTGAGGGAGCAGTGGATTCGAGCGAAATATGAGCGAAGAGAATTCACTGGAGAAATGCGATATCCACCTCTGCCATATTCCACAGGTGAGGCTTCCACTGCACTCATACTGGATAGATGTCATGGTAATTAATTTGAACAATGTCTCTTTTTTTATCATGAATGGTATTTGAAGAAAGAAACAGTTTGTTTTACCAGAACATTAAGAAAGTGTGATTTATTTCCTGCTGCAACAAACAAAGAAACTTCATTGTAATTTAAGTATTTACTGGTACTCATACAGTAATGCAGGTGTCACTGTGTGTTTTTATTGGCTCAACAACAGGTTTATATGAAGGAAAGCTGTTGAAGAAAGGAAAAAACAAGCCCCAGTTTCTGAGCAGGAAGTTTGTTCTGTCAGAGAAGGAATTTACCCTGCTGTACTACAACAAAGACAATGTGAGTCATCTTTGACACAGCTTAAGTTTATCATACCACGTCTTTGCCAAACAGGTCTAGTCCTTTCGTGATACAGCACATGGTGTAAAAGAAAAGTGCTGCTTAAAGGCACACCGTGGACTTTTGACCTAAAGAGTTGACCCATCCAATAAATAACTATGATATTAATTATAACCCCTCTCAACTGGATCTGCTTGTCGATAGCTCTGCTAGTCTACTAAAATCCACCTTGGACTCAATTGCCCCATTGAGGGAAAAAACTATTAAACGTCAGAGGAAAGCTCCGTGGTTTAGCTCTGAAACTCACACACTCAAACAAACAACCCGTAAATTAGAGAGAATGTGGCGCTCCAATAAAACAGAGGAGTCACGAATACTCTGGCAAGAAAGCCATAGTAAATACATGACAGCCTTACGACATAGTCGATCTACATACTATTCCTCACTAATTGAAGAAAATAAAAATAATCCGAGGTACCTTTTCAGCACTGTAGCCAGGCTAACACAAAGTCAGAGCTCTATTGAGCCCATGATTCCTCTAGCCCTCAGCTGTGAGGACTTTATGACATTTTTTAACGATAAAATTCACAAGATTAGAGATAAAATTAGCCACTCCCTGCCTTCACCTGGGCCTGCTGTACCATTAAATGTAAATAGGCCTAACCTAAACTGTTTCACACATATAGGACTTCAGCAACTTAACTCTATTATTTCATCTTCCAAACCATCGACCTGCCTTTCAGATCCGATCCCAACTAAGCTGTTTAAAGAAGTTGTTCCCCTGGTCTGCCCATCTTTGTTGGAGACAATAAATATATCCCTATCAATAGGCTACGTGCCACAGTCCTTTAAAGTAGCTGTATTCAAACCCCTTCTCACAAAACCTACTCTTGATTCCAGCACTTTAGCAAACTACAGGCCTATATCTAATCTTCCTTTTATTTCAAAGATTCTTGAGAAAGTTGTGGCGGCTCAGCTCTGTGAATTTCTTCAAAACAACAGCCTGTTCGAGGACTTCCAGTCAGGCTTTAGAGCTCAACACAGCACAGAGACTGCTTTAGTTAAAGTAACTAATGATCTACTCTGGGCTTCAGATGAAGGACGACTCTCAGTGCTGGTTTTATTAGATCTTAGTGCAGCTTTTGACACTATAGATCACTATATTCTACTAGAGAGATGAGAGGAATTACTTGGAATCACAGGGACTGCCCTAAACTGGTTTAAGTCCTACCTATCTGATAGGTACCAGTTTGTACACGTGAATAATAAGTCTTCTGTGTACACTAAAGTATGCTACGGGGTTCCTCAGGGCTCTGTGCTAGGTCCAATCCTATTCTGTATCTATATGATCCCCCTTGGTAATGTTATGAGAAAATACTTTGTTAACTTTCACTGCTATGCTGATGATACCCAACTGTATGTATCAATGAAGCCAGGTGAGACAAATCAGCTATCTAAACTTGAGACCTGTCTAAAGGACATTAGGGCCTGGATGGACCAAAATTTTCTTCTTCTTAACTCAGACAAGACTGAGGTCATTGTACTGGGCCCATGAAACCTTAGAGAAACCTATGCTAGCCTAACTGCCCTAGATGGCATTACTCTGGCACGAAGCACAACTGTTAGAAACCTTGGGGTTCTATTTGATCAGGATTTATCCTTCAACTCTCACATAAAACAAACTTCAAGAACTGCCTTCTTTCATCTCCGTAACATTGCTATAATCAGATCTATCCTGTCTCAGGGCGACGCCGAAAAGCTAGTCCATGCTTTTGTTACCTCTCGACTGGATTATTGTAATTCTCTTTTAGCAGGCTGCCCGAGCAAGTCGCTTAAGACACTTCAGCTGGTTCAAAAATGCTGCAGCACGTGTACTGACTAAAACTAGGAGAAGAGATCACATTACTCCTGTATTAGCCTCTCTGCATTGGCTTCCCATAAAATATAGAATAGAATTCAAGATTCTTCTTCTCACTTATAAAGCCCTAAATGGACAGGCACCAGCCTATCTCAAGGAGCTTGTAGTGCCATACAATCCCCCCAGAACACTACGCTCTCAAAATGCTGGACTACTCGTTGTTCCATTTGTCTCTAGAAGTAGTATAGGAGGAAGAGCTTTCAGTTATCAGGCCCCACTTCTCTGGAACCATCTACCAACCACGGTTCGGGGGGCAGACACCCTCTCTACCTTTAAGGTTAGGATCAAAACATTCCTCTTTGGTAAAGCTTTTAGTTAGGAACCAGCTCATAGCTCATAGTTAAGATGCAATAGGCATAGACTGCCGGTGGGGGGGTCTGGCATGCTCGTTTGGCGAGAGGTTGGAGAGGGCATTAAGAGAGAGGTCATTTAGGTTAGAGAGAGACCGGAGAGGGTCCCATTCCTCTCTCAAACACTCCCTCTATGTCTGTTTCTTCCCTTGTGTGTTTGCTCCTGTACTCCTTCTGGCTTTTGTCTTGCAGGTCCGTGGGATCCTCAGTGTGGAGTTACAGAGTCTCAACAACTCTGTCTCCACCCTTTCCTCTGCACACACCCAACACAGCATAACGTGGATGGCTGTTCATCATAGGAATGGGATCCACACAAGGTTCCTGCTGCTTAACAGAAGGTTTTCCTTGCCACCATGATGAATTCATGTTGGGTGTGGGATACATATGTATGTGTATATACGTATATATGCATATGTGTGTATCCATAAAATGAAGAGTCCGTCCTTAAGACTGCTCTACTGTAAAGTGTCTTGAGATACCATTGGTTATGATTTGGCGCTATGCAAATAAAAGATTGATTGATTGATTGATTGATATGAATTATTTTAAATGATTCCTCAGGCCAATATACAGGACTTGACAACATCAATGCTCCGAGCGTGGCTTCCCTCTTGAAATACCGACTATGTAAGTTTGGATAGACGGACCGTCTTTGGCCAGGTCATGTGACCTGGAAAATGCCTGGCGAACGTATCACTTTACGGCAGTTTCGTGACCACAGGCTCGGATATATACAGTTCCCACATGTTTTCACAACATACGGGCATTTCCTGAATCGGCGCCATTGCTGTGGGCAGCTGAAACGAGTTAGCTTCTGTTTACAGCCAAAAGAGCACAATATGGTAGTTTCGTGTTGGATTAATGGTGCATTAATCGCCGCGATAGTTCAGTTAAACGTGGATTTTTAAGTAAGGGAAGTCGGCAAGTCAGATCCGTAACTTCGCGATAAGGATTGGCTCTCACCGGGTCGCCTGTCCCTCGCCCGCGCCGACTCCCAGTGAAGGGAGCCGACGTCGGCGACGAGGCCAGGGAGTAGGGGGGAGCGCCACCGATGCGGCAAGGAGGGCCAAGCGCTGGGCCTCCGGCGGCGGAGAGAGGGGCGGCTGATTTTTGCGACCGTGCTACGGCGCTTGTGGCCACTAGGGGCGCTAGACGTGAAAGTTACAGGTCTAGCGCCCCAAGTGGCCAAAAGTTACAGAATGTGCCTTTAAAGAGTAACTAAACCCCAAACCCAATTTTTTTCTGCTGAATACATATGTACTGTATATTTGGGTATTAAGTAATGCTGTTTATTAATCCTAGTTCCGCTCTTCGTATTTTAGTAAAAGTATTTTAATTTTGCGTATTTAGGTGTAAAATGTCAGAGTTACTGGCTACTAAGGGCTGAACGCCGGCTATTACAAGTGTTTTTTTGGCTGAGACAGATTCTTTGGATTCCCCTATGTCATCAGCTTTCACTGTTGGCCCACCCCTCCTATAAAAGCTGAGAGAAGGAAGGAGAGTTTCCTCTAGGTGGTAATGCTTCTTGCCTTGGTTGCCAACAACCGTAAAACTACACAGAAGAAGAAGAAGAAGAAGAGGGTTTCGTCCAATCACAGCCCTCAGTGAGCATTGATTGACAGCCTAAATGAGGAAGTCCACTTTGTTCCATGTGAAACAGCCGCTGTAGCGGTGATGTTTTTGACTCTGTGCTTCTATAGAGGATTCATCAAGATAGCCTCTGTGCGTATTTACAGACACATCTATGCTATGTGTGTATTCCTGTCTGTCTCTGCGTGTGCACGGACGTGTGTGTACTTTTTATCGCTATTTATTTATTTTATTTATTCAGTTTATTTCCGACATGGTTGCATTCACAGAAGTTTTGTTATTCCTTTTTTTTTGTACATGCCGTAAAAGGAGACGAGAGAAGCAGTTTGCTTATCCAAGTCCCGTCCCCTGTTTTGTACACAGAAAATTTACATCAAAGCTTGTCCCTCTGGTTGTTCTGAACACAATTTCATTTCTTTTTTTTTTTTTTTTTTGTCCTTTTTTATGTAGGATTTATTCTCATCTGTAGTCAGTGTTGTCTTTTTTCATTCCTCCTCTCCATCGTTGTTCGTGTCATCCTTGTTCCCTGCAGATTCCATTCCCTGACTTTGTTTACGTTCCTCCAGTTAAAAAAAAAACTTAATTGTCTTTCGAAGATCCTTGTTTTGTCTCTGCATCAAGGTTATTCTAGCTGTTAATAGCTATTGACAGTGCTGTGTTTTCCAATGTTAGATTTAACCCTTTCTCGTATAAACACATTACTATGTCTTAGTTTATAAGCAGTTTGTTTGTATATGAAACGTTTTTGTATTTGATATGGGAGTGTTTTAAGTGAGGCCCTAAATGCGAGAATTTGTGTGTTGTAGTGTATTTCTTGCAGTTTTAGGTATTTGGCCTTTTTTCAATTAGTTTGTTTGTGTGTGCGTTGTGTGGTGCTTTATATAGAATTCAAATTGTTTTTTGTTTTTTTTAAGTTTAAATAAAGGTTCAAGATACGTTTTGTAGGTGTTTCCCCAGATTTCTGAGCAGTAATTTAAATGTGACCCAATAAGGGAAGAATAGATTATCTTCAGTGATTTGGTATGTAGTATTTGTTGTAATTTCCATAGGATGTAGTTCCGTTTTCAATGTTTTGTCTTTAAGATATTTTTTATATAATGTATTTATTAATTTTTTTTTTTGCATGTGTTTGCGTGTGTTTCTGGGTGGATGTTGTCAATCAGGAGACAAACAACAGATTAATATGTTCTCCCTTTGGTCTCGTTATTTTTACTGTTACACATTCTCCATTTCATTGTTATCTTTTATGTATAATGCCTTTTATCGTAAAGTTCATACCTTTTTGTTCATTTAGCCAAGTTTCTGACAGTGCCGCATTGAATTCAGTGTCCGAAAAGTAAGCACAGTCTGAGTCTTGTTTCCAGTGTTTATATTGATCTGGGTTCATGTCCATGATTACCATCAGTAATGTTGTTGTTTAGGTGGATCCTTCATATTTTCCCAAGTCTTCCATCGTTTTGATGAAGATTGGTTTTCCGTTCTCTTCTCCCAGTGGTGTGATATAAATCCTGCAGTTCCTTGTCCACGTCTTCAGAATTTTTCCTCCTTTTTTTATTTGGCGTGCCTTCCATGCGATGCTTGCGTTTTGTTTTGTCAGGTGTTCATTCATGAAAACCTTTGTTTTTTTCAATTTCTTGCCTTGCTTCAATAGTTCTCCTTTAAATTTCACATTCGTGAAGGTGATTTTTACAGCTCTTTTGTCATTACGCTTTGGCAAGAGTTGGCAGGAGTTGATGTTGTTAGGGTTCAGGACAATGTCCTTCGACTCCAAGTAATCAGTGACCTGTTGTTCAATTGATTTTGTGTCTTCGTCACTCGCTTCCGTTGTCTGTCTCCTGGGTGCTATCTTTAGGCCTGTAATGATGACATCTTTCTCTCTTTCCTTTTGTTCCAGCTCTTCAACCCTCGCGTTTAGCAGTTTTAGCTCTTCAGCATTCTTTATATTTTGTTGTTTCAGTACCTTTACTTCACTTTGAAGGCTTTCCAGTGATCTTTCCAGCGTCTTTTCCAACGACTTTATCTCGGCTGTGATCCGTGCAGATCGATCGTCTATGTGCGTGCGGTGGTGGGAGAGCAGGGCTGTTTGCCCCTGAGTGGTGTCTGTAAGGCTGTGTGTGAGCTTCACGTTGTGATTGTGTGTGCCTGAAGTTGTAGTGACACATCTCAGCTGTGTGAAGTCGCTATGTGTGTGTGTACAGTCACATCATTGTGTGCATTACCATCTGTCTCTGCACACAGCTCTGTGGGCTGCCTGAGTCTTACTGCTACAGCATTAACACCCATAATCAAGGCTTTTTTAAATTTTCTTCCTAGTGGCAGGTCAGCAGAAAGCAGGGGTTTATTTACTCTTAAAGTTTAGCAGTTGAAGTACAACAATCTGAAAAGCAAAGTGATCAATGTGGAGTATTCCAGAAAGGGGGTTATGTTCATCATAAGTATTTAGTCAGCCACCAACTGTGCAAGTTTTCCCACCTAAAAAGATAAGAGGCCTGTAATTTTCATCATAGGTATACCTCAACTATAAGAGACAAAATGAGAAAAGAAAATCCTGAAAATCACATTGTAGGATTTTTAATGAATTGATTTGCAAATTATGGTGAAAAATAAGTATTTGGTCAATAATAAAATTTAATCTCAATACTTTGTAATGTTCCCTTTGTTGGCAATGACAGAGGTCAAACGTTTTCTGTAAATTCACCCACTGTTACTGGTATTTTGGTCCATTCCTCCATGCAGATCTCCTCTAGAGCAGTGATGTTTTGGGGCTGTCGCTGGGCAACACAGACTTTAAACTCCCTCCCTGGTTTCATCTGACCATATGACATTTGCCCAATCCTCTTCTGGATCATCCAAATGCTCTCTAACAAACTTCAGACGGACCTGGACATGTACTGGCTTAAACAGGGGGACACGTCTGGCACTGCAGGATTTGAGTCCCTGGCGGCGTAGTGTGTTACTGAAGGTAGCCTTTGTTACTTTGGGCCCAGCTCTCTGCAGGTCATTCACTAGGTCCCCCCGTGTGGTTCTGGGATTTTTGCTCAACGTTCTTGTGATCATTTTGACCCCACAGTGTGAAGTCTTGCATGGAGCCTCAGATTGAGGGAGATTATCGGTGGTCTTGTATGTCTTCCATTTTCTAATAATTGCTCCCACAGTTGATTTCTTCACACCAAGCTGCTTACCTATTGCAGATTCAGTCTTCCCAGCCTGGTGCAGGTATACAATTTAGTTTCTGGTCTCTTTTGACAGCTCTTTGGTCTTGGCCATAGTGGAGTTTGGAGTGTGACTGTTTGAGGTTGTGGACAGGTGCCATTAATACAGGTAATGAGTGGAGGACAGAGGAGCTTCTTAAAGAAGAAGTTACAGATCTGTTAGAGCCAGAAATCTTGCTTGTTTGTAGGTGACCATATACTTATTTTACCGAGGGATTTACCAATTCATTCATTAAAAATCCTACAATGTGTTTTTCTGGATTTTTTTTCTCATTTTGTCTCTCATAGTTAAGGTATACCTATGATGAAAATTGCAGCCATCTCATCTTTTTAAGTGGGAGTACTTGCACAATTGGTGGCTGACTAAATATTTTTTTGCCCCACTGTATGTTTGAGCTCCAATAAGGGAAACTGAGTTTCCGGTTCCAGAAAGAGAGGTAAGTTCTTCGCAGGTTTTGTATAAGAATCCCTGGGTTTCTGCCTGACTCCGCCCACCTGAACACCAGTCAGCCATTGATTGTCCATTCATTCCAAATATATTCCAAATATCTTTGGGAACACTAACGCTTCTCAAGGAACACTTTAATTTACAGAACCTTGACACTCTTTTCGTATCACACATTTATAACATCACACACCGTAGACGTGTGCTCACATCGTTACTAATGTTATGCTGCTTTACGTTTTTTTGCAAACTGTAGTTTTCTTTACAACATAGGGGATGCAGAGCATTTAGGGAAAGGCATTGTATGCAGAGCAATCAGAAAGGTTGATCTGCATTTAAACGCCTACTGACGTCTTTTGTAAAGTTCCATGGATACAAACCTGTGGCCAATGTAAAGGGGGAACACACATTTATACCCTTCAATATGATGCGACAATTTAAAATCTAAATGTGGTGAGATGATTACCTAAATATGCATTACCGTTTTGAGTGATGTTTGTTTTGTATTTAATTTTTTGGCTGCTGCCCTGTGCACTTTTCGGATTGACCCTAAATGAACATGACGTTTTTTAACAAACTTCTTGGCAGCAGCTGCGACGGTTTCACCTTTTCCTCTTATGATGCGTTCACACCCAATGTGACTCTGGCAACTACATTACATTCAAAGTCAATGTAAATGATGCGACATCAAGCGGCCGTCACTGTCTGTAGAGCCGAGGCTGCAGCGGGAGGGCTGTAGACTTCTTCAACTTACTGGGGCCAAATGAAAGTGGAATCCTCCTTGAATACGCTTTTTATTAGTTTGAGTGAACTCACCATTTAGTAATTCTGTTAGTTGAGCATTTAAACTGTAAGTACAAGTGATGCTATGATACTGTAAGTGCTGTAAATGTACAGCTGGAGAAGAAGTGTGCTGCCCTCTCAGTGCTGCCGCCGGCTCCACAAACACATACTTTTCATACTATTCCCCAGTCGCCACGTCACTGGAGTGATGATGCGACCAAAAAGCACGACAATGTTCAAGCAACTCATCACGGGTGATTTAAGCATCTGTAGACCTTTAGAACAGGCCCATACACCCCAAACACCTGCAGGAGAACTTCGAGCTCCATTGGGGTGAAATGAGTGGCTCTCTTCCCGCTGGTTGCAAGGATAGCTCCTTTGCTCCATTGATGATGGCTTTTTATCACTCTCATGCATGTGAGTAACTCAAGGTTTATGTACTCAGAGTGGATTGACCCACTTCATACTTTAATGGAATCAGATACTCAGTTTCCCATCGCGGGGTATGTTAGACTCAGAGTTTGTTGAACCTTCTTTCTGGAATACACCCCAAATCAACAGCGGTTCTTTGTTGTTGTTGTTGTCCAGGAATCCAAAGCCCCTAAAGCTGTAATCAATATGAAGGATCTGAACGTCACCTTTCAGCCAAAAAAGATTGGTCACCCTCATGGCATGCAGCTCAGATTCCAGCAGGAAAACCACACCAGGAACATTTACGTCTATCACGAGAGGCCAGAGGTGGGAACATGCAATTAACATTTCATAGTGCTACAGATGTTATCCTCTCTTAGCTTATTGGGCCTGTACTGCAAAACTGGATTTCCTCTTACCACACTAACTTCCAGGATTTATTCAATGTGAGCTGTACTATGACACTGGCTAACATCTTACTACTGTAACTTAGGCTGAACACCAGGGTTATGGTCAATTACATTTTTTAATAAGTAAACTTGAATATAAAAAATATTTTGATAATTAATAAAGGTAGGGTAGGTGACTTTCAAAAGCTAGCATGATTCCGAATGTAGTCTCCCCGACGGCTCCACCTTTACCCCCCTCCCCTCCCCCTGTGTTCCATCTCACTCACATGCACAAGCACAGCTACTGCAGAAGAGGAGCTTAGCTCATCGCTTGTATTGTGTAGAAACTTTGTTGTTTCATGCCTCATTCAGCAGTATAAGTAATCAATAACCTTTATCATTATATATGTTAAAAAACATGACCAAAAACGTTTTAACTCTGTCATCGGAGCTCGTGCATGCGAGGGGCCGAGAACGAGCAGGGGGACAGGGAGACGTGATTGGTTAAAAAAAAACGGTTTGTTTTTTTCCATTGGTCGAAGTTTTTACAGATTTACAGCTGCTATAGATGATGATTTTCAGAGCACATAAGATCTTAATTTCTGTTAGGACATAAAGACAATTTTAACCCAAAACTTAAAAAGTGTATCTGGAAAAAATCACCTACCCTAGCTTTAACTATGTACAGTATGTGTAAGCCAAAGAACTGTGACATGGTTTACATCTGATGGACTTATCTACAGTCAGCTGATGTATAGTGACACTGTCAGCATCAGCAGGAACATACTACAGTGAAACAATGTGCTCTCATCCCAGTTTGTGTGTGATAAATTGAGGAGGACTACCTGAATACAAACACGTCTGTGATGTAATAAACTGAAACTGATCAGAGCGCTGTCCGTTTATCATCCCATTGATTAATATTGAATAATCTCACGCTTTTACGCATTAACAGTAGGGGTGGGTATCGATTCGAATTTCCCAAATCGATTCGATTCACAAGGGCCCGATTCGATTCTTGATTTGATTAACGATTCACTTTTGATTGATTGTTGATTCAGTTAAGGATATCAAGCAGTACCAGTTATACTTGGATATGGAAGACATTCTCATTAGAACTAATGATGCAAATAGTAGAAACTACAACTTTGTCTTGGTGCATTAGTAAAAATATGAATATTTACATTAATAATTGAATCTCATGCTACATTAATCATGTAAGTTTTATTTGAGCAGAACAAAATTGCAATGACTTAAATCAATTGAAAGCACAGGGCAGGCTGTGTAAATAAAGTGGCAACAAGACACATTGTAAACTCAAGACATTCTCATTCCTTTGAGTCTCACAAAGGTTTTGTGCTAATGTTCCGGTGGTTGCACAACAAATCTAACTGTATAATAAGAGACACAAACATTAAAAATTAATAAATAATTATAAATAAAAGAAAACATCCAGAAATTAAGGTGTAAGTGGGGAAAGAGTCACAGTGTGTTAACACATTCCGTTCCTGCAGGGATGTGTGAGTGAATGACGGTGTTAGACGGTTCTTTGTGTCCATCCATCCATCCATTTTCTTCCGCTTTTATCTGGGGCTGGGTCGCGGAGGCAGCAGTCTCAGCAGAGACTCCCAGACCTCCCGATCCACGCACACCTCCTCCAGCTGTTCTGGGGGGACCCCGAGGCGACACCAGGCCAGCTCAGAGACATAGTCCCTCCAGCGTGTCCTGGGCCTTCCATGAGGCCTCTTCCCAATAGGACAATCCTGAAACACCCCCCGAGGGAGGCGACCAGGAGGCATCCGAAACAGATGCCCGAGCCACCTCAGCTGGCTCCTTTCGACGTGAAGGAGCAGCGACTCTACGCCGAGCTCCTCCCGAGTGACTGAGCTTCTCACCCTATCTCGAAGGGTGCGCCCAGCTACCCTGCGAAGGAAACTCATTTTGGGCGCCTGTATCCGTGATCCAAATTTTGGATTTGGGTTTTGTGTGTGTTTGAGTATTCATCTTTAGCATCGACTATTGTCTACAGTTTACTACGACCTCCATTAAAGCCTGTAAAACTATGACAGCAGCTTGAATCACGTCCTTACAATACCTTTTGGGCAGAGCTGCGGTGCATGCCCTCCCCACACCCTCCCCCCTCGAAGCGCGAGACGCTGCACTACTAATCTACAGGCATATTAAAAGGTTCGATTCAAGAGTTTTATGAATCAATATCGGGCTATACAAAGGAGAATCGATTCAAATCGATTGATCCATTTTTTTAAACCCAGCCTTAATTAACAGTGTCAGCAGCTTCTTGCCTGTGTTCTTTTCTTCCTGCTTTTTTTTGCAGCAACATCATTGTTTTTGGTCTGAATTATGGATTTTAATTCTTCATATTAATTGTGACGTAAATTGCTCTACACAGTTTATATGTGATTGTGATTGGTCTAATGCAGCAATCTCTACCCATTTCACGAGAGCGTGCACATATTCATCTTGAAATCACCTGTGTTGAGTGAAAATATTTATATTCAGCTTTGTAGTACAGGCCCATCCTGTCTAGTACAAACTTTTTTATATACCTTCACAATGTTAATGACAAAAGCCTAAACTTTTTATTATTTATTCATGCACTTATTTATCCTTTTATGTGTTTACCGTACTTTAACTATTAAACAAATTGTATAATGAATTGTAACTTGATTAGTGTTATTTTTCTCTAATTTTTTAGGAAATTGTTACGTGGTTCAATGCCATTCGTGCTGCTCGCTATGCTTACCTGAAGACAGTGTATCAGACTGGAAGCATCGAAGAAGTGGGTTGAGATCAAGTCCTTCAATCTGAAAGAATATTAATGTAGTATTTCTCAACCTTGGGGTCATAACCCCATGTGGGGTCGCCTGGATTTTAAATGGGATTGCATGAAATGTCTAGTAATTCATATAATTCAAATAAAATGTTCTATTCTTTTTTCAAATAAGAACACAACATACAATTTTAAGCATCTGTATTCTATATTTTCACTTTTTCAAACATAAATCTAGTTCAAAGAAAATGCAATAAGAAAAGAAGAATAAGGAAAAGAATAAATAAAATACAACCCGTGATCCTGAAAAGGAGCAAGCTGGATGGAAAACGGATGGATAGATAAAATAACACAGTATCTTGTCACTTTGTACCCTAATCCTAGCTAATCTGTATTTGTTACACATTATAACAAACATGATCAAAAACCTTTATTTAAAAAAAAGAAGAAATGTGTCATATCAAAATGGGGTCAGGATCCAAAAAATCTTGTGAACCACTGCATTGATGTGTCCTGCCTCCATTTCAAGGAGAGGGTTTATATACATTAGTTTAGGTCACATGACACATTTTAAAGTTGACCGACTGTGTGTTCTTCAGCTCATTCCAAAAATAACCAACAACTACCTGAAGGAAGGATACATGGAGAAGACTGGGCCTAAGGTGAGTCGAAGGAGATTTTAAAACATGAGTATTGTTTATTTATGCTTTCATCTAAAAAGAATCACAAACATCTATTTCTGAATGAAATTATTATTTATGACTGTGATAAGATGATAACAATAGATACTTTTAAGAAAGCACGATTCTGTTTTAAGAAGAAAAAAAGTGATTATTTAATATTCACTATCATTCCTGCAGGATATTTAGGAATTCCTAAAATACATATATTTGGACTAGTGGGAAAAAAGGTCCACGTTAGCACTCGGAGAACATGCAAACTCAACTAGGGAAGATCATCGATGTATTGCAGAATGGCTAGGTTCAAAACAAGTCCCGTAATTTAAAGCTGCTGGAGACAAAAAAAAAAACAGTTATCAGATAAAGACAGTGTAGACCATAGATCAATAAATTGATCATTAAAAAAAGATGCAAAAGTTTGAAATTGTTGTACAAATCTTTGTTTTGTTCTCCACTGTAAACGCTTTCTTATTGACAATTTTGGAAAGTTTTGCACATTGAATGGTCTGATGTGGATTCCCATAGAATGATGCATATAAGTGTTTTTCCTTCATTCTTACTGTGATTTCTTATGTTTTTCACCAGTCAACGAGGACAGTGAATTGTTTGACACTGTTTTTGTTCTAGTTTGTTCCCGGTATTCCTCGTAATATCACCTCACTCCACGAGACATTCAATTACTGCCAGATTTGGATCTTTCTTTGTAAACCCTAAATAAACATCAACTATTGTTTTGCTACAACTTTCAGTCCGTGATAACACGAGAAATGTGTTGGGAAGTCACTTTGGCAAACACAAAAAAATTGCGATAAGAATGAAGTAAGAACATATCTTCGGAACTCACTTCCCAACAGACAACACAGGCGGGCGCCATCTGCTGGAAGGCACCAAATCCCCCCCCCCTTTTTAATTTATTTTTTTTAAATAATAATTTTAAAAGGTATAATAAACGTGAAACATACCCTTTACAATCACTGTAGATGTTTTCTCTAAATTGAATATTAAAGTCGACTCTTGCCTAGGGCACTGAATGACCTAAAGCCTGCCCTGCTCCACGTTCCACAATGCAATGCACAAAACTTTTCCGACAATGTCAATAATCATCAAACAATCTTTTTTTGACCAAATGATCTTAGATGTGTACACTATATCTTTATCTGAACAAAATTTAATTGTCTCAGGTGAAATAATAATTCTAATTATAATGTGTGTCGGTTTACTGCAGCTACTCCCAAACATGAATATTACCTTATTATTTTATTTTCTGTAAGTGTGTATGTTTGAGCGTGTGAACATGATTTTATTTGCCTTTCATCCTGAAAATACTGAGCTCCAACCTCCCTCTACACGACTGGCAGGTATAGAAGATAAATATAAATGTGCAGTTGTTAACATTGCGTTGTGTTTTCTCCCTGTAGAATACAGAGATGTTTAAAAAGAGATGGTTTACTTTGGATTCCCTGAACAGGAAGTTGTTTTACTTCAAAACTCCTCTGGTGAGAACAAAGTTTCTCAACAATCAAACCCTGTAATGATCAGAGTGGTGTGAGATGCTTTTACCTTCCTTTACTCCGTTGGCTACAGGATGCAGTGGAGTTGGGGCTCATCTTTATCGGCACTGAGAGCAACGGTTACTCAGTGAAGGAGCATGTGGTGAAGAACGCTGTGGGAAACAAGTGGAGGTGTTGCTTTGCATTGGAGATGCCTGATCGACGGTTTGTCTTCATGTGTGAATTCAAGAAAGAACAGAAGGAATGGATGGATGCCATCAGAAAGGTGTTGTCCAGACCGATGGCACCACAGGATTACACCGGTAAGCCTCCATATGAACACGGGATAGAAATAGAGCCATGTTTGGTTCATTAGTGCCCAAAATCTGATAATCATCACACCTATAAAAGATGTGCTTAGTTGTTCCTTAAAGGTTTATGTCAAAAAGCAGCATTACTGTAGATTACTTGAAATTATGAGTCGCTGTTTTCAAAATGAAGTACAAACCAACACTCTGACACGTTCTGACTGCTCACACTGTACGCCCATACACATGTCTGGGTCTTGTTTCTGGAAATGCAATGTACAAATTAGAAGAAGAACTCTGAAGAGTTGCCATTAAAACGGACGAAGAAGAAGAACCTGGAAGTGGAGAGACACTCGCTAATCTCAGCAAAAAGGGCTTTAAAAAAGGAAAGGCGGCGATGTGATGGACCAGGAACTGGCTGAGCAGACGTGGGCAGTACGGCCTGTCAGTTTTACACCGGTCCTACGGTGTTCGCACATGCGCAGTGTCAGAGTTTGAGGTCAGCTGGTTTGTGGCACTGCTTCAACAGTGTGATAATCTCATGGGCGGCGACCAGGATTACAAACATGTTTGATTATCTTACAACCATTCGATCAGGAGCTGGTCGTGAGGTGTTAATTGCTTCTCATGAGCTAATGCATACTACCCCATGTATACTACATCATCCATACTACACCCATGTATACTACACCATGTATGCTACACCATGTATACTACACCATGTATACGACACCCAGGTATACTACACCCATGTATACGACACCCATGTACACGACACCCATGTATACGACACCCATGTATACGACACCATGTATAAGACACCATGTATACTACACCATGTATATTACACCATGTATACGACACCCAGGTATACTACACCCATGTATACGACACCCATGTACACGACACCCATGTATACGACACCAGGAGGTGGGATGCAAGCCCTTAAAATGTTGTTAGAGTTTCATTAAATTGGTGAATTCTGGTGATATCTACAACTGGATTATATGGTAATTTACACTATATCTCATGTTTTCGCTGTCATTTTTACTTTCTCCTGGGGACCGAATTGGATGCTCTAAAATGCCGGATTTGACCCCCGGGCCTTGAGTTTGACACATGTGGTGCAATAGATTATTGTGCGTGATAGAAATGAATGAATATTTTTTATTAGTGTGTAGGAAATCTTGGTTTTCTGAAAACTTTTAACATACTAATCCCTTGCGATCCCAAGAGCCTCCAACCATCTACTTGTTCCAAGTGTCCAAACAAAAACTGTTACTTTAGCTGTTCATTTTGTTCCCCATTTATGTTACTGTATATCAGTGTGTTATTGAGAGAATGTGGAGGAACATTTTTTCCTGGAAAAATGCATCTGCACTTTTTGTAATTTTTTTTTTTCCATACATATAATGAAAGCTGCTTTACAAGTACGGTTTTGCTCATTATTGATATGTATGAATTTATCATGACTAGGATTTGCTTCTGCTTTCAGTTGAAACTGCAGTGAATTGTAAGAGATGAACTACAGAGAGGTGTTGCCATGATGATTGAGGACAGAAGTGCAGCTTTTACACAAGAAGAGTGACTGTTCCATCACTGTGGACTTTTATAAATGGAGACTGTCTATTGCAGAGACAGGAACATTTTATCACAGTGGGTGCGGCAAAAATGTGTTTGTCTGTTCTGAGGGCCACATAAACAATATCCATGTCAGCATTTAGAATAATAACAGACCTGAGCAATAAAACAGTAAAGAACAAAAGGTTTTGTGTGTTTTTGGAGTTGTTTTTTCTATTTTTGGTTGTCATTTTGTGCATTTTTTGTAGTGTTTCTTTGTAGGAGTCATTTTGTGTTTTTTTATTGTAGTTTTGTGCTATTAATCATGTTGAGTGTTTTGTTGCCATTTTGTGTGTTTTTCTGTCATTTTGTGTGTTTTTTGTGTAATTTTGTGCATTTTTCTTATGTGTATTTTAGTGTCATTTTTTGTGTGTTTTTAGATTTGTTATGTGTTTTTACATGTGGCCCCCAGGCTCCCAGTTGTCCATGTCTGGTCTATTGCATCAATTAAATACGATATTTACCTACGCATGTTTAAAATACAGAAAACCATGTACTGTATCTGCATATTGGGAAAAATTTCAATCTGAAAATGGGTAAATTCAAACAAAGAGGCCAAACAATATAAGATAATACAAAAAATACAAAAAAAAGAAAAGAAAGAGAAATTAAGGGTACCATTAAATAGATCAAGACTTTAGGTGTTGTTGATAGAATCAAAATTTAATGGAGAAATTATGTAAAAAGATCCCCATATCTAAAATATAACAATTCCCTAAAAACATATAAAACACATGGAAAATGACTGCTGGTGTTAAAAATAGCATATGGTTCAAGAAAAGAAATCAACACAAAGATTGACAAAATTTATGTTTGACTGTGGTGTATTTATTACTGATGTGGCTGTGTCAAAAAAGAAAAAAAAGTAATTTATGTCACTGTCTTATGACAGACAACAAAGTTTATTTTAGAAAACCCACCAACAGACATAAAACACCATTCAGAGCAGGACACAAAGGGAACCAAAAAGACTAAACAATAACCTATACAACTTTGTGTATGCAGTTAGACTTGTCTGTATTATTCAATCAAAAAAAAACTTTTCAATAAAAAAAAAAAATCACATCAATCAAAAAAAAAAAAACAACCTTTTCAATCAAAAAGGTTTACTTCAATCTAAGAAAAAAAGTCTTCAAATGCAAAAAATAAAATAAAATAAAAAATTGAGGTTTACAAATGAAATAGCGCATTTGTACATTGATCTTGTTTAAAAAAAACATTCAAATACACAGCCTACACAAAAAAGAAGAGGAAATGTACTTCTAATCTGCCGTTCACATTAGAAATGCATTTTAATTATTTGTTTATTTTTTATTTTTTACATTGAAAATACTGAAAATGGATGTCTGATTGTTTTTTTTATTCCACATTGAAAAAAAAAAAAAAATCTATGTGCAACAGGAAGTTGATTAGTGACCGGAAGGTAACTGTTGTTGCCGGTCTGAGTTTGGATCGTGCTAGGCAGTGTATTTGAATGTGTTTCACATTTTCACTGTTTTCTCCTAAATGGCCTCCGATAATTCGGGTAGCAACTATTTTTTTTTTTGCATTTGAACACTTTTTTTCTTTAATTGAAAATATGTATTTTTTTATTGAAGTAAAGTTTTTTTTATTGAAGTAAAGTTTTTTTATTGAAGTAAAGTTTTTTTTATTGAAGTAAAGTTTTTTTTTTATTGAAAAGGTTTTATTTTTGATTGAAAAGTTTTTTTTATTGATATAGTTTTTTTTGTTTTTTTTGAATTAAATAATAAAGACATAAATCTACCTCCATACCTGTCCTACCAGTGTCCTACCACCAGGGGCAGCACAGTGCAATCATCGCTGTGAGGTTTGTCCTGTGCGACGTGCCGTAGTCTCCCGGTGTTGGAGGTCGGGTTTGTCCATCACATACACACACACTGACAAATGTTCCGCTAGACGAGTAAAAAGAGCGCGAATACCGTTAAAATACAGCAGAATGCCTCACGCGGCTCTTTATAATGATTTATTGTAAAGTTGATGTCGCAGAAACTTTATAAAGTCGTGAGAAAGAAGAAAAGCTGCTCCGCTGACGGTCTGTCCGGTTTGTCCTACAAACACAGGCCTGTCGTTAGGTAAACCAGGGACGGAGGACAGGACTTTATGAACACAGAGACTCTATGAACCCATAAAGAGGACTGCCTACACCCTGAGTCCAGCTCTAACACCATGAGGAAGGACGTGAGGATTCTCCTGGTGGGAGAACGTGAGTCTTTATAAACACTTTAATCCTGGAGCTAATGGTAATGCTGCTAACGGTGCACTGATAACCTCCGTCAGTCTGGGATAAAACATCACTACTAAAGTCACCAAAACTCACTAAACACTGTTTGATCACCGAATTAAACTCATCTATAACGGTGTTATGGCGGAATTGTTGGCAGGAAGTAAACAGTCTGTCAGCAATGTATATATTTAATTTACGGAAGTTATATTAAACAAACATAGCAACTAAGGATTGCTGTTTGTTTTTCGGATTATTTTTGTTTCATCCTAGATTTATAGACGTCTAATAACGTTATTTATGTGCTTTGGGACAAACTCTGCTGTGTGTGAACTTATGTCTTTCTTCTGTAAAATTGTCTACAAAATGTATAAAAGCCTGTTTCCACCACTAAAAAAATAATTAAAATCACCACGGCAAATCATAATTATGAGATAGAAAATCATAATTAAGAGATAGAAAGTCAATCATGATAGGAAGTGTCATAATTATGAGAAAGAAAGTCATAATCATGATAGGAAGTGTAATAATTACGAGAAAGAAAGTCAATTATGAAGTAGAAAGTCATAATTATCAGAAAGAAGGTCATAGTTATGAGTTAGTAAAGTCATAATTATGAGATTAAGAGTAATAATTATGAGATAGAAAGTCAGTTATGAGGAAGAAAGACATAATTAGGAGATAGAAAGTGTAATAATTATGTGAAAAAAGTCATAATTATGAGATAGAAAGTCATGAATAATTATGAGATAGGAAGTGTAATAATTATGAAAAAGAAAGTCATAATTATGAGTTAGAAAGTCGTAGTTATGAGTTAGTATAAAGTCATAATTATGAGTTAAATGTCATAATTATGAGACAGAACGTGGAAAGAAAGAAAGTCATAATTATGAGATAAAAAGTCATAATTAGGAGATAGAAACTGAGTATTTGCAGCAGTCAACCTACACTGAATAATAATTCATTCAAAACACATATTTTGGCTGTTTATTCAGTTCAATTCAACACATGGTACATAGTATAGAAAAAAGTGGACGTACAGTACATAAATAAGTCTTTATTACAAAATTTGTGTGTGCAAATTTACAAAAAAAAATTATTTTCTCAATTTTGACTTTCTTTCTCAGAATTTTGACTTTACTAACTCATAATTATGACTTGCCATCATAATTTTTTTAGTGGCGGAAATGGGCTTCCATACAAATAGACTAATTGAATTGTAATATTACTAATTTCTGTCATACATAAAATACAATAGAGTCAAGTTATATAGGGTGTTATTCCGTCTATGCTATTTATCATTATTTTATTACTATTATCAGGATCTAATTCTGATAGATTATGTTAATGTTAGCAATGAGAATATCTCCTGTCCTTTCATCTATGATGGCAATAATCAATCATTCAACCAATCAAACAATATGATTAAGATAAGATAAGAAAAATAAAGGAGTTTTTAAGGAAAAGCTGAGCTGTGCACTCACGCAATCGTATCCTGCTTATGGAGTTAAAATCATGCCAAAACGGCACAATTAAAATTAATTAATTACAAAACATATCCTTTGAATACAAAACAGGATATTTGTGTGTAGATTTGCAAGGTGGAAAATTAGTGCTAAATGTCAAGTTTTTTTTTTTTTTGTGTTTTATTTCTTCAATTTAAGACGTGCAAAACAAAAGGCCTTCGTTTGTGAATGATGTTTTTATTTGCAAAAAAACAAAAATGTGTTTTTGTGAATCGTTACCTGTGGGAGTCAAACAATTTTTTTTGGCTGTGGCTATAGAGACGTTAAACGTATCTATAAACTGCCACTCTATGCATACGCAGCACCCCTCATTGGCCAGTTTAGGTCACGTGATAGGTGCACCACGTGAATTAAAGTTCCATCAGTTTTATTTTAGCTCATATTTATTTTTTAGCTACCCTGCTAACCCTTCTATTTTAGCCCTAACCCTAACACAGGAAATACCCTAAAGTGTTTGTTTTTTTTGTATGTATTTTTAATGGTGGAATTTGCCGTGATAAATATGTTAAAATTAAAAAATATATATGTCAGAAGTGGGATTCGAACCCACGGCAGCGGAAGGAAGAATCCTTGAGTCAGGCGCCTTATGCTGCGTTCACACCAAACGCGTTTTGGGCGTGAAAATCGTACCCCATGCCCGTTGTTGGACGCTTGTGCTCAGTGAATCAGACGCTTGTCACCAGCGTTGAAGATGCTCTGGACGCGCGTCCAAACAAGTGGGGAAGAGAGCGCGTTTAGGGGAGGGGCTTCTCTGTTGCCGGTGGTGTTCATACAATGGATGATATTGTGACGATCAGTTACGTTCATAATTCACCCAGTGACTGTGAAGTGGTGGGGAACATTGTTGTGTTGAGAAGGCTGTGTTTCCAGTCGGATGTATTTTGGTGTGACTCAGTATGTGCACTGTGATGTCAGAGGGCTGAATGGAATAATGATAATAATGCATCAATTTTATATAGCGCTTTTTTTGACACTCAAAAACGCTTTACAGAATTAAGGGATTATTCTTTCACTCCACACTTAGTGGTGGTAAGCTACTTTTGTAGCCACAGTTGCCCTGGGGCAGACTGACAGAGGCGAGGCTGCCAAGGTGTGCCATCGGCCCCTCCGACCACCACCACTCACTCACACTACATTCATTCTAGTCAATATGGGTGAAGTGTCTTGCCCAAGGACACTGTGACAGATACCACTGGGGTGACTGTCCCACACTGTGGCTCCTGGAATTCTCAGTGGTCTCCCTTCCAACTACTAACCAGGCCCAGACCTGCTTAGCTTCCGAGATCTAGCGGGATCGGGCAATGACGGCTGGTATGACAATAAAGTTTGGAGTTCCTTGTTGAACACGCCGCCTCCGACTCCCGTTCATTGGCTCTACATTATCCAGAGAGTGGCGTGGCTTTATTTGCGCCTCGGCGTCGTTTCTGGATTCACCAGAGCTGCGCCCGGATGAGAGTCGCTTTCAGCGCTACGTCCGTCTCTCCCGTACCCAGTTTGACCACCTGCTGACCTGCATCAGTGCTCGCATCTCCTACCAGGACACCAACTACATCTGTCCATCTGTCTCCGGTTAGTGGTTGTTTTTTTTTTTTCTTCATTATTCTGAAGAAGTCACGGTTGGGGAAAGCTCCTGATTGGTCAACGCGATACGCCCCAAAAGTTCAACAATCCCTACTCTAACGTCGGCCGCATGTCAAAAGCTTGAAATCTCAAAACGCACAGCGTCCGCTTCGCGGGACGTTTCGACGCTCCTAGAGGCGCGTCCAAATGTCCATATTGCGAATGTGTACACCTGACGCTTTTGACGCTTTCAACGCGTTTGGTGTGAACGCGCCATTAGATCACTCGACCATCCTGACACGGTGAAAACACAGGCACATTACGCTTATGTAGAAAATGTCCAGCAATGTACCAATAGTCCCGGGGTACGTTTAACATATCTATAGACATTTTTTTCTTTTTTTTGCATGTAGGAGAGGTTTTGGCACGAGTTTAACTCCATAACTGCACCTCTACGTCTTCTCAATATTGCCAACTCTGCGTCATCAAGTGATAATCATCAGGTTTTAAATTAAAATAACACACTGTTACCTTTACAAAAAATGCAAGGATTCTCTACAAGGGTAGCTTTCAGTCATTGTGTGTGTGTGCGTGTGTGCGTGTGTGTGTGTGTTTGACGGTACTATTTATATTTCCCTTGTGCCTCTGCAGAAAGGCCACTGTAGGCATGTTGGTACTGATACTGAGAGCAAACAGCTACAGTATGTGGCAAGTACATCAGAGTCTCCTGATACAGATTCCCAATTCATCAAAAAACACAGCTATACATTTTTTTTGTTTTGTTTTTGTGAATAGTTTAGTTCCTTAAACCAATTATAGAAATTATAGAAATATTTGGATTTGATACTTCTTTTAGTTATTGTTCGGAGTAGGATTTCATCTCTAGTGCTGCTTCACTGTTTTTATACTTATACCGATTTAGTGGTAAAACATTTCACTCGTTGTTTGGCGTTGGCTCCCTTAGTATTGTAGTATAGAAAATTTAGAAATCAGTTTTTGCTGTTAGCCTTTGATTTTTCAAATCGCACCCATAATCTCTGTCATACGATCACTTTAGCTCAGGGTCACCTTAAATGTCTAGTTATAATAACATTTTAAAAATGATTAAAATTAAAATTTAAAATTTCTACACTTAAAAAAAGAAATTAATTAATTTATTTCTATGTATCTATTTGGCACAATTTTAAAAAAAACAACACATAATTTTGAGCAAAAAGCTCAAAGAGCTTAAATCATTATAATTTTTTTCATTATGAAAACACCACACTGACACAACCTCAAACAACTGTATTCTACACTTTCCCTTTCTCAAATATAATTCTAGTTAAAATAAAATGCAGAATAAAAATATCTGAGCTGGTGCATATTGTTACATTGTGCATATTGATTCTGGCTACTCTGTGTGTGTAACGTTGTATAACAAACATGATGAAAAAAACTTATTTTAGAGAAAAAAAAGTTTTTGAGGTCGCTATAAACTTGTGATATAAAAATGGTGTCTTTTTTTTTTTGTCCTTACAGCTAAGGTGGGGAAGACCTCGCTCATCATGTCTTTAGTCAGTGAGGAGTTTCCTGATGAGGTACAGAAACCAACCAAACAGCTGCTGTGTGTTTGTAGTTTATATTGTAAGTGCTGGCTAATCAATGTGGTGTTTTTGCTCCTTCAGGTTCCTTTGCGTGCTGAGGAGATCACAATCCCTGCTGATGTCACCCCAGAGAGGGTGCCCACACACATTGTGGACTACTCAGGTAACACACATCCACTTCCACACAGTCCTTGATGATAATGCAAACACTAGTGAGTACACAATAGACAAAACAGCTTTTTGAACGTTAACCCATTGTTTTCCCAAGCTTTGTTGCTTTGGAAGGGGGGTGGGGTGTGTGTGTGTTGGGGGGGGGCGTTGTAATTTTTCCCAACTCGCCACGGGGACCGGACAATGACAGTTGGCGCAAGGGGTCGGTGGCGATGTGGGCTACCCACCCGACCCGTCTAGAAACACGGACCGCTGTGTAACTGCACGGCAGAACACAGTGAACATGTTGACCAGCTGCTTTTCTTACACAGTCATTTGAAAGTGAAGACAACGCTGACGATGAGTAGCTGCACATTTGTCTCAGCACTTACAGTCACTGGCGTGATTTAATAATTTATGATGTTTTTTATCCATCCACCTTTTATTTTAAAACCCAAATTCCACAAGTGTTATGAGAGCTGATACTATAGGTTTTATATGTTTTAAAGCTTTTTTGATTTTGCAAAATGTTTAGTGTCTTGTGGGATTTATGCTGCTAATTTAAGTTTTGTTTGGATGTCTTTATTTTTACTAAATAAGCTTTTGTGTTAGATCAGATTGAATTATTTGAACAAGTTAATATTTTAGTTAATTTATATATATATACTGTATATATTTATTTTTTTATAATATGATTATGGTTGGATTTGGTGATTTGATATAAATAAAGATAATAGTCAGTGATACATTTGTTTAGTTACTTTAATGAATGGATACAGAAACAAATACCTTGTTTAAAAGTGTGAAATAGCCACAAAGTGAGGAAAACAGATGAATAAAAAATTGTAATAATTGTTGATTAATCGAATCATTGCACCCTAAATCGAATTGAATTGTCAGATCCCTTAGATGGCACACCCCTAAAAGTAAGGCAGTAACATATATTAAAAAACAACTTTAGCTTTACTTCACAATATTTGGCCTTAAAGAGTTATAAATTAAAATTTTTTCTGTGGCGCTCACTCGCGTGCCACGCCCCCTATGCTGTCATTAATGTCGTTTAATTTCCCCTCTGGGATCAATGCTTTAGTGAATCTGATCAGGTTTATTGATTAAGTTCTGATCAACTTACTTTAAATTAACCTAATTTAAATGACCATGATGACATCATTCCAGATGATTAGACAAAAATAAATGGACACATGGATGCATCAGTTAATCCACCACAAGGAGCTAGAATATAGTTATCATTAACCTATGACGTTTAACACTACAATTTCTGGCATCACTGATCTCGTTCACAACAACAACAGCCAATGTTTTCCACAGATCTTCAGTAGCACTAATGTTCTCTACAATCCTTGATGATGAAACAGGTGGTACACAATAGAAAAAACAGCTTTTAGAACATTAATAGACCTGAAAACTCTGACTTTTCAGTGACTTTTAAACAGTTATAACATTAGACTCCTAACTGTCTTGCCTTATTGACCCTTATAGAAGCTGAACAATCAGAGGAGCAGCTCTATCAGGAAATATCTAAGGTTTGTGTTTCTCACTCATGTTTGTTGTTCGAGTGTTAAATCATGTCAAACTGACACCCCTCTGCCTTTTTGCAGGCTAATGTCATCTGCATTGTTTATTCCGTCAACAACAAGAAATCTATTGAAAAGGTAAGGTGGACGTCTACATAAGTCACATTAGGGCTGGGCGATATGTCTGAAAAGTGTATCACGATATAAGTGTTTCATATCAATCGATATCGAGTTGTTTTTTTTTACCTGTTCAAATTAAGGACTACAAGAAAAATAACTTTATAATACTTTTATTTTAAATGTAATCTTTAACATTTAAAAAGAGGTCAACAAAACTATGGGAAAAAAACCTCAATTAAACTGTTAAATGTACAAATATAGACATTAAATAAATGCTTAATCAAAGAAAATGTGCAACACAAGTTTGTAAATAATAGAACAGTGCACACCTGAGGTAGAACTAGCATCTGACATGAAACGAACAGCAGGGAATGTATTAACAAAATATGCAGGCAATTTTGACATTTTTTCCTCATTTATCATAAAATTATTGTCTAAGAAAAACAAAAAGCACATAAAAAAGAAAAATTATTTATCGTGTTTTTACTGTTTAATATAAACCACTGCTGCTGAATCTTTTTTATTTTACATCTGATAATGATTTACATAAAGTTATGGTTGATTAAACCAGAACAAACTTGATGATTTAATCATTAATTACTGAGAACATTACTAACATAATATTTAGGTGTAAAAATAGTTACATTACTGTCTAATGGGACCAGCTTTGTCTGTGAACGCGTGAAATATTAAAAATATTGCGTTTCACAAGGTAGTTTTAGGCTAAACATTTATTTCACATGTGACATGTTAGCTTTTATCCTACCATACAGGTGTTAAATCTTACCATAAGTATTTTAGTGACCCTTAGTGGTTTGATGACAGTCTCTTATGTGTCGGTGGGTTAGCTTAGCTTAGCATGCTTTAATGGAGTTTCCATTTCCTAATTGTTGCTGCAGGTTCATCTCTGTCATCGTGTTTGTGGGAGCTTTGGGTGGATTTGTCAGAAGATCTTGGACTGGTTAACTTTGTTGGGTGTCTGGTCTTTAACCAAGTAGCGATCTATGATGTATCACTGGACGGCAGCTTTGGGTAGGCTGTGACGAGCAGAGCTGTGTGTGCGCGCGTGACGGGAAGGGGAGCCGCGGTGTTTGCTCATGTCATCATTTCATGTGGTAAAACTGAAGCTACTAATTTACACAGCTACTTTGGAGCAGCTCAAGCAGTTCAACTGCCTACGTTCCCCAGAATGCCTTGCGGTTCTGGGTCTGGTTGTTTCTGGGTTAAAGGAGTTCAATGAAGTTATCAAACAATCTGTCGCACATATTTTCTAGGAAGTGTCTCCTAGTACGTAAAACGTATCCATATACTGGCATTCTGTCTGTACGAAAGATTATGTTACCGGAAGTCACGTGACCATTCCGTGCGGCTAGGGTTAGTTAGTCCGTAACGTAGTTTAGGGTTACGGTTCGGGTTAGGGTTAGTCCGTAATGTAGGTTAGGGTTGGGGTTAGTTAGTCCGTAACGTAGTTGACATATTAATACAAACGGAAGTACAAGTGCGTAGCGTCTCATTGGCCAGTTTAGGTCACATGCACCTATCATGTGACCTAAACTGGCCAATGAGGGGCGTTGCGTATGGATAGAATGCCGGTATATGGATATGTATTACGTATGGACAGCCACTGCCCATTTTCTATTGATATTGATTACATCTATATCACGTTATATATCATTGTCGTTTTTATCACCCAGGCCTAAGTCACATACTATAAAATGTATCACTTCACCTGTGAAAAATAAATGTGATGTTTTCTGTTGCAGGTGACCAGCCACTGGATTCCTCTCATAAATGACAGAACAGATAAAGACAGCAGGTTAGTAAGCAAAATGTCATTTTTTTTAACCAACAAGCCATCATCACTCATTAATATCATAGATATTCTTTATTGATGTTAAGACAGCCTGAAAATTGTGATGCATGCCTCACCAGGAGTTTTTCACAACGTAGGGGGATCACACGGTGTGCAAATTGATGAAGGGTCATGATGAATGTAGTTACTCACAGACACTGTATAGACAAGAAATAACATTTAATTGAAAAGATTGACTCAAAGATATGCTTTTCAAATTTAAATGAGGGATTATGTTGGACCTGCAGTAATATTGGCACTGTTATGGACACGGCCCCCCAACACATTAATTTTGAGATTATGAGCACACTTTTGGATGGTGATTTTATGGGTTTCAAAGCGGAGGATGCACACAGTAGAGCAGGGGTGTCCAAACGCAGTCCTGGAGAGCTGGTAGTCCACCAGGTTTTCAGTGTGTCCCTGCTGAGAGGCTTGTTAGCAGACTGCAAAGCTGCTTCAGGAGTGTTGGAGCAGGGACACATTAAAATCCTGGTGGACTACCGGCCTTCCAGGACTGTGTTTGGACACCCCTGCCGTAGAGCTTTATTCTGGTCTAAAAAGAAGACCTGAGCCGGACAGAACACGGCACGAACCCGAATGAAGCCGATGTCTCTTTAAAGGTCTCACGTCATGGTATTTTTCATCTCCATTTGTTCTAAGAGTCTAAAAACACAGTATTTGAGGTTTATTTTCTCAAACTCGCCTGTTTTCCAGAGTTTTAGCTTCTGAAAATTCACTTTCTGAGCAACTCTACACAAAGAGGCTGATTTGCAGCCTACTAATGCATATTCATCAGTCTGCTTGTATATAGACGGAATGCTGACGTCCTCCTCCCTGCACGGTGACGTAGGGCCCACTCTCCTCCCACCCACTCTGTAGCCGAGCTCATGCTGCTTTATAAACATGACAGAGCGTGGGGGCGGGGTGTTCACTGGTACATACATAGACTGTAGAAAATACATACATAGCACTGCACGAAGAACGCTGAAATGCTCACCTTCAGTGGCATGTCTGTTTACATGTCAATCACGGCAGAGAGCTTCCTGGAGGCGTGGCTTCTCCAGCTCAGTGCTGCGTCAAATTCGTCATCAAAGTGGGAACGTGTCATCAAATTGGAGTGAGGTGTTTGGGCTCACCCTGCAGTAAGAAAGGAGCAGTCTCAGTTCCAGCAGTTTATTGCAGTGTTTATGCTCTGAGGTTATGTGATTGATGCCAAACATACTTTTTACTGTTCCTTATTTGGTAATGACTAGGGATGTAACGATTAATCGCAAGGCAGTTAAAAATCGATTCATAGGTATCACGGTTGATATCGATTTTCTGAAATTTGAATCGCAGTACTATCCACAAGTGTAGGCGGCGGGCGGAGTCTGCGAATACGTTCTTTCTGGCTGCCTTCTACTCTTAAATATGTTAATAAATGATTCATTACTCTTTAGCACCGAAAGAATATCTGTAATATTACTTGAATATCTGTAAAAGTCACGTTTTTCTATTAGCTCTGTCTGCTAGCATAGCTTCTCTTCTTCACTGCAGGATATCTGCATGCCAACCGACCACTGTGTTACCAGCGCCCTCTGCTGGTCCAAACAAATATGACGTAAATCAGTGCAATCACGGTTTTTTTTTTTTTTTAAAGTCCAATTGTTAAGGCACAAAATACACTTTCATTTGCACTTTTAAAAGAAAAAGAACTATTATGCAGTTTTGCATTGTTTATTATAGAACCAGAATTTCAATTAATAGGCTTCATTTTCATTTGTATTATTCCTTTATTTATTTCATTCAATATTTATTTTTAGTTAAATTGCATTGTTTTGAATTGTTTATCAAGGAATTCTTTTGAC
Organism: Gouania willdenowi; assembly: GCF_900634775.1. Classification (NCBI taxonomy): domain Eukaryota; kingdom Metazoa; phylum Chordata; class Actinopteri; order Blenniiformes; family Gobiesocidae; genus Gouania; species Gouania willdenowi. The sequence continues at coordinate 6,399,435 of NC_041051.1, read as the reverse complement.
AATGAAAAATAAAAGGAAAATAGTATAGTATTTTCTAGCTTTTTTTTCCAAAAAAAAATTGTCTACAGTCCCATTTTGTAAAATAAATCGTGAGAGAATCGTATCGTGAACCCATTATCCACCCAACAGTCTTAGGTTGTTCTGAACACAATTAATTTAAAATATACAAAAGGCTCCAAAAACACACGAAATGACTCCAAAAAACATATATTACAGAAAAATACACCAAACAACAACAAAAAATGAAAATGACTCAATATACACAAAACTAAATATTTATACAAAAATACACTAAAATGACAACAGAAATGCACAAAACTACATAAAAAAAAAAAAAACACAAAATGACTCCTGAATAACACTACAATGGCAACAACAAACAATAATTAAAACAAAAAATATAAAAATGAGTAAAAAAAAAAACCCAACACATTCATCATATGCATGTCTCATAGAATTAAACCAGGGAAATTGCACACGTTATTTTACTTTGCACCTGCAAATATACCCCTTAATAATGCTACAGAGTTTGTTGTTATTATGCCCGTAATTGACAACTCTCCTTAAGCGCCAACTATATGAATGCATAGTTCCGACGGGCACTGTACTAGTGCAATTAAGATTTTAAAATAGTAATAAATGCAGTAAAAAAGTTCTGTTTCTGTTAGTTTCAGCTAAAATAGTAGATTTTTTTTTTTACAATAGTTTGTGTAGTTTACTTAGTGTTTGTTGTGCCTATCAATGGATTAGCTGTTACAGCTGTATAATAAACACCATCTTCATAGAGTGCCATTGATTCTTGTGGGCAACAAGTCAGACCTTGTGGAGCACAGCAGCATGGAGACCATCCTACCCATCATGAATCAATACCAGGACATTGAGACCTGCGTAGAGGTAAGAAAACGAGAAACTCTAGTGGTAAATAGAGCAATGTTGGTTCTCTGAAGCTGTTTTGTTGCATTTGTTTGCGACTGTGAAGCCAAAGCTTTTCCGCTGTCTCTAAATGAGAGTTTGTACAGCACAGATTTTCCCCAAGAGGCTCTCAGGCTGCAGCTCCCCCCCATCACTTCCTTTACATTTAGTCACTACTAGATTTATGTGAGTGAACCTCATGATCCCTGCTGTGCTGACTGATGAGAGCTGAGAGGGGATCGTAGTACTCACTTGGCCTGCTTCATTCAAACGGTCTCAGATGGCTCACAGTCACAGAGTTAGAAGAAGGCGTTGAACACAATGTGCATAATAGAGACAGTGAACAGTTCCTGATGGATGCACAGCTGGAGAAAGAAGGAAAACGCATGGAAAGTCATGTTTTCTGCTGACTCGGCACTCAGGATTAGGTTTCATGTGCTAATGAGACAAAGAGGTTTTCTGTAGTTAGGAATAAAACAGGGTAATGCTAGTAAACACATATATGTAGAAATGGTGTAGTATGAGATTTAGAAAGATATTTTATTTTCATGATAGTGGAACATATTTATTCATTTGTGAGTTTTTCACATTTTTATTTATTTTTATCTTAATCATAAAACTTCCTAACCACCCTTTGTATATTTAAGGAGAACATATGTTGTACTACTAAGGAGGATGGAGTCCTGCAGGGCTGTAAGGGCCTCGTGTGCACACATACAAACACAGTTGTTTGAAAACCGCTCACTTAAACTAATAAACACTGAACTGAGACTATGAATAAAAAGCGGAATATTAATGACTATTAATGATTAATGTGATTTAAAGTTTAGGTACTCACATTTTACAAAGACTTTAACCTTCAACTTTAGTTCATTTCAGTTGTTTGCATTGTTGATTCTCACTCTTTAGGGTGATTTACTTTTTGTATTAATGCAAAGAATCATTAGATAAATGGACACTTTATCTTTTTGGATTCTTTTGAGATTTTTAAACCAGTATTTATTTATTTATGGAAAGTTTTGTTTGTAGTTCTACTTCTCATCAGTTCCAGCAGTTTATTGCAGTGTTTATGGTCTGAGGTAATGTGATTGATGCCATATAAGGAGGAGTACAGGGATTTTTTAAAATGTTTTCTAACAATGGATATTAATAGTCACTCATCAGATGATTTTTAAGGACACTAAACACTTAAAATGCCTAAAATAACCCTGTAATTACTGAGTCTGAGACCTCCAGTAGGATAGTGTGATTTCCAAGGTTACATGATCAGGAAGCTCCAGTGATTCCCTCGGTTGGTTATTAAACATTTTCTCATAATTGTGACAACATCATTCCCTACATGTGTCCATGTTTCTCCTCAGTGCTCAGCCAAAAACCTGAAGAACATCTCGGAGCTTTTCTACTACGCCCAAAAAGCTGTTCTCCACCCGACGGGACCGCTGTACTGCCCCGAGGAGAAGGAGGTCAGTTCAAGAAATTTGTTGGTAGAAAGTTCTTTTTCATAAAAAACCTGCTGCTCACAAGGAAATCAAAGTGCATTGAAATTAGTTTAATATCTTTGAAGAAGCTGCTTTTATCTAAGGGCATCCACTTTAATTTCTCACTGATTCATAATGTTTTTTTTCTGACAGCTGAAGGCTTCGTGCATTAAGGCTTTGACAAGAATATTTAAAGTGTCCGACCTGGATAATGACGGCATCCTTAATGACAATGAGCTTAACTTCTTCCAGGTAACACCCGTGATCTTCACTTAGTTTAATAATGAGCAGCAACTAAGATCCTTCTTATTGTAAATCTGCATAAAACCACCAGAAGCAAGAACAATTACAAACGTGTTTTGGCAAAAGCTTCTAAAATCGTGCATCGTGTGTGTGTGTGTTGACAGAAAACATGTTTCAATACACCGCTGGCCCCCCAGGCCTTAGAGGACGTGAAGAACGTGGTGAGGAGGAACATGACGGATGGAGTCAAGGACAATGGACTCACACTCAAAGGTCTAAGCTCATAGTTGGTTTTTCAAACTCCAGGGGCCTCATTTATCAAATAATCTACACTAAAAATTAACGTACAACAAAAGTCAGAAAATGTGCTACTTCAAAAAAATTCTGATTTGTTAAACTGTAGCTCACCTGTATGATCTTTTTCCCTTTATAAATCACAGCCCAGCTAGAAGTTGGCTCAGGTGTATTCACTTCATATGTAGCCCTCGACACGCCCACATTCTACCATAAATGGTCAAAGGAGCTCATGAATGGTTTATGCATCAAAACGAGCTCCTGAGCTGACCAATGGGATTCTACCATCATTCGTGGCAGAAGTGACAAAGGAAAAAGAATGAAAGAATGAGGAATAGATGAGTGTGAGTGATGTGAAGGCCATAAAAAGAGGATTTATTTGGTGGTCACACTAATGGCGTAAATGAATGAAAACTAAGTTATCTACTGCAGTCGTCAGTGTGGTGTAAAATGTGACAGACTAAGACCCACACTGTCACACCTTCACAGCTGAAACTCATTATTTTGGGAAGTTTTAGGTCCACAACAGAGCTCGCGTGAGCACAGGCACAGCTTACCTCCTCCATGCTGTGCAGGTTGGTGAAGCGCACGGTGGCCATGTTTACATGATATTTAATAATAATAATTATAATTTGGAATTAGTTATTCGGAATTAAATTATTTGGAAATAAAGTGTTCTGCTTTGTGTTTACGTACATGAAAATTGTAATTCCCATTTGAGGATTACATGGAAATCCGATTTATTAGGCTTTATTCAATTATGCTTTAGGTCTGGGGGTTGGGAAGGGCTCTGATTGGACATATTTCAACTACAACATAGAAGACCACGTGAGAACTGTCTTCACTTTTTTTTATTGTAGTTTTGAAGCAGCAGTTTGACAATAACACACAGTTTAGTTTTGATCCGCGGAGCAGGAGAGAGATAGAGCAGCGGAGAAAGTAGGTAGAAGTCCGTACTTTGGTCAGTCAGAGCCAGCGGTTAATGCAACAGCTGTTCTACTTCCACTATACTGTTTATGCTTTCGTACATCCTTTTTTTTTCATTATATCTATGTATTCTAAGGCTCTTATTAAATAAATAGTCTCGGCTGGAGTCCGTGCCGCCCTGTTGCATTATGTCGTCACCATCGCGGCAAGTTGCACATGCGCAGAACGACTGGAATTAACTTAAAGCGGAATTAGGTGTTCACAAGAAAGAGGAATAATTTAATTCAGAATTAAAATCGGAAAAAACCAGCCACCTAATTCGGATTTAAATTTAATTTGGAATTAAATTTGCATTAGGAATTAAGTGTTTACAAGGTCAGTTTAAAGAGGAATTAACTTTTATTCTGAATTGTAGAGGAATTAAAGCTCTCATGTAAATGTGGCCAGGGCTTCAAATGGCTGTCAGACACAGACACTATCCATACATGGATCATGTGTTCATGCCACCGTGTAGATTATCTACAGTATGTGTTACCCCCAGGGATGTAACGATTAATCGTAAGGCAGTTAAAAATCGATTCATAGGTATCACAATTCACATCGATACTGTGAAAATTTAATTGCAGTACTTTTTTTAACCAGCAGCTATCCAGAAGTGTTGGCGGCGGGCGGAATCTGCTAATACTTTCTTTCTGGCCGCTTTCTATTTTTAAACATGTTCATAAATGATTCTTTACCCCTTTCGCACCAAAAAATATATGTAATATTACGTGAATATCTGTAAAAGTCTATTTATTAGCTCTGTCTGCTAGCATATCATCTCTTCTTCACTGCAAGATATCTGCATGCTAACCGACCACTGGGTTACCAGTGCCCTCTGCTGGTCCAAACAAATATCTGCCCTAAATACTGTGAATTAAAATAAGTCAAATTGTTGAGGCACAAAATACATTTTCAGTTGCACTTTTAAAAAGAACTATTATGCAGTTTTGCATTGTTTACTATAGAACCAGAATTTAAATTAATAGGCTTCTTCTTCATTTGGATTATTCCTTTATTTATTTATTTCATTCAAGATTTATTTTTTGTTAAATTGCATTGTTTTGAATAGTTTATCAAGGGATTATTTTACAATGAAAAAAAAGGAAAACGGTATAGTTTTTTATAGTTTTTTCCCCCAGAAAAATAAAGGAATATTTTTCAGTCATCATTTTTCTACAGTCCTATTTTGTAAAATAAATTGTGAGAGAATCGTATCGTGAATCGAATCGTATCGGGAGTTGAGTGAATCGTTACATCTCTAGTTACCCCAGACTTCAATGCAATAAGATATGTATGACACGATCACTGAGCCATAAGTAATATGAACATTTAAATCCATCACCTATCAACTCACTGTTCACATCTATAACACAGCAGGCTGGGTATGATTATGTGGATCTATAGCTCTGATATGTTAACACATTCATTGTATGATATGAATCTTGCTTCAATTTGCATCGACAATGTTGTTTCCCCACGTCTCCAAAGTGTCAGTGCGCCAGGTTCAGAGCTAGCACACCAGGACGTATATTCTAATGCTGCGTTTGTTTTTATAAATCACAATCTTTTCTTGAGAAGTGGCCGACGGCACTTTCAAACCCAGTTTTTTGCGTAAGCAATTCCAGTGTATTTGCTTCCCATCTCTGATTGTTCCTTCCTGATGTCCTTGACTCTTCTCATTCCTCAGGATTCTTGTTCCTGCACACACTGTTTATACAGAGAGGCCGACATGAAACCACGTGGACAGTGCTGAGGAGGTTTGGTTATGACGATGACCTGGAGCTTACACAGGAGTATCTGTTCCCATTGTGAGTGCACACTTTGGTTGTTGTGTGTAGTTATTTCCCAAATGACACACATCAGAAACAAACAAGAGGTTTTTGTGACTTTTTTGTGTCTTTTTTATTTTGGTCTTTCTGGACTGAAACTATCACTGCTTGACACAACATGCTGTTAAATCCTAAAAAGTTGCAACACATTTTCTTACTTTTGCTGACATTACCTTTTTTGTCTATTCTATTTCACTTTATATTTATATTTGACTTTCTATCTTTTCTACCTTGTACATATTTATATTTAACTTATTACTTTTTAAATTATTATAATTATTGTTACTATACTTTTCTCTTTATTTGTTGTCTGTTCTTGTTTTTTTGTGGCATCCAGTGTGGCGAGCAAATTTCATTGTACAGGAAAACACGTTTCTTTACTGTGTACATGACAATAAACACTTTGAATCTTTGAATCTTCTCTTGTTGCAGGATAAAGATCCCAGCAGACTGTACGACGGAGCTGAACCACAACGCTTACCTCTTTCTCCAGAGTGTCTTTGACAAACACGACAAAGTATGCTCCTGTGAACTTTATCTATCTACCCTATGTTGAGAAACTTTGCATACATACCATATGTTTATTTTTCTTATAACTAAGTTCTTAACCTCATAGCATCCACTGGATTTGTTGTGATGTTAAAAGAGAAGCTTCCTGATTGGCCACGGTTACATGATGGTTTTTAATTCGGAATTAGTTATTTAAAATTAAATCATTTGGAATTAAAGTGTTCTGCTTTGTGTTTACATGGAAATTGTAATTCCAGAACTGAGGTTTACATGGAAACCTGGTTAATTCTGCTTTAGGTGTGGGGAGTTGGGAAGGCTCTGATTAGACAGGGGGTGAACACGTCTATCGGGAGAAACACACAACAAACCTTTTATTGTTGACTATAACACAGAAAACCACACATGATAACTGTTTTCACCTTTATTTTGATTGTAGTTTTGAAGCAACAGCTCGACAATAACACACGGTTTCAGTTTGGACCGTGGAACGGAAGGCGATAGAAACTAATCACCGGTAAACAAAGCCCAGTAAAAGTCTGGAATAAAAAGTTGCTCCCTGGTAAAGACAGTAGCTATAACAACAGGTAAAATGATAAACTGATTATATTACAGCCTGTGAATGCAGTACGGGGACGCATTTACTCTGCCTCCGGGTCCGAGTGCCTGCTGTCCGGTGAAGCCTGTTCCATTTACCGAGGTCTTTGTGTGTTTAATAAGTCTGTGTGTGTCCGTGTGAAAGTCTGCACGTTTATGCCTCCGTCCATCCACTCTTTTCATTATATCCATGTCTTTTAAGGCTCTTATAAAATAGTCTAGGCTGGAGTCCGGTCCGCTGCCATCTTGGATTATGTCGTCACCAACGCAAGTCGTCAAGCGCAAAACGATTCGAATGAAGTTAAAGCTGCTTTAACCAAGTTAAGTGCTTACAAGAAAGAGGAATGATCTAATTCGGAATTAAAAACGGAATAAACCAGCCACCTAAATTGTAATTAACTTTAATTTCAAATTAAATTAGCATTAGGAATTATGTGTTTACAAGGTCAGGTTAAAGAGGAATTAACTTTTATTCCGCTTTAAAGAGGAATTGAAGCTCCCATGTAAACGTGGCCAATGTAACAAAGCACTTACACAAACAATCATCATTTGATCCTACTATATAAATTGATTTAAAAAAATAGGTTCCTCTGAGTCTCACGTGAATTTACTTTTTTTTTCTTCTTTTAAAAAAAAAAAAAAAAAATGAAACAATAATTCAGGACCGGGACTGTGCGCTGTCGCCAGAGGAGGTGAAGGACTTGTTCAAAGTGTTTCCCTACATGCCCTGGGGTCCAGACGTCAACAACACAGTTTGTACCAATGATGACGGATGGATCACATACCAGGGATACCTCTCACAGTGGACGTGAGTGTGCAGCACATCTATTTATACACACAGACGTTGATAATCGTATTATAAATGGCTACTGAAGCTGTCTTCTAGCTGGCTGACTCCCATGTGACGTCCCTCATGCTTTTTCTCACAGGTTAACAACATATCTAGATGTGCAGAGGAGTTTGGAGTATTTAGGTTACCTTGGATATTCCATCATCTATGAGCAAGAATCCCAAGCAGCAGCCATTACCGGTGAGAGATCACTGCTCTGTTTATCGTTCTTTGTAATGCTGAGAAGTATACCATGTGAATCCAAACAAATGTCTCCATGCTTCGTTTCCTATGCTTTCAGTGACACGTAACAAGCGCATCGACCTGCAGAAGAAACAAACGCAGCGCAGCGTCTTTCGATGCAACGTTTTGGGTGCACGAGACAGCGGTAAAAGTGGCTTCCTTCAAGCTTTCCTCGGCAGAAACCTGCAGGTCAGTGAAAAACACAGAAGCTCATTTTATCCAGACTGAAATCAAAACCTTTCTATACTCCAAAGATTTATTTTTAATTTACAGTAATTATGCATTCAGATAAAATGTGCAATTATTTTAACATTTTATCAAAAAAAAAAATCAGTAACATCCATATACTATTTTGCAATGAAACTTTACAAACTCAAAATAGGGCTGGGCAATATGGACCAAAACTCTAGGCCTGTACGACACATCGACAACGTCGACTAGGTTCTAAAAAATTGTCGACGTCAAATTCGGAAGTCGACGCATCGCCACGCCTACGCGCCACATGCACGTGAGTGACCAAAACAAACCAGCATGGAGGATGAAACTCCGTCTCCAACCACCTCTCAGGCTCAGAAGCCTGCCCTCCCAAGCTCTACATGTTACCAAAACACAACCCGCCGCCCTTCATCAAAGGTGTGGGAATACTTTAAATGCAGCCATAAGGTATAGTTATTTGCAGTCGTTGCACAATGGAGCTGGCATATCACACGAGGACAACTTCCATGTGGGAGCATTTGATGCGGAGGCATCTCATTGTAACTCGTGATGCCAGAGCACAGAAGTAAGTAACGTTACTATCACTAGGCCTGGGTCAATAATCGATAAATCAATTTACTGGACGGTAAATAAAAGGAACTCGGTAAGTTTGCCGGCCTCAGTATATTGCCATATTCATACGTATTTGGCGGCACGCCTTACGGCTGCGGCTGCAGAGGTTAGTATTAGCAATGGATATTAAACAGATAACTCAGACAGTGGTATACTATTACTCTAAAATAGTATACCACCGCCAGGCAGTCTTAGATTTAGGTAAATCAAACCGTTATAGCCCGGTAGATGCGGCAACTCAGGACCTACTACGTAGCTTCGTATTGCTACACCGGCTACACCCAGCGGCCTGTAAAGCAGCGGAGCCTCTTATCTGCGGTGTCCGCCAGCGGAGGAGACGTAAGCGGTGTGATCGGAAGTAGAAGCGGGGATGCCAAGCGGGGCTAGCAACCAAGCTAAGTCTAAGTATTTTGTTTTCCTCGCCTTTCACCTCCAAACAGTCTGGATGACAATGGGGTCCACCCTCAGCACCTACATGTTTGTTCCATAGCGGAATGAACGGAGTAAACCAGAAACTATTTGGTCCATTCTATATGGTTTAAGACTGAATGAAAATGGAACAGAATGAAATGGGGTGGTGGGGTTGCTAGCATTGTTTACAAAGGTTCTAACTGGATTGGAAGTGGTACCTGTTAAGGAATGTACAACTATATACCTCTGTGCCTCAATGTTCCATATTTATTGCAAATGCATTTTTGTTTTTTGCGAGAGACTTGATAAACCATTTTATTTATTGCTTTGGTTATGTGTGGTTTTACATTTGAGGTGTTTTTTTTTTAAACAAAGACAGGGTTTATTTTATTGTTTTTGTTTGTGATATTTATTAAAGTGCAATTTTTTGCTAACAGAGACGGAGTCCATTTCATTTTAATTGTTAATTTTATTTGTTTAAAATATTTAAAAATTCTTGACATTCCAATTACAATGGTAAAAAAATACTAATGAGAAATACAAGTTGATTGCTTTTGAAAGGGTGTACTTGCATTACTATTATTATATGTTATCATTATATTAGTGGTGAATTTGGTCTAAAAAAATTGACAATAATATTGTTTATCAGCAATAATTTGTGGGACAATATATCGTCCAGCAAAAACTGTTATCGGCCCAGGCCTAACTTTCGCCAAAGTTTGCTAAATTAATTTCACATTTGTGTATATATACCACCAACATTGCTGTGGGACAATAAATACTATGTCTATGTATTGTATTGTGCAATGTGAGCTCTGCGCACTTCGGTAGTGCTAACTAACTGTTTGTGTTTGGTTACAGTTAGTAGCTGGTAGCTAAACAGCTGTGTTTAGCTAACGTTAGCTAAAAATAGCATATAATGCTGGCATGAATGGACGGTGGCTAACATACAGTTAATAGAACACAGCTATCTAGACACAAACACCACCAAAGTGTAGAGCTGCTGGCTACGGTAGCAAGCAGATTGTAGTAACATTAGACGTATCTGTTGAACCTTACATTTGACAATTTATGATTTGCGTTAGCTCAATCGTGCTGTGGTCGTTTCCGAGTGAAACACAATATTAGACTGACGTTTGCCAGCTTAGTATCATGATTCACTACACGAAAGTTAGTTCACCAATGAATGTCAACTAACGCATAACACTGACAGGCCTTCCATTTTTTATAACACTGCTTTTATTTTGTGTTAAACAGAAGATGTTTGGCTTTGGAAAAGCGTTGTATAATAAAAAGTAATTTATTAAGATTTTTTTGGTATTTATTTGATATTTTATGGTTTTTATTAATCGTGCAACAGAAAAATAATTATGAGATTAATCGTCTAATTAGTCGTTAGAATAGTCGACTATTCGATAAAATAATCGCCCGAATAATCATTTTAAAAATATTCATTTACCCCCAGCCCTACAAAACTCACATCTCAATATTCTTTCTCAAAATGGCGATTAAAAAAATTATATAAATCAATATATTTTGTAACTCTATAAAGTCTGACCAGAAAGATAATTCTGGGTTAAATTTGCTGATGCAAAATGTCCCACAGGCACATTAATTTATAACCAGCTGCACAATATGTGCCACTTTTGGCCTTTTCTCCGATATAAAGCAGTGGTTCTCAAACCTTTCAGCCCATGACACCCAAAGTAAAGGTGCGAGAGACCAGGAACCCCCACTGTAACTGAAGGTGGTTGAACACAGACGTGAACATTGAAGAACAGTCATGTGGAGACAGGGCCATCTATAAGGGGGAATAAAGGGAGAGATTTTTGGGGCTCATCCATAAAGTCAGCAAAATGATGGTCCATTGTTCTATGAATCTGTTATAACTACATTTATTTATTTATCTGAATAATATCCACTGTTATCCATGAAGTTTAGTATTATTTGCGCCGTAGGTTATAGTCATCTTAAAGATGTAAATTCGTTTTTTTTTTAATCAGAAATAAAATTGGTTAAAAGTGACCAAAATCGAAAACCACAGAAATTGGTTAAAGTTGCAGATTAGAGTGGCCAAAAACAGGACAGAAAAAGTGGTAAAAAGGGTTCAAACAGTCGATATTGGCTTAAAAGTGTCAGAAATTTGGGGAGGGGGGGATTGGGGTAATGTAATTTAAAAAGTAGGAACGATTAGTTTAAACTAGCAAATAATGGGCATGACAAATCATGAATGTGGTTAAATTGGCAAAAATAAGTGTGAGTGAGTTCTGTAGTGTAGCTTGTTTAGGGGAAGGTCTGGGTTAGGACGCACTCAGAAATTCATCTGTGTTTTTCATGTTGTTTTGAGAAGTACTGAAAGCGGCGACTCCTCAGGCGAGTATTTTAGTACAAAATAAACTATAAAATAATATTGTTTTAGGCAATATTGTAATTTTCTATATCGCCAAAAGAGAAATGTCGATATATCTTGAATCTCGATATATTGTCCAGGCATAATTTGCAATATGGTTTGTTTTCCGTCCAGCGACAGAGGCGGATCAGAGAAGAGCACAAGTCGTTGTACGCCATGAGCACCACCTACGTCTACGGGCAGGAGAAATACCTACTGGTGAGAGACGCTCCACTCGGCCGATATCATCAGCCGCTCTGTGAACTAGTGTAACCTCAGTTTGTCTTTGTCTACAAGCTCCACGAGGTGATGCCAGACTTTGACTTCTTGTCAGAGGTGGACTTGGCGTGTGACGTTGTGTGTCTGGTATACGACGTCAACAACCCCAGTTCTTTTGAGTATTGTGCTAAAGTGTACAAGGTACGAGAATCACTCTAAAAACAAGCCTGTTCCTCATGCCTCTGTCCTTTATTCTAACTGCTGATGTTTGTCTGTGTGGAGCAGCAACACTTCATCGACAGCAAGACGCCGTGTGTGCTGATCGCCGCTAAGTCCGACCTGCACGAGGTCCGACAGCACTACGGTCTCTCTCCACACGACTTCTGCCGTAAACACAAGCTGCAGCCGCCTCAGCCGTTCACCTGCAACACGACCGAAGTGCCCAGCAAAGACCTGTACACCCGACTCACCACAATGGCCATGTATCCGTGAGTGTCCACCCTCTATGCTTTATCATCAGCACTTTTCAAACACGTTTTTCTATGAAATCATTTGAAAGTAAAATGCAACTACTGTAATTTCCGGACTGTAAAGCGCACTGGTTTATTGGCATATAAAGGTCATCACATAGGCTGCACTCTATTAACTGATGAGGATGCCCTTTAAAGTCCCAGTAAAGCAGAAATAAATGTGTGTTATGAGTTTGTCACACCACAGAAACATGTGTCATTGACCACTGAGCCAAATTTGAAAGATGAAAAAAATCGTTAAGTATATAAAATTAGGTCTCAAAATCATGGAGAAAAAAAAGCACTTCTCTCTGCTCTGAGATGCTGGGGGGGTGTCAGTTAAAGGTGCTTGAACCACGCCCACACGCGGGAAGGACACCGCCTCCTTAATGTGTCTATGGGAGAGAGCAGTGTGAAAGCGGCTCCATCGTCAATAGTGCCGCCAAAAGTGCTCAGATCGGGCCAAACGAGGTATCAGCCGAAAGGTCTGCTCTGCCCAAGTCTGAGTATGTGCATCCCTCCTTGGTAGAGTAAAAAACTGCGCCCACTAGAGGCGAAAAACAAATTTAATTGAAAATATGGCACGAGCCCGAGTCCTAATAAGTGTTTTTTCAGCTAGAGGCCAAATTGCGCCCACTCGAGGCCGTGGAACTTTGGTGTGCTTCAGCAGCAGGTTCGGGTTTATGCTAACGAGGGCTCCGTTACGTAACATAGCTATGATTTCTGACCCGCCCATTAAATCCTGAACACAGAAATTTGCAACACAGTTTGTGAAGCCGAGCTCCACAATTAAATTATAAATGGTTAAATGGCTTTTTCCATGTTTTAAGGAATACATTTATGACCTATTTAATGTGTTTAGATGAAAATGTCAGAATTTACTTTACACGGACTTTAAACCAGGGTTCTCACCAGGAATTTTTCACAGCACGCTATTATAATTTTATAACAGTAACTAAAACGTTAGAGTAAATCTTAGAAATCCTAAGTACTTAAAGAAGATAACTAAAATTCTCGGACTGAAATAAGTAACTTTTAATAGTATTATATTTGTCATTACAAGCTACCGGCAATATGTAGAGTTGTGTGTGTGTGTGTGTGTGTGTGCGTGCATGTGCGTGTGCGCGTGTGCGCGTGTGCGTGCGTGCGTGCGCGTTGTTTTTGTATAGTGGTGGAAAACAAAAAAGGCATTTTTGTGTGTTTTTTCCGCAGCTACGCAAGTCTTCGCTGCATGTGCGCCTGCAACAGGTGCTCGTATTGCCTGTGTCACAACCTCCTCAAGTTGGAGTTGCTGCGCAGCATTAAGGCCCAAATCCGCAGGCTCGTTCTCAGCAGGTTCAAACATAGAATCAACCATAGTAGTTAGCATAGATAGACACCCCCACCCCCCACCCCCCTCGCTGTGTTACTTATCATCAGGTTGGTGGCTCAGGAGGATCACAGCTCGCTAACATTAGAAGTGATTAGCTGTTGCTCCTTCAGTCTTCACTAACAGGTCAGCTTTACTCTGCATATCCACTGCAGGGGAAAAATTATTTACACTGTTCAGGTACAAGTCAGCACAAAAAAACAAGTCATTAAAAAAAAATTGATGAGGGTTAAATCATTGTATTTAGAGGTGAAGTTAATAACACTTACATAAGACACCTAATTATATTCTCCTTATAGCATTGCAAACAGAGACAAATAAAAACGAGTTTCGTTTTTATTTGTCGATAAAAAGATAATTGTATTTTTGTTTTTAAAAAATGAATTAGTCATAGTCTAGTTTTTGTCACTTTAAAAGATGTAGTCGACAAAAACTGACAAAAACCTTTAGTTGACAAAAATAACACTACTTTTACAACTATCAGACAACATTTTGTACATAAGCAAGTTTTATAAATGAGGCCAATGCGTAAATGTTTCCCTGGCATTAGCTCCTGTTGTTTGTTCAGTCTGCAGTGGTTGGAAATGAAAGGAAAGTGTCCCAGTCACTGCTCTGTGTGATCAGTGAAGCTTCTGTTATTTAAATTATTACAAGAGTTAATGCTGATGAAAACACACAGTGGATGTTGGGCTATTGTTTCTGATGGGAAAATGACCTACATTACATAGGCAGGTGGTCATTAAATGTTGTTTAGGGCTACAACGATTTTATTACTGGAGTAAAAATGTATCTAAAGATCTAATTAGTAAAACAATTGGACACAATTCAACTCATTACATTTTCAGTGAGCTGAGCTGTCGCTGTGATTGACCACCTTTTGGTGGGTTGTTTTAGAGCACATGTGTCAAACTCAAGGTCTGGGGGCCAAATACGGCCTTTCAGAGCATCTGATTCAGGCCGCCGGAGGAAGTGAAAATGACAGAGAAAACACGAATCATTGTGTAAATTAGTTTACTGTAGTTTTTCTCAAATTATTACACAAAATCTCCCCAAATTAAATAAAATGGGTCAAAAAATAAATACATCAAAGGGCATTTAAGTATCTGTCACTTATTGCTTAGATATTGTTGGTGCCTTCTATACTTTGTCTAATTTATAACTGGAAGTGCAAGCTTGGCCACATTAAATGTTGAAATTGTTTGTTTTGCCACCTAAAACATGTGGCCCACTTATGATCGAACTGGTTTGTATTTGGCCCTCATCAATATCTAAGCTGTGGGGTGTTGTAGTGACCAACTGTGCCCTGAAGATGGCAGCAGTGCACCTTTAGATGAGAGATTAGCCACTGATGCTACCCAGCAAATGAGGAAGAAGCAGGAACGAGTGAGATTATGGCGCTACAGAGTGATATTGTGACGTATCCAGCAGCTCACAGCTCCACATACTGACACAGAACATGTGTGGACCTGAGTGGATTATTGATAATGTTGAGATGGTGAGATAAAACCATCAACTAACCGGGCCAAACGGGTCTTCCCTGCGTGTCGGGAGGATGGGGGGGTACAAAATACCCCCAGCCTGTGAGCCAGATAGCCAAATAATAGGTGACACGTAGGAGGTAGCAGCGCACCTTTGGATGAGAGATCATCTGTGCTCAGCAGAGCTAAGCGGGAGAGGAGGAAAGGCGTTTATGAGACAGAAAATGGCGCTACCTATGAGGGTTGACGTTCCCAGCAGCGCACACTGGACCAGAGCATGTGTGGAACTCATGGATAGTGTGGCGATGGTGAGATTAAACGATAAAAAGAACGGGGAACGCAGTGACACTCTGCATGTCCGGGAGGAAGAGGAAGTTGCGTGTGTGCAGACTGATGGGAGAGAAACTTGGAGAAACGCCAAAATACAGTAAGAAATCCATTCAACTCTGACCAATAGCAAAATAATAGTTTTGCCATCAAAAGCCTGGTCTCAGTGTTTTTTTTTTTTGTTTGTTTTATATAAGGAAACAATGTTCAGATGTTAGAGTTGTCACTAAAGCAAAAAAAATGGCCTTAAAGTCACTGACAGGGTTTTTTTTTAACAAAAAGGTTTTTTTCTCAGCTTTTTGCTCTGAAACTGAAGATTTGTGTAAAACTTGCTCTATTCAACGGCTGATTACAAAAGAACAAAACGAGCTAGAAACAAATTATTTTTTTCTTGATGAAAGTAGAGGCTTCAATCTTTTAGAATCCGGTGTCAGATTTTAGATAGTCATAGTAGAAAATATTCTGTGGGTCTTTAAAATCAGTCAAAATGCACAAAAACGGCTGGCACTGAGGGCGGTAGAAAATTTTAAAATGGCTGGCACTGAATGAGTTAATTTGTTCTAAGAACCCCAACAACATAGTATTTGAGGGAAAAAAAAGCAAGTTTCCCCAAACACGCCTGTTTTAGAGAGTTTTAGCCTCTGAAAAGTCAATTTGTGGAGTGGTGGCCTAGTGGTTAAGGACACTGGCCTTGGTTCAAGCCTCATCTGGGCCATCACTGTGGGACGTTGAGCTCCCCAGGTGTCGCAAAATGGCTGCCGACTGCTCCCCAGGGATGGGTTAAATTGCAGAGGACAAATTTCAATATATGTGTAACAATATATAAATTGGGCTTAAAGCCCAATTTAATAATTTCTGAGCAGTTCTAAAAACAGGCTCTTTTGGAGCCTGTTTTTATTCATGAGCACAGCGAGTCATAAGACAGACTTTATGACTCGCTCTTGCGAGGGAGATCAGAGATCACCAAAGTGATTTTAATTTGCTGTCCACACACTGTTGTTATTGTTGTAAAACACTTGGCTATTTAAGTGGCTATTGTGATTGTGAGTCCGTCTCAGCGCGTCGGCTGTGTGTTTATCACAGCAGCAGCAGTGGAGTCATTCAACTGCTTCAAACGTTCACGGAGTGTTAAACTGCTGAGTCACTTTCTTCTCCTCCTCATCTCTATTAACTACAGGAATAGTGCATTTAAGGTGATAATCATTTGTTTTGTCCAACCGCTGCATTGCATTGTGTCACCAACACATCATATCAAGTCAAAGGTTTAAGAAGGAGAAATAACGGGTACTAAAAATGGAACTGCTCCCTGGGTGCTACACCGTGGCTGCCCATTGCTCCTCAGGGAGGGGTTAAATGCAGAGAACACATTTTATGTTTGTAGATTTACTTATATGACAATAAAGTATAATACATATTCTATATTAAACCACAGTGTTTGTTTTAGCTGTGAGGTAGTTTGAGAGGGAGGAGCTCACATTCTTATTGGGTAGGAGGAGCCAGGATTGTCAGGAGGAGGAGTTTCCTCTAGGTGACATCAAGTAGTGAGAAAAATCCAACTCACTTGTTTGGAGCTGGCTTTTTACAAAATGTGGAATAACAAGGGAGAGAAAACAGAACTTTTTCAACTTTGGCCCTCTGACTTAGGCTTAAGGGATGTACAGTATATCACTGTAGCAAAACCATTATAAAGTGAATTTGTCATAATACCGCCCCTTTAAATCTAGCTTTGCTGCAGCTCGGTAGGAAATCTCCACTGGTACATTTGTCACTGTTACTTATTTATAATAATAGAAAAAGTAAATCCCACGGACTAACCTGCAGTCGTGACCAACTTACTGTGCGATGTGTTGCTTTTTGCTGCAGGACGAGCTGTGCTTTGTACATTCTGACACAGAGACGTGTGTTCACACTGTGGCAGCTAATGCAGCGACTGCTAAACAGGGAGGTACCAATGTGTCTGTGGAAGACCAGCAATGCATGTCTGGATAACAACTCCCACTTTTTATTTACAACAGTTATTGCTAACATAACACACAGTGTAAAACAAAGGACCATTCAAACGTTTTCTCTGTCAGGTACTCAAAACATAACTGTACCACCAGTGTCTTTTATTTATTAGGTTTTTTAGAATTGATAAGTTGTTTTTTTTTTTTTTTTAAACTTAACAATGAAATGTACCCAAAGGAGATGAAAAATGGTCTAATAATGTTTAAGTCTGCATGAGTTTGCAAAGAAAAGCTTTTGTTTTGTTTTGATTCAGTTATCATTTAAAAAAAAAGAATGATCAACCTAAAATATAAAAATTGACACTTTTGATGTATATTGTATGTATATAATGAGTAATAACTGGTCAAAAGTTAAAGTGTAGGTGCACTCTAAAACTGCTGAATACATACATATATGATTAGGTATGAAGTAATGTATTTTTTTATCGTAGTCCCAGTATTTAAATTTAGTGTTTTTAGTTGTAAAATGTCAGAATGACTCTCCTCTATGGGTCGAATGCCAGCTATTGCAATTTAATTTTGATCTTGGCTAAGATAAGTGTATAAAAAAAATATGTATTTCAATTTCATTGACTAATAACAATAGTTTACAAATCAGTAAAACAACATAAAGGGAATAAAGTAAAGCAAACACAGACATCACCGTATGTTACTTCGAGGCACAGGAAACAATTCTTCATATTAAAGCAGAGTTTTTCCACCTTTATCATTATTATTCCTATAATAATTAAATTGGTTTAAGAAAAAATGAAAATTTTCAAAATTTTTATTTATGATATGGAATTTTGCCATTAATATGATGAGACTAATGGTGAAAGATATTGATTTATTTTTGTTTTCAAAGATAAAAATAACATATTTTGGCATTATTTCTATCGTGGTTTTGGTTCTGTTGTATTATTGGCTGAGGTTAGATCAGTGACGTCACTAATCGTCACTGTTGGCCCCGCCCCTCCCATAAAAGATGAGAGGAGGGACTAGGGCTGCGTCCGCATAGTCCCTCCTATAACCTTTCCTATCCACTGTTCCTTCACCCACAGAAGTTTTTAACCTCCTTTAGCCTAGGAAACACTGATGCATCTTTTATTAAAGGAGACAAGATAATGCTGACCCACAGTTCCTTGCGGCAACAACATTTAAAGGGAAACGCACTCCCGAGCGCTCACGGAAACTCAGATAAGTAAAGGAGATCATGTAAGTTACCAATGCAATAATATGCCTTGAACAACTTTAAATAAATAGTCTAAAACCATATATTATTATATGTAAGACAAATTATCAGATTATAACTGACATAAAACAGACACTCTGTGGTTCAAGATAAATGAATAAAAGACATTTTTATCCACATTATTCAACATAATTCATATTTCTGAGTAGAAGATGAGTGTGAGCAACCATTCTGAATGTGATGTTTTTTTAGTTTCACTTTTGTTCCTTGTAGCCTGGTAACCTCTTTTCATTTGATTTACATTCAAACCTTGTGTTTTTTTTTTTTAATAGATTATATAAGCAGAAAGTGTTATAAATTAGCTTCTAGTAGTACATTTTTGAAAAGTTGTAGTTTCTTCACCACAGCAGACGTCACTAACCGTGGCCGTCAGATTATTACGTCACCTAGTTGAAGTGCGTCTGATTGGCACAACAAACATGATTGCCTTTACATAACTCCTCTCCTAACACTTTTTCTTAAGCCCGTGACGTCATCCAAAGGAAAAGTGAATAGGAAAGGAGATATGATGGACTATTTGGACGCAGCCACGATTTCCTCCTCTCAGCCCTCAGTGAGCATTGATTGATAGCTCCATGTGGAACTGTGCAGCGGTGTGGGGGTGGGGCTACTGTGACTGGGCGTATCTTAACTACTCTAGGAGCCACGCCCACAATCAAGGCATTTTTTTTAATTTCCCCCGAGTGGCAGGTCGGTAAAAACCTGGGGGTGTACTTACACTTTAGATAATAAAGCAGCAGGTGTGGAGTTTGAGATGAAAAGCTACAAACTAACTGTGCTGCAGTGGATTTGCTACTGTGACATCTGACTAACATCACAATCCTTTGTCCATGCACACACAAGGCAAGGCAATGTGCTTTACGTGATAAAACATTAAATAGCTTAAAATCAATAAGAACATTCAAAGTCATCAGTAAAGTCAATTAAAAGACTCTGGCTTATGGTTATTTATTTTTAACTGTAAACATCACCTTGATCTGAAGTGCTCTGATCCCCAGAGAGATAATAATAAGACTTCCATCTTAATATTTATAATCCGTTTCCATGAACTGTGTGATTATCTGTGACGTTTTCAGTCTGATTTTGCTTTTCCTTGTCTTGTCTCTGCTGACAGGAGAGTGCATTAAATCTTTCTCCTTTCACTGTCATTTCATCCTGTTTTTTCTTCCATCCTGTAGGTGTTCCTTCTCTAATGTTTGGTTCCCACTTTTCCTCTTCCTCCTGCACGTGTTCACGCTCTGCTAACCTCACCTTTAATGTACAATGACATCTTTTGGTTCTCACATGTGCTGAGGGAGGAGGGCATGGGATTTTTAGTGCTAATTAGGCTCCACCCCCTTTTTGAGGTGTGTGTGAGTCAGGGTTGGGGTCAATTATCATTGTAATCACGTAATTGATGATTAATGGCATAATTATGATTGTAGTTTTCTAAATATTTGTAATTGTAATTGACATTCAAATTCTATGAAGATTATCAATTGTAATTAAACTCAAAACTGGGGAACCATGTTATAGTTCTATGTACAGTTCTACACATACAATCTTTAGTTAACAATTATTATTATTTCTCACATTTTACCATTTAAAAAAATAATAAAAATTCAAGGGTTAGACACCCACAACAAAAAACATTAAAAACTTTATTTTCATTAATTAGGAAGCATGACAATGTAACCAATAGATGGGAAATAAATTAGATGATAGATAAATATTTTTAAGGTATTTTATAGCTGATTTAGGACCCGTTATCATTAGAGATGCTAACAGAAAGCTAACACAAGAGGAACATTAACTTTTATTAGGTTATTTATTTCAGGCTCAGTAATTGTGATTCATTGTAATTGACTTTCTGAGGACATAATTTAATTGTAATTGGAAAAAAATGCTAGTAATTGTAATTGAACATGGGTAATTGAAAACGTAATTGTAACTGAACAATGTCACTGACCCCAACCCTGTGTGTGTGCGTGTGTGTTTATTGTTTTACCAGTTGATTTTAATCTGGGGATGATTAACAAACTAACGGCAGGTTTTGATGAGGTCATTACAAACATCTGCTAAAAATACCAAGAGTCAAAAGATAAACAACAAGGTGAGACAGAAACCATGGATACAATATTTATTTAGACTTTGTTTATTTAAATTTCCTACTGACGGATCTGTGTCACAATCTATAAATAGGTTTCCATGATTTGTTATCGATTCACTATTTAAAACTGAGTAACGATGACGAGTGTGTTGCTAATCCAACGTATTTAACAGAGTGACGTGTTGCAACACATTCATTAAAGTGACAAATAATTAATTGAAGGGTCCAATGCTGCTAACTTTATGACAACAGACGCACAAAACAATAAAACATCCACCTAAACACAAAATGACCTAAAATGACAGGAAAATAATCCGTGTACCCTTCGTTCTTTGGTTATTCCGTTTTAAAACCAAAACAAAATAACAAATAAAACAGTTGTGGTTATTTTGTTTAACAGACTTAAAATCAAAACCCAGATAAGCAGCATTTTTCTGTTTGTGAGGTATTTAGATGTTTACGGAAACTATGGACGAGAGCTTTATGTTTTAAGCTCACCACATAGAGGGGACCCACAGATGGGGGAGGACTTTTACTTTCGGACAAAACAGGAGCAACGCATAAGTCATATACAGATGAACTGATGAATTGAAACGTTAACACATAAATAAATCAAAACGAAAAATGGATGTTACAAAAAACACACACATAATATGTGATTAATGAAACCAGAGGTGGTGTAATGAATCTACTGGTGCTCCTCGTTTCTTGTCATCAAAAATGTATCACTAGATACAGGGAACATGAGCTCGGATTAGACCGTCGCGAGACGGGTTAGTGTTACCCTACTGATGATGTGTTGTTGCAATAGTAATCCTGCTATTACTATTGCGAAATTTGTGTGTACTTTTGTGTGGTTCAAAATATTATAATGTGCAAATATTTTTACTGCCCTCAAAAAAGCTGTAATTGTTTTTGCGAAAGTGTCAAATGGTAGAAGTTCTAACATCTATTGTTCCTCACACCAGCCTCACAGTTGATAGTCAGTCACCAGATTATCTGGATACTATTTGACCGTTCGCTCTGACAGAATGTGACGTGCCTTGGATCTCGCTCTAATTTTTCAGTAAATAGCCAAATATCTCACAAACAGAACAAGATTTCACCTATAATATCATATAACACAAAAAATACCGCTTTTCTGTTTTTTGTAGTTTCTGTATTTCTGTTTTGGGTTCAAGTCAGTAAAACAAAATAACCACACTGTTTATTTGTTATTTTGATTTGGTTTTAAAACAGAATAACCAAAGAACGAAGGGTACACGGATTGAAAATACACAAAACAACAATAATGACTCCAAAAATACACAAATTGACTACAAAAATTCAGAAAAGAACATTTTTAGTAACATTTCTGCTCCACTTGGTCTGATATTTGAGGGTCTCCTGTGCTGAAACCAACCGTTGATACAAAGCGTGTGTTCCTGATTTTTTGTCCCCTGTGGTCCTGACTTAGTTTAGTCCTTTTCAAACTGACCTTAGTGACTGACCGTCTGTCTCTGTCTGTCTCCCTCTCACAGACACATGGCTCAGGCTGACCTGAAGAACTCCACCTTCTGGCTGAGGGCGAGCGTCGGTGCCACTGTGTTTGCCGTGCTGGGCTTTGCCATGTACAGAGCTCTGCTTAAAACACGGTGATCAGCCCCGCCCTCCTCACTTTTTGACTCCTCCCCCCCAGAACCTGAAAGACTCTGACGAAGCTCCACCCTCGACTCTGTGAAACAAGGGAACGGAAATATTTGACAATTAGAAAACAGATGAATTTGAACAATCACCCTTTCATCGCTCGGTTTGTAAATGCTCTTGGTTTCATTGATATTTTATAAGCAGAGTTTGGATCTGTTGACATGTTTATTCTTCATCTTCTGACCCCTAAACATCAACCGAGTCACGAGTTACGCCCTTGTTTTTCTGTGTTAATTTATTAACCTGTTTTTCTGCCTGTTGCATGAAACGGATCGAGGGAATCACAGTTTTCTGTGTATTTTCTTATGTGCTGTTCTCACAGTGCAGTGTTTATGGCTCTCCTGTTTTTATTTGTCCATTATTTTATTTTTATTAACTGCTTAACATCTTTCCTCCCACTGTAAACCCGAAACTAAAAGCCCTCCTCCCCATGTTGGCCACAACCATCCATGAGCTATTGATTGGAAAAATCGGTCTGGGTGGTTTTAAACGTGTGTAATAAATGACATTTACACCTGCTCATCACGTGTTCGTTTTTGTGTGTGGACCTAATGGAGAAGTGAGCGGGTGAACGTGTTCCTCAGCCTGGGGGAACTGGAAGTAGCTCCACACACACACACACAGGTAGCAGCACTTTACTGACATGTCTGTGAACGGCAGTAACATCGCATTTGAAGGTTTTCTACAAAAAAGAAAAGAGATCCTGGTGAGTCAGCGTTAGGTTGAGAGGTCAGTGTGTGTCAGTGACCTGTGGCTGGTTGTTTGTGCCTGTAGAAAATGAGGTGGGTCACATACTGGTTCAGGCTTCAGGATGATGCCTTGTCCTTCTACGCCGTGAAGAACGGCAGCGCTGTGAGTGATCACTACCTTCATAAATTAATTTACTGAATTATGTTGGACACTAAACTTTTTTTTTTTTTTCACTAAACGTTAACGTTTGCTCCACAGTCGCACCTGATAGGCCAGTACTCCATCATCTCTGTAAGTCCTCCTTTTGTTCCAGAACAGCCACTTTATTAGGAGCATTGTTTCTGAGTCCTTCACAAACTGTTGGTCTATTAGGATTTTAAAGACTGAGGAGGGAGGGGTGCAGAGAATGGTCAGAAAAGGGAAAAAAATAACTTAGTAATTCAACCCAAAACCACTTTTTTCCTGCTGAAAACTAATGTATTTGGGTATGAAGTAGTTATTAATCCTGGTCCAACTCTCAACTTTGTCATATTTAGTTGTAAAATGTCAGAGTGACTGCGCTCTATTGGTTGAAACCTGGCTATTACAATTGGTTTTTGCTATTGGCTGAGAACAAGATCATTTGTGAGGTTTTGGGACCATCTTGAGTCACAAAAAAAGCACTGTTAGCCCCGCCCCTTTTACAAAAACTACCACCTGTGGGCCCTACATTCTATGGTGAGTAGGTTGGATTGAGAGAAGAGTGAATAGAGAGGAATATTGAGTAATGAGTAGCTAGTTAGCATAGCATAGATTGTTCATTGTAGATTTTATAGTTTAGACTGGGTGTGTCTTAACTGCTTCAGGAGCCCCGCCCATAATGGCATAAGGATTTATTTGAATTTCCCTCCTAGTGGCAGATCAGCAGGGGTTTAGTTACTCTTTAAAATTGACAAAATGGGCATAAAAATATAAAATGTATAGAAATATAATTAAACACTATATATTTAAGGTTAGGCCTGAAGTTACTGATAAGATTTGATGTGAAAAAAGTGTGAAAAAATATTTATGATATTTTGAAGACGCTTTTATGAAGGGTATCATTTACTTAAGCTCAAATAGTGGAGGTTTTTTCAATAAATGTTAATGCTCTAAAATTATTCCGCAAGATCAATGTTCCTATCAATTATTGACCTACTTTAGTCTGTAATAACTTCATATCAAATGCTTATTTTGTGTTTTTCTTATTGAAAAAAAAAAGTGTTTTTATGACAGAAAGGCCATAAAAAAACAAAGAAATATAATGAAAACTTTATATCTATGGTTAGATCTGGAATTGTTGAACAGATTTGATGAGAAAAAAAAGTGGGAAAAATTATTTATATGACATTTTGAAGACACTTTTATGAAGGAGACCATTGTGGTACCTAAGCTCAAAGAGTGTCAGTTTTTTTTAAATATGCCCCAAGGGTTAAACACCTGTATTCTATACTTTCACTTTCTCAAATATAAATCTAGTTCAAATAAAACTATCTGAGCTGGCACACATTGTCACTTTGTGCCAGGCTACTCTGTATTTGTAAAACATAACAAATATGATCAAGAACTAATTCTAGAGCAAAAAGTCTCTGGGGTCGCCAGAAATTTGTGATTTAAAATTGGTAAAGTTGGGAACCGCTGGCCTATAGTTTAGAACAGGGTTCTCAGGGTGATGGGACATTGGGAGGGGGTGTCCAGATGCCTTCAAGAAATTTTTTTTAACAGTTTAAGCCCATTTTTGCTTATTTTAACCCTTTTTCTGCAACTACACCAAACTTGCTGCATTTTAACCTATTTTCATTACTTTTTCTTGTCATATTTTTTGCAATTTTTAATATGTTTTTGCTACATTTCTCCCAGTTTTGCCATTTCTCCATCAAATTTCAGAGCTTTTTCTACACATTTCTTATACTTTTAAGACATATTTGACACTTATAAACCTTTTCCACCGCTTTTTCTCCTGATGTCCTATATGTTGACCCATCATTGTCACTTTTAACCTTTTTTCATCATATAGTTTTTTTCCAATTTACCAACATTCACGATTTGTCATGCCCATTATTTGCCAGTTTCAACTAATTGTTCCTACTTTTTTAAATAACATTACCCCAACCCCGAACCTCTAATTCTGCCACTTTTAAGCCAATATGGACACTTTAAACCCTTTTTTTTACCACTTTTTCTCTCTGTTTTTGGTCTCTTTCAACCTATTTTTATTTCTGATTAAAACAAGGATTTACATATTTAAGACTATATATATAATAATAAACTTCCTGGATAACAGTGGATATTATTCAGATGAATAAATAAATGTGGTTATTACAGAGTCATAGAATAATGGATCATCATGTTGCTGACTTTATGGATCAGTCCCAAAAATCTCTCCCCTTTATTCTTTATTCTTCAATGTTCATGTCTGTGTTCAACCACCTTCAGGTACAGTGTGGGGTTCCTGGTCTCTGGAACCTTTATTTTGGGCTGAAAAGTTTGAGAACCACTGGTTTAGAGTTACTCTCGTACGAGGATTCATGACTCACATCATTAAATCACGTGTCAAACTCAAGGCTCGGGGTCAAATTCCGGCACCTTAGAGCATCCAAATGCGACCTCCGTCACACTTTTACAAAGTTGAACACATCAAAGTCACAGGAAACTGTGACTTTGATGTGTCACAGTTTTGAGAGCAGTTTTCCGCTCTCATTTAACGAGTGTGACCTTTCAGTAGGTTGTTTGGAGGCATTTACTTGGGCAAAAACACTGAAGAACACAGAGCTTTTATTTTGAAGGGGATTTTTGGTTTTCAAACAAACTTCCATCCTATCAAACTTCTACCACTCGAGGACAGGAAGTGGTTACTTTACTTCAGTGGTTCTCAAACTTTTCACAGTCCCGTACCCCTTCAGATATTTAACCTGAAATCATGTACCCTCTACTCCTGCACACTTAAACATAATAATGTAATGTCATATACAATGTAGCCCTACAGTGAAATTTGTCTCTGAATTGTACCTATCCTGTTGAGGAATAATATATAATAAACATCATAATAATCTGTAAGCACACAATAAAACTATTTATCTAGAATTATCGCCTCCTGGCTTTATCAGTGAGAAACAATCTCTTTTATTTTGTATATTCATCATCCTGAAACAGCAAAATACAACTTTAATGAGAAGGGTGAGGTTGACAATTTGCATACCCCTGGGGGTACCCATACCCCACTTTGGGAACCTGGGCTTAAATTGATGAAGACAAGATTTCATAAATAAATGAAAAATAATGTGATTGTGAACTGAAGTCAGATTAGCGTTCACACACAATATGAATCATAATGGAGACTCCTTGTTTACGTGTCCACAGGACTGTGTGGATGAATCCAGGCTGCAGATTGTTGTGTACATTTCTCTTTTATGATATTTTGCACAAATAGGAATCAATCAAACCCGTGTTTCTGTCGTCTCCTGTGATCAGTTTCAGTCGGTGCAAGAAGTTCAAAGAGCTACGAAGAAGAGATTCATGTTTGTTATCACCATGACCAACGGCAATAAGAAAGTGTTGGTGAGTCACTGAGAACCTGCAAGCTCAACGTGGTAGCTAGGAATGCTGTGTAATTGTGTGTGTGTGTGTGTGTGTGTGTGTGTGTGTGTGTGTGTGTGTGTGTGTGTGTGTGTGTGTGTGTGTGTGTGTGTGTGTGTGTAGGCAGCAGAGACAGCAGCCCTCAGACAGCAGTGGGTAGAACACGTGTGTAAGGCCATGTATCTCTCCTCCAACTCAGTGTCTGACACACAGTGAGTAACACACACAGATCCTTCCCTGACCTCTGACCTCTGACCTCGTTCACCAGTCTGGATCTGTGTGATCAGTTTGATGATGTGCTTCCTCCTCCCTCAGCGACAGCAGGATTGATCCTCTGCACATGGACAGTGAGGTCACAATCTGTAAGGCCACATGTGATGTGATAAAAAAATATTATTATTGTGTTTGGTAATTGAAAATGTTTTATTATTTGTCGTGGAACTCCTCCGAGCCAAATAATGCAGCACTAATGACATGTACTGTATGTCATCTCATAGGGACAATGTCAAGGATGTGCAGTTGACCTTTTTTGGAGCCAAAATGTCAAGGTCAAGGTTGCATTAAGTGTCAAAAACAGATATTTTCCATATCTCGACGAATGTTTATCACACAAGTTTGATGCTTACATTTATGAAAAGCTCATCTCAAGTGGAGTATTTTATTTTGTTAGACCAAAGCTGTACGACCTACCAGTAAAAGATCAGTAGGGGTCAAAGTTCATGACATTACAAAAAAAAAATCCCTATTAAGAGACCTTGCTCAGACTGGTACCATTGAACAACATTTCCTTTCAATGTGTGACCTCGACGTTCACTCAAGGTCATTTTTAAGGTCAAGGTCAGTCTTCTGTTTTTCCTGCATTACAAAACTTGTCAACAAATCCAGATACAGGTTATCATTTTTGTCAATTCTCAATTCCCAAATACGTATTCACCTGGCGAATACAGGACTAGCCTCGTTATTATTATTATTATTGTTATTATTATTATTATTATTATTAGTGTGGCTGTGGCCTGAGTTCCCCATCAGTATCTTGTGTGTGTTTTCAGATGAGCGCCTAAATGGATTCAGCGCTTTAAACACAGAGGAGGAGGAGAGACAGGACGGAGACTATGATGTCCTTCCTTGTAGAAACAGTAGGATCCCATTCATGCAACATATGGACCTGTGGTTAATTCTAAAGCATAGGGCCTTTACTACCAAACTGGATTACCTCTTATCAGGCTAGCTTCCAGGATTTATGTGTAGTGTACTATGACGCTGGTTAATGTCTTACCGTCTTACCTGGCTAAATCACCATGGTAACTTAGGCTGAACACCTAACCTAGTTGGGATCAGGTTATGAAGTGGATAAGATCTGAGCGAGTACTACAGCCCCGCCTCCTGACCAATCAGTTCTCTCGGAAAATGACCTGCGTATTCAGGAAGTCGGGCTTACGTCACAGATGACGTTAGCGGTACTAAATGAACGTGCGCCATCTTGAAATGGGGGAAAACAACCTGTTCGCGTCCCGTTTGTTCAAAGACAAAAACGTATTTTTTTCAATACAGGAGTGATTTATATCCCAGTATGGCACACGACTATCAATAAACACTACCAGAAGAGGCCAGGGGGCGATATAAGGCTAAGTTGTCAGTGCTAGGGATATCTGAGAGTCCATACAAAGTTAAATTAAAGTCTTGTATGGAATTTCAAAGAATTTTAAATTTTATTTCCATCAAAAAAATCATGCTAACTTTGCCTAGTAAAGCACATTTAATGAAATATTGCGCATTGAAATCCTCACACGCCATTAATCACAGTCTACTTTATAACGGATATAAATACAACATATTACCATCTGGAATGAAAACCAAAGATGCTCATTCCTCATTTCAGATCTAAACTGTTCACTTACCGGTTATGAAATATAGAGAGCACACGTAGGAATGGGATGTTTTTGAAAACCAATTTTTACCCTTGTCCACCTGACCAGACTCCAGCATTTTTGACCGTCTTATGAAGGAAAGCCAGCATTTTCTCTGATTTTTTCCTTTTTAGACGATATAAAAAAATTATATCTATATTATTTTTTACATTGGACAAACAGCCAAACACACAACAGCTCTTTGGCATGGTGAAACCTTTTCTGTTACAACGGGAGTCAATATGTTGTTAACGTTGTTTTACCCCCCCCGCAACAAATATGGAGACTGGCGTTGCTAGGCAGAAACGTCACAACTTACCCGAATTGTTATTAGAGCCTGGTTGGTGCAGATCTGACAGCTGTGTTTATTAATGATAAATGCAATCCTTTCATTTACTGATGACATCATTTAGGAAAGATATAGTTTTATATCTGATGAACAGCTGATGAAGCCTGTGGAGAAACACTACGTCGTGGACAGACAAACTCATTCATTCTTTTATTCTGTCCTTCATTCATAATCTATAGTGACACTGTCAGCATCAGCAGGAACATACTACAGTAAAACAATGTGTTCTCATCCCAGTGTGTGTGTGATAAATTGAGGAGGACTACCTGAATAGAAACACGTCTGTGATGTAATAAAGTGAAACTGATCAAAGCGCTGTCCGTTTATCATCCCATGGATTAATATTGTCTAATCTGATGCTTTTACGCATTAACAGTGTCAGCAGCTTCCTGTGTGTGTTCTTTTCTTCCTTCTATTTCTGCAGCAACAGTTTTCATTTTGGTCTGAATTGTGGATTTTAATTCTTCATATTTTTTAAGAATTATTCCTCAATTGTGACATAAAATTGCTCTACAGTTTCTAAATGATTGTGATTGGTCTGAAATCCAGCTTCGTAGTACAGGTTCTCTCTGATGGAGAATGTTTGGTTAGGGGAAGCCCGCTAACAGAGAGATATCCAGGATAAACGTATCCATTTTTGTAGTACAGGCCCATAAAGTGTTGTTTCATGTTTTGTTTTTGTTGTTCATTGTCAGAGGTGTGTGAGGAGCAGCCTTCAGCAGAGTGTGTGTATGATGTCCCTCAGTTCTGCAGGAACTCCACTGAATGTCAGGGTGAGATTGTCTCATTTACTGCACATAACTATAAAAACAAAACTTCTTCATTCTTTTCCAACCTGTGGACGATTCAGAAACTAAAACGTCATGTTTTCGTCTAATTCAGAGTCCACAGAGAGCGTCTATGATGTGCCGAGCTCTCTCATGAGGAAGTGGTTTGTTCACACATCAGGTAATTCATTAACACTTAATGATCTTCTGTTGGTAGAGGTGTTGTGTGACTGTTTAGAAAAAGTAAACTGCTGGATGAGTGAAAACTTCCTTCAACTAAACCATGACAAGATGGAGGTGATTGTCTTTGGTAACAAGGAAAAGAGGACTACTGTCAGCAAGTATTTTATTAAGTCTTGAGCTTTAAAAGCTAAAGTCCAAGTCAAAAACCTTGGTGTTCTGATTGACTCAGATTTGATCTGACTGCTGAATGTAAGATCTATCACAAAAACAGCTTCTACCACCTAAAGAACATCTCCAGAGTGAAAGGTTTAATGACTCAGAAAGATCAGGAGAAACTGGTCCATGCTTTTATCTCCAGCAGAATGGACTATTGTAATGGTCTTCTGACAGGAATCCCCCAAAAGAGCATCAAACAGCTACAGCTGGTTCAGAACGCTGCAGCTCAGGTCTTAACCAGAACAAAGAGGTCAGAACACATTACTGCAGTTTTAAAGTCTTTACACTGGCTCCCAGTCAGCCTCAGAATAGACTTTAAAGTTCTGCTGCTGGTGTATAAATCTGTGAATGGGTTTGGTCCAGAATACATCAGTGACATGTTAGTCAGGTATGAACCCAGCAGGTCTCTCAGACTCTACTAAAAGTAGAGTAGAAGTAAGATAAAGGCAAATAAGACGAATGGACAAGAGAAACCAGGAGAAAATGGAAGGAAAAATGATTACTGTAGTTATATTGTAAATTATTTAACATAATTATAATAATAATTGTTAGTGCATTATGAGATATTAAGAATTATTATATTAAATTACCTCTGTCATGTCCTGTTATATTATTTCAATTTGTTTAACATCATCCCATTTAATATTTTAATACCCGTTTTATGTCCTGATCTCATGTTTATTGCTTCAACAGTCAAAATGTCTAAAAAAATTTTTTTTTAATGTAATGATATTGGATGGTAAAAAACGCATTGAGTTATGAGATGATGGTCGAGATATACAAAGATCAGATTTTGAAATTATTATAAAACAATGATTCTGTCTCGTAGCTAGAATTACAACCTGCAGTACTTTGTCTGAGGATTTAAAATACTTACTTTTTGTTTTACAGACGAGGAAACGTACTGGAAGATTTAAGTCGCTGCTGAACCCATTTTTCCTGAAGACACAAAAACTAAAGTGTGTGTATACAAGTATATTAAATCAACAAAGAGGTTTTTAAATGAGGTTTATTTCATCTCCATTTACACACATCAGAGTGCACAGGATTACACACACACAGAAAAACAACTCATTTACAGCTCAGCTTCCTCACACTTTAGAGCAGATTTAATGGGAATGATCTAAGCTTAGTGTTAAAACCATAAACAGGTGTCTGTCTATGCAGGAACGGAAACACCCAATCACTTATTTTAGATACTTTTCTTACATTTAAAGACGATGTTGGACCCTTAAAGCACTGAATAACTATTA
The DNA here is from genome assembly GCF_900634775.1 of Gouania willdenowi. Classification (NCBI taxonomy): domain Eukaryota; kingdom Metazoa; phylum Chordata; class Actinopteri; order Blenniiformes; family Gobiesocidae; genus Gouania; species Gouania willdenowi. The sequence goes on along the minus strand of NC_041051.1, from coordinate 6,368,033 downwards.
CATCAGTATGTTAGCAAACATGATGCAAGTTGAATTGATTTGTGTGCATCATGTTTCTGGAAACAAACACAGAACTTTGACCACAGATGACGACACGTGTCAGGGTAGTACTCATTGTCCATCTGTGAAATAAAAAAAATAAAAAAAACAACATTTGGATTGCATTATTTTACATGATTTAACACAAAAACAACTACAGACACTGCAGGATGTCTCTTCATTATTAATACTTTAAATAAGACAATAAAGGGAAGGAATGCTATCCAGTCTCTATGGTGCATAATGATGTAGTGTTATATAATGGATCAGGGCTGTACTATTGAATGTAATGTTTACATCATGTTCTCAAACCTTCTCAGCTCTGATCCTGAAATAAATATTAAATCATGCACATCACAATTTCCTGTCTGAAGTATAAGTCGGCATGAATCAGTTTCATATTGGTACTCAGATGTCCTGGTGTGATCAGGCCTGGGCCTGAGCCTGCTCCATGAGGAACTCCTCTAGGACGGAGATGATACTACAGGCCTCTGGCAGGTCGCTGTGCTCGGTGCGAGCGTTCTGCAGCAGCACGTCTCCGTTACCGCAGCCTTGTAAGAACTGGCAGCAGCGAAAGAGGGCGTAGTGACTCATTTCTGCCTGACGCACGAAGCGCTTCAGGTTGTTCATGTCCTGGATCGCCTGGACCGGGACAGCACATGAAGCAAGATGTTGGGATGAAAGATTAATCAGTGTTTCAGCAAAAAGGACTGGAAAAATGTCTATCAACATCAATAATTATACAGTAGGTCCAAATGTATGGACACCGGGGTTTGGCTCAATTGTAATTTAGTAATTGATAATTACAATTATGGCATAATTATAATTGTCATTTTGAAAAACTGTTGCTGTCGTAACCAAGACGAAATTGTAATTGAGTTTAGATAATTTACTTTGTAATTGTAATTGCCATGAAAATTCTATAAAAATTGTAAATTATAATTTAACACAAAACTGGGGAACCATGTTACAGCTCTATGTACAGTTCTACACATACAGTATGTAGTTAAAATTTATTAAAATAAGTTTCATATCAAGCTTTCCCACATTTTACCATTAAAAAAAAAAATGAAATCTAGGTGTATACTGACACAAAAAAGGCTCAGACGCCCACGCCAAAAATATTAAAACCTATATTTTCATTGATTAGGATGCCTAATAAGGTAACCATTAGAAAGGAAAGAAATTAGATGATAAATATTTGTTTTTAGTGTATTTTACAGCTGATTTATGATGTGTTATCATTACAGATGCTAACAGAAAGCTAACACAAGAGGAAGGTTAACTTTTATTAGGTTATTTATTTCAGGCATTGTAATTGAACTTTATTAATTGAGAATGTAATTGTAATTGATTTTATGAAGATAAAAAATAATTGTAGTTTAATTGAAATTGGGGAAAAATGCTGGTCACTGTAAACGTAATTGAACATTGGTAATTAAAAACGTAATTGTAACTGAAAAATGTAATTGTCCCCAACCCTGATGGGCACCTATTTTTCTGAAAAATTGGGATTAAATGCAAAATCCAAATCCAACCCAACATAACTAATAAAAATCATTAAAATATGTGATTTTTCTGAAATTTCGCCAATGACGAATGATTAAGATTATTCGATTTTTCAAACTGATCAAGAATCACTATATTGATTCTGATTTCCTCCAAAATGCAATGGAATCTTCCATGGCCTAGACCAGGGGTCTGCAACCTGCGGCTCTGGAGCCTCATGTGGCTCTTTGACTCTTTTGCAATGGCTCCCTATAGCTTTAAAAAAAAACTATGGAAATAAATAGTTATTTTCTTTACAGAGGCTACTAAATATTAATGACAAATAAAATCAAGATCTAACAATTTGTTAAGCTAAAAATAAATCACGTTGTCCAATGACTCAGCACCTTTCTACTTCACCTCCTACAGACCATCAACTTTCCTGCACCTGTGACTAACCTTAAGTTTTAAATCCCTGGTAAGATTATTAAACTAACAAAAACACTATTCTGGAAGAAAATAGAGATTTTAATTGTGTGGGAACAGATTCATTTAACCACTAATGTTCTGGTTAAATATGTATGTTTTATGTGTGGCAAGAAATGAGAAATTAGCATGTGTTGATCACATGATCATGTGTTGTCAAATTCAACTTACTTTTTGTAGCCTTTCAAATACATTAACTAAAAAAAAATCTTCTTTACATGTTCATGTAAACGGAGATGTGTAAGAATTTGAAGATGCAAGATACTGATTAATTCTTGATGTCAATTTATCTTATTTTATTTTAAACTGGTTTTAAGTTGCCATTTACATGATCAATATAAATCAAATTAAATCAAACATTATTCTATATAATTTTAACTGTATAGAATTTAATACACTGTATTGTCTTCGTTAAGGTATTTTTTGGGCTCCAGGAGGACTTTAATCCAGGCGGGATGAGGTTAAATGGTTCCTTTGAGAGTAAAGGTTGCAGACCCCTGGGTCTATCTTTGGTTACAATTTTGTAAAAATATGTTAAATACTTATGACGTAATCCTGCAAACAGACAAATTCCCTCCTTGGTGGAGGTTATGAAATGCAGCGAGGCGCCAAAGTTTAGGAGTGTTGTAAAATGTCCTACTCACGTACTACTCATTACAAGTCTGACAACTACATGAATATATAGTGCGTTCACATTAGATTGTACGCTCACATTGAGTATGCAAGAAATACCTGGATGTGTACTATATCGGGACAGTATTAAGTATGCACGGTAAACACACTAGTCATACTCAACCGTCCCCATGATGCATTACATGATGTAAAATCGTCCTGGGACCAGCGTCAAGCTAAAAATCAAACATCCCCTTTTCAAAACAAAAGCATACCTTCTAGTCTTCCATTAGTTTTTAACACTTTTGTAGATAAGGCTCTTGTTTTGAAGTTAACAGGAAGTTCTGTCAGTAGCACAATGGAGGGTCTCAGAAAATCTCAGCATGAAATGTGTATACATGAGTTTTATGGATTAAATGAGCACATGGTGATATTCTACCTGATCACTTTCTCACTGTAAATGATTTAACCTCAGTGTGATTCAGGTTCTTGTCTTTGTAGGTTTAAAATGCATCTTGGGAAACTTGGAAGTATAGGTCAGTGGGTCACCATACTAATCATACTTATAGTATATAGTAGACCAGGGGTCACCAACACGGCGACCGTTGGCCCCAGGTAGCCCACATGGACCATGTGAGGGGCCCTCAGGAGCTCTAGTCACAAATTAGCTCCATCTATAATCTGATTTACTTTCCAGGATTCAAACTCACTAAGATAAATGAGATGTAGTTCGTACTTAATAGAGTTAAATAATGCTGATAAAGTAAATAAACAGGCGAGTTTGGGAAAATAAACCTCATATACTATGTTTTTGGGGTTCAAATGGGTGAAAAATAGCATGACACGAGACCTTTAAAGTGAAACCATGAAAATGTAGTTTTTAAGAAGTGCTTTATTAACCAGAATATTCTGTAGCTATGATGTAGCTCACAGTTTCAGAAAGGTTGGTGACCCTGTAGTAGACAGTATATATTCTGTGTGTAGTGTGTCATATTAACCTGACTGAAAACCTTTAAAAAATGTCCACTGTTTGCTCTCTTCTTACCTTTAATTTGAAATTCTCCAGAATCTGCCGGAGCAGGAAAGGGTTTCGTCGCTCAGCCGCGTTTAGAAAAGCCTGAATCCAGTCGTCACAGAAGCGATTAGTGACTGAGGGAGGAGAACATCTGCATGAGCTTCTGTGTGTGTGTGTGTGTGTGTGTGTGTGTGTGTGTGTGTGTGTGTGTGTGTGTGTGTGTGTGTGTGTGTGTGTGTGTGTGTGTGTGTCTAACCAGTGTTGGAGAGTGTGGGGGGGCAGGTAGAGCAGTCGATGAGCAGGTGTGACTGAGCGTCTTCAGACATGGCTTTGCACAGAGAGGCTGTGGTGGAGTCCTGCTGGGACAAACCCTGCAAACTGGCTGCTTTAATGAACCTGGAGTGACACACACAACAGGCAGCAGTTACACATCAACACACTGCCAGAACAATCAGAGAGGATGACTTCACACACCTGGACACGTCTGTCTTGGTCTTCTCGTCTGATCCGATCACTTCCACGTGTCTGTGACTCAGAGCCTGAACGCAAATATGTTCAATATTAATTATTGTTAGTGTTTGGCACGATTCACATTTTAATTTAAAATTGGTGTTTAATCAACTTTTTGCGGCCTGTACTGTAAAAATGATTGAAAGTGCAATGAACCTTTGTTTGGATGCATTTAAAAACATCAGCAGTTTTCTTCAAACTGACTCAATAAAAATCTATTAGAAAAATGTCTACACTAAAGGCTCAAACATACTCGCAGATCTGCCAGCCGCATTACACTGATAGGTGGCAGATGTATTTCCTCTTAAACACGGTTTGTTACCGCGGTGACGGGTGAAACAGCGGCTGTATCAGTTACATGATTTTTACTTGTACTCAAGTACAAGTAAAAAGTAACTCAAATAAATAGTACTCAAAATAAAAGTTACTTTCACCCCCCATGTTTATTTTTGGTAATAAATCTTGCCACGGTTCCCTTGCATACAGTAAACATCTCATGTAGAAACTTCAAAAGGAAAAATTAAAACTTAATTTATTTTCCACAAAGGCATCGGTATAAAATAAAAGGTTTGTCAAAATGTACAATCATTTTTTAAATAAAATAACACCAATGGATTCAATTGAAAATCAAAAAAAGTATCAGGCTCTAAGTACAGATACATATATGAACTCTAAAACTGAGAATATAACCTCCATGCAATGCTGTTTTGGTGCCGTACACTACGTTTAATCTGATTGGTCGGCTATGATGTGATGCATTTGATTGTTATCTGGTTATTTCATTTTTTGTAGTTTCACAATGTCCGTTGATCATTTGAAAACAAAATATATACTTTATTCAGTAACTTTTGGGTGTAGAAATGTAACAAATTGCTTCACTTCTTTTAAAACGTACTTAAGCACAAGTAAAATTACTGATATAGAAATAAAATCCAAAAAGAACAAGTATCCATAAAAGCAACTCAATTAGTTACTTGTAATCTATTACTTTCCCCTCTGCTGAAAACTAATATGATGAAATGTAAAATAATGACTGAAGATACACAGGTGGTTAAAAACCAACACCCTGTGGGTCAAGGATCAAGAACACTAAAGCAACATTTCACGACTCTTTTATCACATAAAGGAATTGAATAGGTCATTAATGAGGTAGTGAAATGACTCACTGCATGCAGCAGAAAGCAGATGTTGTTCTGTACGAGCTGCACTACGCGATGAACATGCATCACCGACTCCTCGAACCACTGACTCAGATAGGGACGCACCTCAGTCTCCAGGTTCTGCAGCTACCACACACACACACACACACACATTAATAACGTACTGGCACAGTGAAGTGAGTCCATTGCAGCATGCTAGTACCTCAGGGCTTTGCAGGCTGCTGTGTAAGCCTTGGACATATTTATCCAGCTCTAATCTAAACGTGTGAGCAGTCAAGGATTTGTAACTGTTGCTTGTTTTTCATCATGAAATGAATGAGTGTGAGATCAAAGGCTGGTAAAAGGTTTGGAAGAAAACAGATGAATGGATTTCAAAATCATTTCTAACAAAAGAAAAATATTCGTGTTCATCTTCACCTGCTTGATTTTCAGACAAAAACATCAACAACAACATAACTGCTTATCTGTAATGCAACAAGACATTACCACTAGGTCAATTGAGACCCTAAATGACCACAGAATAAAACAATAACCAATGGTGGAAAACAATTTTTGGAGCCTGCATTTGTGATCTATTGCACTCTGAAGATGAACTGGGACCTTTAGAGTGAAAGCATAAATATTAAACATGATCACAATAAATATTTACAATATATACACTCCTGGTCAAAATTTTAAGACCAGTTGAAAAATTGCAAGAATGTATATTTTTCACTCTTGGATTTTAAGAAGGTTCTAAGTAGAACTTTAAAATGCAAAATGAAAAAAGGGGAGTGAGACAACAAAAAAAAAGAGCAAGTAATTTATTGCAAACAACAATAAAACTGAAATAGGCTGTTCATCAGCTGATCAAAAGTTTAAGACCGCAGCCTTTAAAAGCCCAAATCTGTGCAAAATGTGGATTCAATGTAATTTTCTATTGGGTATTTACACTGTGATGACCTTCAGATGACAAAGGCAAAAAAGCGTTCTCTCTTTGAACGTGGTCAGATTGTTGAGCTGCATAAGCAAGGCCTCTCACGGCGCACCATTGCTGTTGAGGTTGGACACAGTTAGCCTCAATTTCCACTGGATGCGGGTGCACTGCGTTATGTCTCTGCCACGCCACCAGAGCTGATAGGTTTCCACTTTAGTCTGTGTGTTCATTTCCGCTGGGTCCGCTGCGACAGTCCGGAGTCCTCCGACAGAGATACGCAGGACTTCTATTTCTGCCGGATGCCGGAGCACAATTCAGCACAAAGCAAATACAGTGGAACAGGAAGTAAAGCACTTACTAAACATTAAAACATCCGGTTACTTTTCAAAATAATACTCTTCAGATCATATTTCATCATATTCTCTCTTCTCTGTAACTTGGCTGTAGCTAAAAAATGTGGCTAGGACAACAACAACAAAAGGTAAACTTTATATTTGAATACCTTAAAACATGTAAGAAAAAAAAGCTGTGAAACTAAATAATGTAATACATACATATATATCTGAAAATGTGTTTCCCTGTCACCCATTTATCATTATTAATTTATTTTTGTTCTTTATTTATGTTTCCTCTCCTTTCTCTCTTATTATTTTTTTTCTAATTATATATGTCATTCAATCTATTTCCCTGGCTCTATTAACTATATAAATGCCCGTCTGTATCTATACTTGTTTGTGAATATTGCTGCGCTTTATTATTATTATACATCATTGTAATTCACTATTTAAAAAAAAAGTTTATAACACTTCCTTTAACTGCGTTCTTGCGCATTTATGTAAATATCGCGAGAATTCCTCGGTCTTGTGACGTCAGCCGGACGGCACCGTGGCGCACTCAAAACGCAACCGGTGGGGGATTACCGGATGGCGGACAGCGAAGCAAAACCGAATCGGAGCCGTGGCGCAGCAGAGATGTATCCAGTGGAAACTCTGGGCCAGACAGTCATTTTGAACTTCTTAAAAGATCCTGAAGGTTATGGAACAAAAAGGTTGAGTGGTAGACCCAAAAAAATGTCACCAGCCCTTAGCAAGAGGATCCATTTGGCTGTCCAACAAAACACGGGATGATCCTCGACTCAAATGAAGGTTGCTACTAATGCCGACTGCAGCCCAATAACCATCAGACGGCATATGCGAGAAAAGGGCTATAAGAACAAAAAGCGTCTCCAAAAGCCCCGTCTCCTTCAACGCCACAAAACTGTCAGTTTAGAATTTGGATGAGAACCAAATATGGGACACTGAAAGGTGGAAGAAAGTTTATTCTCTGATGAGAAAAAAATTAACCTTGACGGTCCTGATGGTCTCCAACGTTACTGGCATGACAAGGAGATCCCACTTGAGATATTTTCTACGTGGCACAGTGGAGGGTGCGCCATCAAAATCATGAGTTCCAGACAGTGGATGCTCTCCATGAAGCCATCTACACCACTTGGAGCAATGTTCTCACTAACCTCCTGGAAACACTAGCATCTAGCATTTGAAAACACATTTTTTAGGTGAATAGCAAGAATGGTACTGCTACTCATTACTGAGTCCTTTTTTGAAACTTTTAGTTGTATTTTGGGTTGTTTTTTTTATCTGTGGTCTTAAACTTTTGATCAGCTGATGAACAGCCTATTTCAGTTTTATTCTTGTTTACAAAAAATTGCTGACTCAAAATGTTCTTTGTCCCACTCCCATTTCTTCTTTTTGCATTTTGAAGTTCTACTTATAACCTTCTTAACATCACTGAGAGCAAAATGTACATTTTTGCAATTTTTCAAATGGTCTGAAAATTTTGATCAGGAGTGTATTAGCATTACAAATAGCAAATTTTCATTAATTCATTATTTTTTTTTTATTTCATTCTATTTCCAGAACTGAATTTCTTTGATTGTTTTAAGGCTTCAACATTAAGCAAAAAAGAATTCTACATTTCAGATGTAATCTCTATGGCCAGATGTTGTAATAACAGAAGGATATAAGTTGAGTCCTTTCTCAGAGCCGCCCATGAAGCAGATGACGTATCCGTTCCCGTCAATGTCTGGCTGCTCAGGAGAGCGTTCCTGCTCCAGCAGACAGCAGTAGCAGCCCACTGCCTTCTCTGGGAGGCTGAGAGGAACACATCAGTTAGACCTATCTGTTCTGAGCCCTGTTTCACATAGCAGGCTAACTAAAGCCTGACTTTATTCATGATGGCTGGTGTGGTTACACGTGGTCTGCGGTTGTGAGAAATAGGTCTTTTGTGTATATAGGAAATGTTTTAGATCTTTGAGTTGAGCTCATGAAAAATGGGAGCAAAAACAAAAGTGTTGCATTCATATTTTTGTTTATATAAATAATAAATGTTTTATTTGCTTAATAAAACAAACAACTTCCACAATTTATGATATCTACAAAGAATAAAGCTTGGTGCACATGAGAAAACCTTTGAGTTGTTTAATCCACGAGCATGCAAGCTCCTAAGCCCCGCCCCTTTCAAAACTAAAGCGAGCCTGCGGGCTAACGCGAGGAAAGTTGTTGCTCGTGGTCTTGAAATATAACAGGAGAAACGCAGCAAAAATGCTTGGTAAACATGCAAGACAAGTCAAATTCTCTTTTATGAAAACACAAAGAACTGTATGCTTTAATGGATACTTTTGGTCTTACACAACATGTGACTGGTCCGACACACACTCAAGGTCACACTTTGGATTTGGTTATCTCTAAAGGTGTTGATATCTCTGCTGTTGATGTAAGAGACTTAGCTCTATCTGATCATTTCTGTGTCTTTTTTGACCTAGAGACTGTAACATCTGTTCCCCCTACTTCTGTGTGTTTAAAGAAAAGGTACATAAATGACAACACAAGTGCACAGTTTATGGAAGCCATAGCAATGACACCAACATTGAGTGCTGAGACAGTTGATGATCTTTTGGATGAGTTTAATACAAACGTCTGTAATGTCATAGATATGGTGGCTCCAATCAAAACTAAGAGAAAACCAAACACACAGAAAACACCTTGGAGGAGGACCGAGATAATGCAGAATTTGAAATCTGTAGAAGTCTGTAGAAGAGCTGAGCGTAAATGGAGATCAACAAAACTCCAAATTAATCTAGAACTATACAAAATAAGTCTGCGAAAATTCAATGATGGCTTGTTCAAAGCAAGGCAGCAATACTTTTCTGAAATTATTGCCAAAAATGTCAACAACTCTCGCACGTTGTTTTCTGTAATTGAAAAGCTCACAACCCCCCAGATCAGATAGCCCCTGAATTACTGTCAGCTGGAAAATGCAATGAATTTGCTGTATATTTCAATGAAAAAATACAATCAATAAGGTCAAACATCAGAACAAACCAGCAAAATCACAAAACGCTTGAACAGCTTCAACCACTGAGGGATGAGTCAACTACAATGTTAGAGTTTATTACAGTGAACCCAAAAACAATAGAGGAAACTGTTCAGCAGCTAAATCTATCAACATGTTGCCTTGACACAATACCCTCAAACTTCTTTAAAACTGTTGTAAAGTCAATTGTCACTGAATTGTGTCAGATAATTAACTGCTCATTCCAATCAGGCACCGTACCAAAATCCCTGAAAGTAGCTGCTGTGAAACCTCTGTTAAAAAAGAGAACACTGGATGCCTCTATACTGGCTAACTATAGACCAATCAGCAACCTTCCATTCATGGCCAAGATCATTGAGAAGGTGGTCTTCAACCAACTGAGTCAATTCTTAACATTCAACAAAATATTTGATAAATTTCAGTCAGGTTTTCGTTCTCATCACAGCACTGAAACTGCTCTGATCAAAGTGATCAATGACATAAGGTTGAACACTGATTCAGGAAAAGTATCTGTTCTCATTCTATTGGATCTAAGTGCTGCATTTGACACTGTAGATCATACAATTTTGTTGCACAGATTGCAAACATGGGTTGGACTAAATGGAAAAGTAATGCAATGGTTTAAGTCCTACTTGGAGGAGCGATGCTATTTTGTAAGCATTGGAAACTTTGAATCTGACAGATTACCAATGTCCTGTGGGGTTCCTCAGGGCTCTGTTCTTGGACCCCTTCTGTTTAGCCTTTATATGCTTCCTTTAGGACAAATTTTACAGAACTGTAAGGTTGATTATCAGAGCAGATGATACACAACTACATCTATCACTGAACCCAGATGACTATGGTCCCATTGAGGTGCCGTGTGACTGTTTAGAAAAAGTAAACTGCTGGATGAGTGAAAACTTCCTTCAACTAAACCATGACAAGATGGAGGTGATCATCTTTGGTAACAAGGAAAAGAGGACTGCTATCAGCAAGTATCTTGAGTCTCGATCTTTAAAAGCTAAAGACCAAGTCAAAAACATTGGTGTTCTGATTGACTGAGATCTTACATTCAGCAGTCAGATCAAATCTATCACAAAAACAGCCTTCTACCACCTAAAGAACATCTCCAGAGTGAAAGGTTTAATGACTCAGAAAGATCAGGAGAAACTGGTCCATGCTTTTATCTCCAGCAGACTGGACTATTGTAATGGTCTTCTGACAGGAATCCCCCAAAAGAGCATCACACAGCTACAGCTGGTTCAGAACGCTGCAGCTCAGGTCTTAACCAGAACAAAGAGGTCAGAACACATTACTCCAGTTTTAAAGTCTTTAAACTGGCTCCCAGTCAGCCTCAGAATAGACTTCAAAGTTCTGCTGCTGGTGTATAAATCTGTGAATGGGTTTGGTCCAGAATACATCAGTGACATGTTAGTCAGGTATGAACCCAGCAAGTCTCTCAGATCTATGGACACAGGTCAGATAGTGGAGCCCAGAGCTCACAGTAAACATGGTGATGCTGCTTTTAGTTGTTATGCTGCAAAGAAGTGGAACAAACTGCCAGCAGAGCTGAAGTCAGCATCCAATGTGAACATTTTTAAATCAAAGTTAAAGGCACTTTTTTTCTCTACTGCGTATGATTGAGAGAAAGATTTTTGGTCATGTTGTTGATGTAATGCGTTTTTTGTTGATTTTACTGATGATTTTAATTGATTTTACTGGTGATTTTAATTGATTTTACTGGTGATTTTAATTGATTTTACTGGTGATTTTAATTGTTCGTATTGATTTTAAACAATTGAATGTTTTATCATGTAAAGCACATTGAGTTGCCTTGTGTATGAAATGCGCTATACAAATAAATTTGCCTTGCCTTGCCTTGATGATGAAGTTTTCTTTTTTTGTGTGTTTGAAAGATTTTATTTATGTTTAAAGAATATATTTAACATTGTTTTGTACAAAAGATTAATAACTTTTTAGTTGGCAAATAATTGAATAATCGTGATTTCTTTTTAATGATTTATAATTTTATTTTGTTTTTAACTAAAAACCAAACAAACATTTTAACTTAACATGAAAGCAGGGTTATGTGCAAGTGTCATTATGAGGGTCTCAATACATTCCCTTAACACAGATAAAGGAGAAAAATAATAATAAAATTTACTAAAATAAAATTAAAAATAATAGTTAATAAAATAAATAAATAATTAAAAAAATAGAATAAAAATAAATAATAATAATCATAAATAAATCGAACAATACAAATCAATTCAGACTCATAAGACCATTTACTATTGTAATCCTTGATTCTATTCAACAACCAGTAGGATAGTCCAATTATTAGACCAAGAGAAGTTTGCCATTGAATAACAGAAGGTGCTGAAGGGGATTTCCAATATAATAATAATAATAATAATAATAATAATAATAATAATAATTGTGATTATTTTTTCTATAATAGAGCAGCCCTAGTCATGGGCATCCAAAAAAACTGACTTTTCCTTATTTCAGGATTTCCAAAACCCCAGAACACCATCATAGTGATTAGGAGCAACATTTTTCCGTGTAAACAATCACCTGAGCTCCACCGTGGCGATGTTGCCCATTCCTCCCAGCAGCGCTCCTTTGCTCAGCCTCCGTGAGATGTAGGTCCTCAGCTCGGGCTCCGCCTCGGGGGGCAGGCTGCTGTCAATCAGCGTCAGACTGGGAGAAAAAACACACGGTCAGTGTGGACACAGAGAGGAGCCACGAGGCCTTCAGGGACCTGTGGAGCTGATGGAGAGCGGATGGAGAAAGCTGATGGTCAGACACCACACATCACTGAGTCACAGAGCTAAACCCACACATGTTAACACACACTCAGGAACTTTGTTCACTGCTCCTATTCAGGAACCTGAAGGCAAAGTAACTCAGCAGCACAGCAGCATGGATGGAAACAGCATGGACTCCATGTTGGCGTGACTCACACCAACGCACAACACGGACAGCCAGGAAAAAAAACCCAACACTGATGATGAGTTACGGCCGGCGGCGAGGGTCCTTTGGTTACCTAAAGTCTTCCTGACTGGTAGTGGAGTCTGCTCGTCTCTGGGTCCATCCCACACTTTCCCCAGTAGCCTCAGATCTACAACAATCAACATTTTACTCATCACCTGCTCCACACAGGAAGTCTGTATTTATCTGCACTGCTCAGGAACAGGCAAACACAACCGTTACACAAGCACTGACCAACAACACAAACAGTCATTATACAACAAAAACATGTAAAATTTAAATAAATCACATTGTACAAACTTAGCTTCCCTGTCGGCTTTGGTAAAAAAAATAAACACATAGGCAGAGGTGAAATTAACAGATTACAAGTACTCACGTTACTGTAATTGAGTTGCTTTTATGGCTACTTGTACTTTTTTGAGTACATTTATAAATCAGTAATTTTACTTGAACTTAAGTATGTTTTTAAAAGAAGTAAAGTAATTAGTTATATTTCTACACCCAACCGGTACTGAGTAAATGATTATTTTTCGACTGTCAACTGCCAGTCTTCTTCAGAGGCGTCTGCTAATCGCTTTGGTGTCAGAAGGTCAAAGTCAATTTCCTGAAAAAACATTAGGTCTGAATAAATGAAACCATAACATATTATTCCAAAACATCTGTTTTAGGATCCATAAATTCAGCTATACTATTGAGAATTTGTATAACTTTTAACTGAATTTATTGTCATTATTTCATTAAAAAAATAATTGTACATTTTGACAAACAGATTTATGAAAAATAAATGAAGTTCCAATTGTGCAAGATTTGGTCTCTTCCTTTTTAAATTTATATATGAGATGTTTAAATTACTGTATGCAAGGGAACCATGGTAACATTTATGACCAAAAATAACTAGTACTTTGAGTACTACCTAATTGAGCTACAGGTTTCTGTTATAGAAAAACACTCAAACCAATGCGTTTGAGACACATTTGTTCTTTGTTTTTACCCCCTGCTACAATTAATTTAAATGCATTAGTTGCATAGTACAAATAGTATTGAAGTTTTCTATAAATGTCCCTGTTTCTCTAAATACATCTAAGCATTGCTACAAACCAGGTCATTCCATGTCATTTCAGCAAAAGGCCCATGCACTTTGGTCTTAAAAAAAATTTCCAAAATTTTACCAATTGTTCTTAGGGGTGTCCCGATCCGATATCGATATTGGTCCGATATTAGCCTGAAAACAAATATTGGATATCAGATTCAAATTTACGGGTTTTCCAATTTCTTTCTTTTCCTTTTTCCAATTCATTTTTCATTTATTTTATTCAATTGTAGAATACTGTAGATAATATTAAGTTAAAGGTTAAAAATTATGTAATCAATTGGTTAATAATAAATGGGTCAGTTTTTGTCATACCTACTGTTGTTGACTATTGTTCTCTGTTTGAGTAACATCACTTGATCAAGACTTTTCTAACATTCTATACTACAAAACAAGTCATTATTATTTTCTTATTAAAAAAGTATAGAAAACAGTATGTATGATTCATGCTGATATCGGATCACTATCGGTACCGGCCGATACGCAAGGCTGCAATATCGGTATCATATCGGAAATTAAAAAGTTGTATTGACACATCCCTTGTTGTATCGACACACTGTACATGTTTAGTTTGATCAGATGAATACTCATTGGGATATGGCCAATTTAGTGAGGGAGGTGTGTGTCGATTTTGGTGCGTCCTTATTTTTCTTCCTTTTTTAGCTTCCAATTAGAGCTGGGCGATACATCGAGATTTAAGATATATCGAGTTTTCTATTTTGGGGATATAGAAAATTACAATATTCGCTGTATCGATATATAATTTTATAGTTTTTTTGTTTGTTTTAGGAGTCACTGCTTTTGCTAATTCTCAGAACATGAAAAACCCAGTTACGTCCTAACTCAGACCTTTACCTAAACAAGCTACTGTACACTCACTCACACATGCTGTCCCTTAGAGGAGAAACAGATCAGAGTGGCACATATTGTGCAGCTGTTTGTTAGTAAATGTGCATGTGTGGCATTTGAATTCAACCCTGAATCGTCTTTCTGGTCATTTCCGTAACGTGCTTTGAGTCTCCCTGAAAAAAGCGTGATATAAATCCACATCATGATAATTATTAAGACTGTATTTGAAATAAAATTATTGAGATTTGTATTGTATATCGCTGTTTTCAGAAAAAATATCGCAATACAAGTTTTGGTCCATATCACCCCGCCCTACTTCCAATATCTCAGGAATTCACCACATAGGAAACCTAAATGTGGTATAGTAATACAGCTCCCCATACTCTCTCATTATAAACAAAAAGATCTGCTATACATCCTATCTGGTGGACATGCCAAGCCCTCAAAACTTTTTTAAAAAGTTTGTCGTGGTTTGGGGCTGGAACATGTTTGGACCTTTAGTAAACAACTTAGCATATTCCTCAGCTCCCTATAATTTGATCAGCTTAGAGCTATGTACATAGACTATTCACATCACTAATGATTAGTCACATATATGCATTGGTTCTTGGCTGACAGTCTCCAAAAAATCACTTTTTGTTACTAATTTCCATTGGCCCATAACTGCATGTGGGAATGTAAGAAAAAAAATCTGATCTCTGTTTTAATAATAGCATAAAGGTTACTCTTAGTTGGGAAATAAAATAAATGTTTATGCAACTTCTTCATTTTTTATTTTGAACCATAACTTTGGGTTATTTCTCCTCTCGCAAATATTGAAAATCCTTTACATGAGGCCATTAGAGCTTGACTCCGTGTCTTAGAATCATTTTACAGTGTGTTCAATGGATAATTAAGGGACAATTGGTAAAAATTTCAGTATTGTTTGAGACCGAAGTGCGTGGGCCATTTGTTGCAATGACATGGAATGACCCTGTTTCCTTTAATAAAGGAAGTGTCTCCTAGTCCATAATACGTATCTATATAGCGGCAGTCTATCCGTACAAAAGATGACGTTGCCGGACCTTTTCTACATAACCGTAATCTGCCTGTGTTTTCACCGCGTCAGGATGTCCGAGTGGTCTAAGGCGCCTGACTCAGGATTCTTCCTTTCGCTGTCCTGGGTTTGAATCCCACTTTTGACATAAATGTTTTTTTTTTCATTTTAACATATTTAACTCGGCAAATTCCACCTATAAAAATACATATACAAAAAACATTTTTAGGGTATTTCCTGGTTTAGGTTTAAGGATAAGGTTTGGGTTAATGCTAAAATAAAAGGGTTAGTGGGGTATCTAAAAATAAATATGAGCTAAAATAAAACTGACGAAACTGTAAGTCACGCGATGCATCGATCACGTGACCTAAACTGGCCAATGAGGGGCACTGCCTACTGATAGACTGCCAGTGTAGGGTAGAATAACCCTACAGTGAAAGTTTCCTACTGTCCACAATGGGCACGAACACCTGGCGAACTGCGCATGCACGTCCGTCATGTTGAAAAAAGATAAGAATCTTTCCTTTAATTTTTAGGGTTTGGGTTAGAATTAGGGTTTATCATAGCAGGAAAATTTAAGGTAACAAAATATCGTACGTATACGTGTAAATATTTACTACGCTATTAGTGCACATACGCCTGTAGGACACTTTCACGCGTAGGATTATTTTACACTACACCGGTCAATTGACACGTATTACGTACTGATTGCCACTGCCTTTAATAAAAGCCATGTATTTCTTACGTGTACTCATTAAACAGGACAGAGTTTTCTGCCACAAAGCACAACCGTCCGTGAAATGTACTGAAGTAAACAGACAAGTCTGATCTGTTAACACAGGACTGTTGATGTCTTAATGCCAAATACCACAGCATACCTTCAGAGGTCCAGTCCAGCTAATTATAATCATCATAAAACCGAATAAATGTGCTACATTTCACGGCTATTTCGGACTACTTTGAATCATTTAATCTTTAACACAATGATGAATGTGTATTGACAGCAGCAGGGAAGTGTTAGCTGTACCTGGTGCCCTGGTACAGGTAGATGGTGTAGTAGCAGCTCAGCTGGCTCCTCTGGCTGTAAGCAGCCATGTCCTCGCTGTCAAAGTCATCTTTCTCCTCCACGTCGATGGAGTCTTGAAAGGACGAGGTCTGGGATGTGAACATTGCCCCCTTACTGCACATAAAGAAGCCTCTAAACAGCCTGGGTTAGAGTGGCGACCATTAGTGTTATGAATCATTCGGCGACCGTTTTAACTGGTGACCGACTTCCGACTGCGTCGCTTGTTGCTAAACCGCGAATAAATATCACAAAAAAGTCCTAGAATATAGTTATGCTTTATGGTGGCCTCACTTAACACTGTTGAGATTAGCTTGAACTCACTGTCAGTTTGATTCTTAAATGTTTTACGGTGTAATTACGTACTAGGAACCCCAGAAACTACGTTCAATCGCGTAAGTAAAAAAAAAAAAAAAAGAAAAGAAAAGTCAAACAAACTACATAAAACGATCGTTCCTTCTATTAATTAATGACGCAACCAGCGTTCGGTCACTAGATAAAATGTTCACCAGTTGAACAGCTACACCAAACAACAGCTCTGTCACTGCCCGATCCGTTCGCGGGCCGGATCCTCTCAATTCGTTTCTACGCATGCGCGTACGTAGTGTACGCGCATGCGTCACTTCCTTCACTCGCAATCTTTACGACAGAGCTCCTGGGACGTGATATTTGAATGTAAACCGACCGTACGACGTTTTTTTTTAAATATTCTAATAGTACATGTATAAACACTTAACTGTTTTTGTGGTATTTTTAATGTTAATAGAAAAAAAAAAAAGACAAAAAGGAAAAACCACCGTGCTTTGTAGAAACAGCGCTCCCTGGTGGCACAAATGCTTAGTGTACTGATTTGTGGAGCTACACACCCTGCAGCATCACATTGAATAGATGTTTATGTATTATTTGAATAGTCTTTAAAGTTTATATTCTGAGCACTTGAAGTCGTATAGTATTGAAATTATGAAACAAATGCGTGGAAAACAGGTTTTGAATCAGTATAAATACAATACTAATAAGAAACATTTTATCTCTGTCCTGTCTGTAATTAAAAAATACCAAATTACATGCTTGTCGAGTTGGATGTGCCTGTTACATAATATTAAAAAATGAAATGATGCACCCAATGAGTCCATTTTTATTACATTTTCATTCATCCATCTAGACACCTAAACCCATATTTGCAGACAAAAGATAGACTGAAATTGACGGTATTGTGAATTGATGTATTTGATGAAAATAAAGTAGCAAAAAAAAAAAAAGATTACATTGTTTAAATTATATATATATATATATATATATATATATATATATTTGCATTAACAAAATACACAAACTTTTCAAAACATAATACACAATATTGACAGTCAAAAACGTATGAAAGCCTGTTTCCGCCACTAAAAAACAAAAAAAATCACGTAAAGTCATAATTATGAGAAACTCATAATTTACAATTTATGGAATACTTTGTTTCCTTGCAAATTCACATGGAATCGTGCTGAGTAAACGCACCCTTGAAAGGATACTAAGCAAAAAGAGGCTCTGACATCGAAAGGATTAAACTGAGGTGGCTGAAGTAGCACAGTTTATGGAAGCCCGTTTTCACAAACAAAAAAAAAAAAAAAAAAAAAAACAGAAAGTCATGACTTTCCTTGGTGAATTTTGTTTTTTTCTAGTGGCAGAAACGGGCTTCCATAAAAACCAAACAGAAAAAAAAGAAATTGGAATTCACTCAAAACATACATCTCAAAATTTGAGAAATCTTGGCAGGTTTAGAATGCACAAATTAATTGTTTAAAATATTTTAACTCATTAAGACAGTGACAAACATTGCTTTTTTTTTAAAAAAAAAAAAGCCTAAATTAAAATAGGATTGCACATAAAAGCTTTACTTTTAGTTCTTAAACCAAACTTAAATGATGGAAAAATCTAAGTCATCTGTTGCTTATGGGGTCACTGTCAACCCAGAGGGATATTTTGAACCCGGTTCAGGGTTAAGTCCAGGTTTAACTTGAGAGTCCAGCTCAGTTAAGCCAGGTTCTAACTGGAACCACTGTTTTATTTTTTGGATCAGAAGTCACTGTAAATTTGTACATGGCAATTGATCCATATTTGTCGTACTGGCTTGAGGTGTGGGGAAATGCATACAAAAGAGAGCCATAAGGTTCGTTCATCATGCTGGGTACCTTACTCATACAAATCTGTTCTTTAAAAAATATATATATATATATACACACACGTCTATACATCTGTGTTGAATTATTAAACTAAGAGACAGTAAAACAAAGCGCAACCATAAAGAAACTTTTGATCAATTATAGATAACTGAATACTTTTGAAAATTAATTTACATATTGCTATTTACTAATGCTTATTCGTAAGTATAATCAGTGTATGGTTTCATAAATTTTTGAAATAATGGCACAGGAAACTTAACTTTATAAGTGTAGTTTTTGTCAGCCCCTTGTTGAATGGATAATTTAAATATGCAAATCAAATGTGTAGACTGCCACTCTTTCCTGAAAATGCTGGGTGAAATGTATGCATAAACTCATGTTTTGTGAAAAGTGCTTCTAAATTGAACAGAAACCTAGTGTAGTTTAACCAAACTGTAACACCTGAAATGAGTATTTAAGCTTGTGATAAAAAAAAATAAAATTAGGTGTTAAGAAAAGCCCAGTGAAACAACGTTCAAGTCAAGCATTTATTTTCAATCACACCTGAAACTTGACATCTGCTAAAAGCATGGCCGTTGGACACTGCAGTGTAGTAACCGTTCATTTCTTTGGTTCAGATTGGGTTTCAGTTCCATTTGATGGGACAGTTTCTGTCGGTACAGGACTCAGACTGTCAGGCTCAGTTGGGGCTTCAGTGACTGAATCTACCAAAGTAGTGAGTGAGGACTCTTCGTCTAACTCAGGGTTGCCTTTTTCCAAAGGAACATCTTTAGAGTCTGTAACATACAGGAAATAGTTATGACTAATTTGGAACATTATAGAAGTTAACTGTACCTTCTGGATCTTTGTCTATGTCGGCAGTTTCAGGAAGCATGTCCATATCCAGGTCTGAAAAACATGTAGGATTAGAGTCTTTACACTAGAACTGTAGTGTAATCTGAATCATGGGAGATATGATTTACCAAGTTTGTTCACACCACTTCTCCACTGGCTGCCGTAGAACGCTGGTCTCATTTTCTCTAGAACTGGAGGGAGTTCGTCAAAATGGACGAACTTGCTTTTACTCCGTGGAAGAACCATGAGTGGACCGACTCTCGCATCCTGTCCAAATGCTGCAAGACAAAACGTATCAAGCAACAAGTGTAAAATGTGATACTATTTAATGGTCACATCTCAAAGCCACACCTGAGCTCATTTTGCTTCTGTAAAGATCAGCCTCTGGTAACTGGCCAAAGCCACGAGGATGAAACATGCTTGCGCTGCCAGGTTTGCTGGGAGTCTGACCAACTTCATTTTGACAATATCCACAGAGGAAGTCATTTCGGTCAGCTGACTTCCACCTGTTAAAATATCACTTTTAGACACATGCCTCACTCAGCTTGTTGATTTTCCAAACACTTGCCTTTCATTGATGAGGGTGCAGGCTTTGTTCATGGCTTCGGGGTCATTCACTGGTGCAGCAGTCAGGTGGCATGTGAGGTAGAGCTATAAAGGAGAAGGCAGTGAAGTACAGAGTCTTACACATTTTGGAAATTACTCACCTGCACTCTGTTATCATTGTGGAATTTGAAGGAATCAATGCTCAGCTGTAGCTTGTCATTTCGTGTCCTAGGTAGGAAATTAGACCTTGACCCAGGAATCTGAGAGTCAACCAAACACCTTTGTGAAAAGCAAAAAGGAAAGGTTACAATGGGTGGCAGTCTATTTCCTTTATTCTTCTAGCTGGATTGTTTTAGAGGCATTGAAGATTGAGAATGTATAAGGTCACATTTTTAATAAATTCAGGTCCTCGTCAAAGTCTAGTTGCTTTGATCACAGCATTTCTAACTTATGTACCAGTTATGGCAATTTAGCATTATCAATTTTTTTCTTTCAGATCACTCCTACACTGTTAGTCTGATTTGACTAATAAGCAAGAGTCAAAAAGTTTGAGATTGATAACTTATTTCTATTGGGCATGTCAGACTTTCAAATGTTTATACTTAAACTTCAGCCAGTCTTCAATATATTACAACCATTCAATTTTTAACATATTCAGCTTCCTTTATGTTCAACTGTTTGATACAGTTTTTTAACTGCAGTGAGTTTTGAGTTCAAATCTT
Source organism: Gouania willdenowi (assembly GCF_900634775.1). Taxonomy (NCBI): domain Eukaryota; kingdom Metazoa; phylum Chordata; class Actinopteri; order Blenniiformes; family Gobiesocidae; genus Gouania; species Gouania willdenowi. The sequence goes on along the minus strand of NC_041051.1, from coordinate 6,347,148 downwards.
ATTTGTGGATCCTTATTTATGTTAATGACAGTTAAGGTTAAGTCTAGCCATTGGTAATGCTAAGCTATTACAGTATGACATAGGCCAGCCCTGCATCCTCACATGCAAATATTCTAGTTACCTATATAATCAATCCAGTAAAGCCTGTCTAATACCTTCATAAGTTTGTCAATCATCAACTTCATCATTTGGTCATTTTGATTCAAATGACCAACTCTTGTTCCTGGCCCCCACATCTTTTTTTAGTTATTCCTTTTAATGTGCTCACCCACTCTCAATGAAGGTGTAACTGGGTTCAGAGGTTACATCTGGAGTTAGAGTGGCCACACAGCTGCTCACAAACACTCTGAGCCCCATGTGGTGCCCAACTCTGACAGAGGCTTCAACGTTGATCAGATCTCCGAGGTAAAAGACGTTGGAATATCGTTCATGGAGCCAGTCGTCTACACAAGATTGGACAAAAAGGGATTTTACAGTCATCATACACAAGTAGGAGTATTTAGGTCAACTTACCAGTCATCAGTTTCAATGAGAAATCCAGCAGCTCCACTGCAGTTTGTGTGGATGTGAAGGGGATCCAAGTGGGCATGATTGAAGAACTAGACAGCCTGTATTTTCTAAGACACAACAGGGTTTTAATGGAGCCAACTGCCACTTTAAACAAGCATTTATATCAAGGTCTACCTTTCATAGTGACACTCAATAGGGATTACAGCTTCATCCATCCTAATCACACCATTAAGAGAGGTAGCAGGAGTGTAGATCATGAGGTTTGTGTAAACCAGGGAGTCTTCAGTCATCTGTGGACAGCAGATATGATTAAAGAGTCTTTCATTGGGATTATTAGAAATGTGCAGCTTTAGTCACCCAGTGCTTGGTGCCACAGTCCATCAGTCCAACAACAATCCGATACTCATCCTCCATAGACGGTGAAGCTCTGCAGTGCTCCAGGTCCTCCACTCCAAGGCGTAGCTCGTTGCTGTTAACAGGAGCTCCAACTGCAAACATGTCTGCCTTGATCAGGATCTCCAGTGTATCTGGATGGCAGATCACACTGATAGTGTTGACTGGCTGTGGCTCCATCTTTGACTCTGTGGAGGTTTGGCTAAACAGAGGCTTTTGAAAGAAGGGCTGTTGCTTGTAACTTGCTGGTGGGAACGCGAAAGAAAGTCTAATGCACACTCCTGAGAGGAAGAGTCCAACAAGCATGTTTGCCCAAATATAAAAGAGCTCCATTGGCGTGATGGCCACCAACACACAGGTCAAAAATCTGCAGGAGAACTCCTCTCTGACCCAATCAGCTGCTAAATGAAGAAAGCAGTGTAGTTTTAAAAACCTGCTGCAATCAGGCTCAGGTGAGCAGCTCTGCACACCTGAGTCCAATCTACTCATCAGCCCACCTGTGGGACACGCCCACTCCTTTGTATCCAGCTGCAGCCCCAGAACCGAAGCTCCTGAAGGGACAACAAGCATCTACATCACTTCTGTCCAGCCAGGGGCTTCCGCTCTGGGGCTGCAGCTGGATACTACTCGCCCACTCAGCTTAATGCGTGAAAGGCAAATAATAATATTTAATATAGTGCTGTCAATAGATTAAAAATATTGTGTGATTAATTAATTATGCTCTGTGATTAATTAATCCAATTAATCTTTTTTAATCTCACCTAAAATTGCTGAGAAACACCCACAACTTGAGGTATTTTCATTTAAATTATGTGACATTATTGTGGCAGATTGAAACATTTATGTATAACAAAGTGGCTTTATAAAGTCATTTATTGTTTGTGTTTAACAGACTTGAACCATTTACATTCCACTGTATGTGAGACTAGACCCAAGACCTGCTGATACCTTTAGTTTAGACCAGTGCTTCCCAAACTTTCCATAGTCCTAGGCTGTATCCCTCCAGACATTTAACCTGAACCCATGTACCCCCTACCCCTGCACACCTAAAAACATAATAATAAAATGCAGTGTGCTTCAACCTTGGGTTCCCCCTGAAATGTCTACTAATTTATAATAACAAAAAAAACCTCATAAAATATGCATTGTTGTTGTAATGTTTTAATTATTATTCTTTTTAAAATTAGAACACCACACACAAAACAATCTTAAATCACTGTATTCTATACTTTCACTTTCTTAAATATAAATCTAGTTCAAATAAAATGCATCTCGTTTAAGGATGTAACGATTCACTCAACTCCTGATACGATTCGATTCACAATATTGGGTTCACGATACGATTCTCTCACAATTTATTTTACAAAATAAGACTGTAGCCAAATGATGACTGAAAAATATTATTTTCTTAGAAAATAAAAATACTGTACCATTTTATTTTATTTCATTGTCAACAGAATCCCTTGATAAACTTTGCAAAACAACACAATTTCATTAAAAATAAATCCTGAACGAAATAAATAAAGAAATAGTACAAATGAAGAAAAAGCCTATTCATTTAAATTCTGGCTCTGCAGTAAACTATGCAAAACTGCATAATAGTTCATTTTCTTTTTAAAAGTGCAACTGAAAATGTATTTTGTGCCTTAACAATTGGACTTTAAAACAAATCCCATATCAAAGAAATAATATAAATAAACAAACTATGGCTTTCATTCTCTCTCTCTCGTTTCTCTCTTTCCTCTCTGTGCCCCTCTTACCTTGTATTTCACATGTTCTTTCTTTCTCACCTCTTTTATTTTGTCTTGGGGAAGCCAAAATGCTTCCACACTTCTGATTTAAAACTCAGTGGTGCGTCCTGAATTTCAAATTCTAAATATATAGCGCCCTCTGCTGTTAAAGAAAGGTACTGTGATTCAATTTCAGAGTATTGATGTGAACCGTGACACCTTTGAATCCATTTTTAACTGTCTCACGATTAATCTTCACATCTCTGGCAAAAACAAACATTATCAAAAGCTAATTCTAGAAAGAAAAAAAAATTGTGATGATGAAATGTGGTCACTACCAAAATCAGGTTGGGAATGTAGCCCTACAGTAAAACTTGTCTATGAATTTCATTGAGGGATAATGTACAATAAAATAAATAAATAATAATAATCTTTAAGGATTGTAAATCTGTAAAGCAATGTTGCTCTCATCATATTTGCTCTTTTTTGATGAGATTGTTTCTCTGTAACCATGTGTAGTAGTCTTACATCGGCTAATGTGTAATTCATAGCAATGCATGGAGGCTCCTGACTGCTGGTCCATTTATATTCTAGTCTCTAATTTTTTATTTTTTATTCCATGTACCCCCTATGACATTTGAGAATAGTTATTACTTTGAATTGAATTCATTGGTGTTATTTAATTAAAAAAATAATTGTACATTGTGACAAACCTTTTCATTTATACAGATGCCTTTGTGGAAAATAAATGAAATTTTAATTGTGCAAGATTTGGTCTCATCTTTTTTAAGTTTATACATGAGATGTTTACTGTATGCAAGGGAACTGTGGCAAAATTTATTACCATACATACCGTAAATGTGTGGAAGGGTGAAAGTAACTAGTAACTTTTACTTTGAGTACTAATTAATTGAGCTACTTTTTTAATTGTACTTGTGTATTTTATGTATGACTTAACTTGTACTTGTACAAGTAACAGTACTTCTACTTGAGTACGATATAACTCAACATTCTACTAGGACTGACATTTTTGAGATCCTCTGATCCAGTTTTTTTTAATTCATCACGGCCCCCTTTTTCTCAGCTTTAAAGCTTTTTACTAATTGCCTTAAAATATAAAGCAACAATAAGAGGACACCATATTTAAAACATGACCACTTATTACTATTACTTTAGTTTTTTTTTTTTTTTGCATTAGTAGTAAAGACTCTTATATTTAAAGTAGAATGCAGTGAAGCTGCATGTCCAGTGGTCTATTGATATCTGATAATAAAGTAAAGGTTTCATATTGGACTTTCCATCTGTCATCATTGCCTCAAAGCCTTGCAAACAGTGTAAAAATGTTTCCTAAATAGAAACATTGACATCATTTAAAGGTCAAATGAGTCACTGTATAGTGTACGTGAGTCTGTTAGACACCCATGGGCGTGCACAGTGATCAGGACCTCTACTAACGGCTGCTCTGGTCTTAAAGCCTCCTTCCTGCCCAGAGCTGAATAATAACAAACACCTTCACAGCAACCACAGTATCACAGCAGGATGGAGGAAGAGGAGGGTGGAGGAAAAGGAAGGGCGAGCAGGACTAAACTCTATTCACTTTTTAAAAACACTTTTACAACAGAGAAGACATGAAGATCAGCCTGGCTCACATCCTCATATCTGTGCAGATGTTTGAAGGTAGGAAGAAATGACATTATTTAAGTTTCACAGAAATGAAAAAAGTCAAATATTAGTTTTTGGTCTATGAGAAAACCAAGCCTTTCTTTCTGACATGATTTTACTAAATTTAATTGTGTTTATAAGTGTTTTTAGACTGCTGTAGGAAACTGGAGCCCCAACTTTAAGACAGAACATGCAAATTACGGGAAATCAGTGCATGAATTACAAAATTATACAACTTTTTGTTGATTGCTTGTTAGAGCACATGAGGGAGCGTGCTTATAAAAGTGATAATCTCAAAGCTAACATTACATCAAAAATTATTAATACATTAAAACTAGTGAATTCAATCCATTAAGAGTTTTTAGTATTTTCTCTGCATGTTTTAAAACTTTTCCCTTACATTATCATATTATACTCAAGTTTAACTTTTATATTTTGATAGCACTTTGAGATGACTTTTGTTGTAATTTGCAGTATATAAATAAAGTTGAATTGAATTGAATATTCAATGCCAATTATGTAAATATTACATATATTGCACATGCCAATTGTAAAGTTGCGCTAAAATAAACATAAACCTTTTGCAACATTTAGCAACAAAACCATGTCTTGCAGATTTATAGCAAAATTTGTGAAATTATAATGTCAATGTTGAATCTTAAATGGTAAATCTAAATGTCATGGATGAAAGTAAATATTTAGCTAATATGAAAATTCACTGGAATTACCAACATGTCTATTTAACATTTAGCATTTATATTTAACATTAAGATTTAAAATTTAGATTTAATATTTAACATTTAGATTTATATTTAACATTTATATTTAAATGTAACATTAAGATTTAGATTTAACATTTAGATTTATTTATTTTTACATTTAGATTTATTATTTAATATTTAGATTTAACATTTAGATTTAATTTTTAACATTTAGATTTAATATTTAACATTTAGATTTAATATTTAACATTTAGATTTAATATTGACATATTTTAAAAGAAAAGAAAATATCACAAATTTCAAAAATATTGCTGTAAATCTAGTCAAAAGTAACAATAAAAAGTTAAAATTCCCATCCGTTTTTTAAAAATGTTTTTTTGCTAAATGTTGCAAAATGTTGCTGTAGCAGCTTCACAATCGGCACCCCATAACTAGTAAAATGTTTTTAGTATATATTTTTGTTCAGTTTTCTTTAAGTAAATCTGTTTTATTGAGTATATGTATCTTTCTTATTTGTCCTCTAGCCTGTGCTGAGCTGATCTTCCAGCGTTTGATGGAGGGTCAGTCCTTCAGCCTCTCCTGCTCTCCTCAGCAGGACCTCTCCTCTCTGGCTGCTGTCTATCTTTACCACCGCACCGCACAGAGCCAGACTACACTGCTGTCCATGGCTGATGAAGGCCAGGTCAGAGTCGACCCAGAGAGAGGGCAGCGTCTGAAGCTCAGTGGAAAGATGAACTCCAGAAAGGTCAATGTGACTGTTTCTCACTTGCAGTGCAGTGATGCAGGACTCTATATGTGGGAGTTGAACTACAAGTGGGAAAACAGCTCCCATCTCATCATCCCCAGTCCTCACATGGTCTTTTTACTGGTGGAGGGGGCAGGTGTGAACTTGAACAATCCCACAATGCAACACCAGGATAGTAATGTACAAGCATCTGTGCTTCATTTGAACAAAATGTCATGTTTTTGTTGTGCAGGCAGCTCGTGCAGGTGCTCCTCCAGTTACCGTCCTCTGTTGATGACCATTTTCTCAGCTGCTGGCCTTCTTCTGCTGATTCTCACATGGCTGGCCATCGACAAATGTGTGAGTCCGACTTGACTCGTATAAGCAAAATAGAAAATAAGACGAGTGAATATGGATGTAAATCTGTGCCATCAGAGTTTAAATTTGAATTTTCAAAACTGAATTCTTTTAGCATCAGAATCAGACTTTGAATTTCAAAGCCATCGAATTTCTAGCATGTTTTTTTTTTCTTTTATTCCTGACAATTACTTTAAAAAAAGTTTCAAAACTCAACATAAAGTAATTCAGTGTCAAAAAATTTGACTGCAGTCCAAGACAACAACCAAGGAAAAGCAATAGATTCCCTCCTCAATTATCCAACATCCAGCCAATCAAGTTACGTTCCATTGGTCACGTGACACCGACTCGGGAAGAGAAAGTAACAATGTCATGGAGCTTCGGTAAGATTGTGTACTTCATTTGCCATTTGTGTTTGTAAAAATTAGCGATACTTTTTACCTGAAACATAAAATACCTGCTGATGAACATGATTTATTAAACAATATATATCTACATCAAACTTTTTTGGCAGGTAAGTTTTTTTGACACTGAATTATTTTACGTTGAATTTTTTTATATTGAATTTATAATAAATAAATTTATACTAAATAAAAACATATCCATTTATGTTTTTATTTAGGCTGTTTTATAATTTAGGAGTTAGGGCTGGTCAATATATCGAGATTCAAGAAGTATCGAGTTTTCTGTTTTGGCAATAAAGAAAACTATAAAATGTGATATATCAATATATATACATGTATATATTACAGCTTATTATGTATCAAAATACTAGTTTTAGGAGTCGCTGCTTTTACTTCTCAGAACAACATGTAAAGCTCAGTTAGATGGATTAATGAGTGTCACATATTAATCACTTTATTTGATAAAATTATCAAGATTTATATCATATATCACCATTTTGAGAAAACATATTGAGATATGAGTTTTGGTCCATATCACCCAGCCCTTATAGGAATGTTCACAGCATTTTAATGTTAATAAAGGTCGACTTACCAGATTATAATCACATAATTGTATTTAGTAAGTGGTTGATAAGTGGGTATTTTAAATCTATTGTACACCTATCTTCAATCAATCAATCAATCAATCTTTTATTTGTATAGCGCCAAATCATAACCAATGGTATCTCAAGACACTTTACAGTAGAGCAGTCTTAAGGACGGACTCTTCATTTTATGGATACACACATATGCATATATACGTATATACACATACATATGTATCCCACACCCAACATGAATTCATCATGGCGGCAAGGAAAACCTTCTGTTAAGCAGCAGGAACCTTGTGTGGATCCCATTCCTATGATGAACAGCCATCCACGTTATGCTGTGTTGGGTGTGTGCAGAGGAGAGGGTGGAGACAGAGTTGTTGAGTCTCTGTAACTCCACACTGAGGATCCCACGGACCTGCAAGACAAAAGCCAGAAGGAGTACAGGAGCAAACACACAAGGGAAGAAGCAGACATAGAGGGAGTGTTTGAGAAAGGAATGGGACCCTCTCCGGTCCCTCTCTAGCCTAAATGACCTCTCTCTTAACGCCCTCTCCAACCGAGCGTGCCAGACCCCCCGGCAATCTATGCCTATTGCATCTTAACTATGAGCTATGAGCTGGTTCCTAACTAAAAGCTTTACCAAAGAGGAATGTTTTGAGCCTAACCTTAAAGGTAGAGAGGGTGTCTGCCCCCCGAACCGTGGTTGGTAGATGGTTCCAGAGAAGTGGGGCCTGATAACTGAAAGCTCTTCCTCCTATACTACTTCTAGAGACAAATGGAACAACGAGTAGTCCAGCATTTTGAGAGCGTAGTGTTCTGGGGGGATTGTATGGCACTACAAGCTCCTTGAGATAGACTGGTGCCTGTCCATTTCGGGCTTTATAAGTGAGAAGAAGAATCTTGAATTCTACTCTATATTTTATGGGAAGCCAATGCAGAGAGACTAATACAGGAGTAATGTGATCTCTTTTCCTAGTTTTAGTCAGTACACGTGCTGCAGCATTTTGAACCAGCTGAAGTGTCTTAAGCGACTTGCTCGGGCAGCCTGCTAAAAGAGAATTACAATAATCCAGTCTAGAGGTAACAAAAGCATGGACTAGCTTTTCGGCGTCGCTCAGAGACAGGATAGATCTGATTTTAGCAATGTTACGGAGATGAAAGAAGGCAGTTCTTGAAGTTTGTTTTATGTGAGAGTTGAAGGATAAATCCTGATCAAATAGAACCCCAAGGTTTCTAACAGTTGTGCTTCGTGCCAGAGTAATGCCATCTAGGGCAGTTAGGCTAGCATAGGTTTCTCTAAGGTGTCGTGGGCTCAGTACAATGACCTCAGTCTTGTCTGAGTTAAGAAGAAGAAAATTTTGGTCCATCCAGGCCCTAATGTCCTTTAGACAGACCTCAAGTTTAGATAGCTGATTTGTCTCACCTGGCTTCATTGATACATACAGTTGGGTATCATCAGCATAGCAGTGAAAGTTAACAGAGTATTTTCTCATAACATTACCAAGGGGGAGCATATAGATGCAGAAGAGGATTGGACCTAGCACAGAGCCCTGACAAACCCCGTAGCTTACTTTAGTGTACACAGAAGACCTATTATTCACGTGTACAAACTGGTACCTATCAGATAGGTAGGACTTAAACCAGTTTAGGGCAGTCCCTGTGATTCCAAGTAATTCCTCTAATCTCTCTAGTAGAATATAGTGATCTATAGTGTCAAAAGCTGCACTAAGATCTAATAAAACCAGCACTGAGAGTCGTCCTTCATCTGAAGCCCAGAGTAGATCATTAGTTACTTTAACTAAAGTGATTGATTGATTGATTCCTTATATCTTAAAATATAAGGGATACAGGAGCTTGTTTGGGCGGGTGGGATGACTCGTAGTGGGCGCCAGAAAATTTCCCTTATTTTCAAATCCAAAACTTGACAGGTATGGCCATTGCCCTGCGCTGGACCAATTTGTCACTTGGTGTGAGGATCACTATCTGGACCGGAACATCGCTAAAACCAAGGATATGGCCGTTTATTTTAGATGTGTTGTTCCAAACAGTGTTAGTGTCATTCATGGTGAGAATGTTGAGATTGTTGACAGCTATAAATATCTTAGAACAACAATCGACAGCAAATTGAAGTCGTGCCATGTGGGTAACAACGTAATAGGTAGAAACCACAACCTGAACTAAATCAATCAAAAAATCACTTCCATAAAAAAACAAAAACAAATTCTTGTCTTCAAATGTAAAGAAATATTTGAGACACAAATAATTGCATTTGAACACTTTCTTCAAATCTTTCTTCATACGCATTGATCAGAAACAGCACAACTAAGAACTTATGGATAATATTCAATGCGCGGAAATAAACTGCAGTTAAGAAAATAAAAAAAGAAAGTCACAAAAACAATAATTTACTCAGTTGATGGTTGGGTGTAGAAATGTAATGAATTGCTTTACTTCTTTTAAAATGTACTTAAGTACAAGTAAAATTACTGATTCAGAAAAAGACTCAAAAAGTACAAGTGCCTGTAAAAGCAACTCAATTACAGTAATGTGAGTACATGTAATCTGTTACTTTCACCTCTGTCAGATGCTCAGAAAAAGTGACGACAGCAAATATCTACTGTCTAAACGTTGCTCATTAACTTCATCATAGCAGACTTTACATTACAATCTGTGTTTTGTGTTGCAGGTGAAAGCAAGGCGCCATGGCAGACCACAACCTCATGTTTCCATCTATGAGGAAATGAGCTGGAAGCAGCAGACCCCTGGGAGAGCCCAGAATAACCATGAGCTCCCTTCACATCTGGAGGAAGTCCCCTTTCCCGTGTACGCCAACCCAAACCGACCGCAGCAGGACAACTACTACGCCTGTCCTAGGCAGCTGGGCCACACTAACTGTCATGTATAAGCATTATGGCTACATCCATTTTCTATGTAGTTTTTGGTGTTAATAAACATTTGCAAAATAATTTATTTGGCAAAAATGTTTTTTAAAACTACAATGGTCTAGAGCAGTGATTCTCAACATTTTTTGGCCCAAGTACAACCTCTCTTATTTTTTAATCCAAGTACCCTCTTTTTGTCCGACTACAACATTTTTCTAAAAAAAACAAAAAACTGAAAACAACTATAGATCATAATGATGGAATGAATGAGTGATAACACACATTTAAAAAAATCAAATTTTTTAAATAACAAAACAGTATTTGTGTCAGTGGTTCCCAATATTTTTTGGATCGTGACCCCATTTTGAGATCAAGAATTTCTGGTGACCCCAAAGACATTTTTTTTTTCTAGAATTAGTTTTGATCATGTTTGAGCTCAGATGTTTGTATAATCTATTTATTTATTTATTTTTACTGCATTTTAGTTGAACTAGATCCACAAAGTGAAAGTATAGAAATGCAGTTGTTTTACATTGTTTTTTTTTTTTGTTGCTTTTTTTAAAAAAAACTATAATTAAAAAAAAAAATTAAAATCTATTTAGATTTTTCAAAAATTGACCCCATTTAGACTCCAGGCAACCCCACATGTGGTCCAGAGCCCAAGGTTGAAAAACACTGATTCAGTGGCTCCCGAATAGATTTATTTCTATAGTTTTGCATCATTTCAGTCATCACACGCCTGGGGTGGGACCAAGACTGAAACTCTTCAGTGTCGGTGCCTTTTTTCACACTTTATTACTACAAATGTAGTTGTGTGTTAATATCAGCGACGTGCCGTGAGCACTAGGGTTGGGTAGGCAGGACGTTGCAAATGGAGACCACCAATGTCAACACCAATGACAATTTCATGTTTCTGCTGGCAAGTGTTAATCTAACAAAATCAACATTGTAAAACACCATTAAAGAATCATAAACAATTATTTAATATAGCCTCCATACTCTCCCAACAAGATATATCTTATGACACGGCAGCGCATCCGTTGTTTGTGTTGGAAACACAGAAACACGGAGAAAATGACAACAACAACAACTCAGTGAGGAGCATCCACAAAGACAATCCTTCCTTTTGTTCCATTCACTGTAGAAATTACAAAAAAATTTCTGACCTTACCTTTGCTGAAGGTCTGGTAACTCAGGTGTTGGTCTCCATCTTTTAAAAGCTGTTGTTTTTCCTCAAAAGAAAGTTTCTTTATCGTCTCTAGCGCTGTCATCCTGCCTGTAGTGTTATCCCGCCCACTAGCTAGAGAACGTAGCAGCGGCGACGCTGAATCAATTCACTTATGCACTGTGAACGTACGCATAGCATTTAGCATAACACGGTTACGTCCAAAGGCAGCGTAGAGATCTGCCTTTTCATGTAAATGGTTTTCACATTGGGGAAATGACTACGCATGCGCAAACACATAAAAACACACTATGGGAACAGAGGCAGAGCAGCAATGTGTTTCTGAGAAGGGGGTGTGGCCTCCTCCTGCCCTACAGCGGAGTTAGACTGTTTCTGCCGTACCAGGAAATAGCAATGTTTAGTCATTAAGGCTATGAAAAGCACAAAATGCTGACACTTTCAAACTTTCAATCCATTTCCGATTTACTGTAGGCAAATGGATTGAAATGGAAAAATAAATAATTTATAATTATATTATAATTAAAACAAATAATCAAAATATCAATTAACCCTTGGGTAGGCACTGCCTACCTTGCCTACCCTGACTGCACGTCACTGCTTAATAGAAATATCTTGAGAGTGATTTAAAATGAATTTGTATTTATGCACAATATATTATGCAGATGTTTGTCACTAGTTGTGGTGCAGTTATAGTTATATGCAAACAGACCCACTCACACACTAATTATTGGGCCCTTCATTGTGCCTTATTTATTGGAGAATGCTTTGCTGTTGTTTATTGGCTGAAACTGGAAAGGAAGCAGGTGTGTTAGTGTCAGGTTGACATTAAGATATTTTTAAAAAACATTATATCCCAAATATTATTATTATTCCTTTGTGTTTTCCATAATGTGATGAGGAACCTATATGATTCCCTAAACTGTCACCATCTTGTATATTCGTTTGTGATCTGATCCAGTTTTTGTACTTATTGATAACAAATGTGTATTTTCTCATATTTAAAAGACTTAAAATTTGAATTTTTAAATGTGTCTTTTCTTTTTGTCACAAAGGCCAATGTTTCCTTCTCGTCTCTACCTATGAGCTGAACCCTTATCCCATTTAATCACAGGTGTAAATTCACTTACTGGAGCTTTTTAATTGGCGTGTAATGAAATACTTCCTTAATTAGCAGCTGAAATGGATATGGCTGCATGCCCACTAGGTCAGTGCATGGTTGATTTGAGCTATAATTGCTAATGCATGAGTGAATCCTTTCTCTCTGAGACACAAACACATCATCAGCTCCTGATCTTAAAAGCATCCACAGTCACACACACTTTGAATCATCGAGTAAAAAACACAGGTGAGGAACTTTAATGATGGATTTTTTTTCTATGTCGTTGTGATTGAAAGCCTTGATTTTTTATTTAAATCTTGAGCTTTTGTCATGATCATGTGGAGACGAGTTTTATTCTGTTTTTATATGTGAAAATGTTGAGTGAGAGTGTTGCTTCTGGAAATGTTCTACAGCAGCGTTTCTCAAATGGGGGTACGTGCACCCCTAGGGGTACATGATGGCAGTACAGAGGGTAGTTGAGAGAAAGAGAGAGTGGAAAATTAACAAATGAAAGTATCTGATGTTCTTTCTTTTCTCTGATTTTTATTTCTTTCTTTTCATCACTTTTTTGCATTTGCTTCTAGAAAAGTGCTTTTAAATAAAACATATTAAAAATATGGGGCTTTATCATGTTTATGTTTAGTTAAAAATGATAATCACACTAAATATTACTCGCACTTCACAAAATGACAACAAAAACACACAAAATAAGAGGAAAATATACTGAATAATAAAAAGAACAAAATACATAAAGAGACACCAAAAACAAACAAAATGATAGAAAAGATATTGATTAGAACATGAACTGAAAATACAAAGGTCAGGCTTAGTCCCACATCATAGGGAGATAACAGGAATTTTAAAAAACTATAGATATAAATGTATTAATGAGGCACTAAATACTGTTTCTTTCAGGGTTGGGTGTAGGTGTGGACCCAAATGGAGAAAGAGATGGAGGACGCAAGCAGGTGTAGCGTTGGTAGCAGTTTAATAATGAAATTAAAAAAAAATCCAAAAACCAGAAGGGCAGCACGAAGACACCAGAGGGGTATTCCATAAAGGAGGGTTAACAAACTCTGAGTCTATCCATAAACTCTGGGTCAACATACCCCGCGATGAGAAACTCTGGGTATCGGATTCCATTAAAGCTGGTATGAAGAGGGTAAATCAACCCTGAGTATGTAAACCTTGGGTTACTGACGTGCACGCGCGCAATAAAAAGCCATCATCAATGGATCGAAGATGAGTCGAGCTGCCATGGCAACCACCCGGAAAATAGTGATTTATTCACCGTAATGGGTGAAATAAGCCGGTGTTTGAGGAATATGAGCCTGTTCTAAAGGTGCGTTCAGTCTTCAGTGATTATAGTGGCTTAAATCACCCGTAATTAGTCACACTTTTTGGTCGCTTCATCACTTTATTGCTTCAGTGACGTGAAGAGCGGTGTATAATATGAATAAAATGTGTCTGAGGAGACGTGTCAGCAACATAGGATGGCTACATAGAGAGCCCTCCTGTTACACTGGATATTAAGACAGTAAATGCCGCTTGATATTGCATCATTTATATTGATTTTTAATGTAATATTGTCGCCAGAGTCATCTCAATGTCCTAAAAAATGTCATAAAAAACACTGAAGCGGGACGCAAACCCGCGACCCACCGCTTCCACGCGCAGCATCACATCTCACTGCACCATCATATCCTCAAAGATGCATGATCTACAGATTTAACTATATAACAAAATAAAACAATAATCAAGCCTTAAAAGTGGATTTATTTAAATTGTCATCTTCTACTTTATATAATCCACAGGTTTGTATTCAGTGAACTTTACTAAAGACGTCAGTAGATGTTTTAATGCAGATCAACCTCTCAGTGACTTTCACTTAATGATCTGTTTCCACAATGTTAGAAAGAAAACTAGTGTTTGCACAAAAAAAAAAAAACGTAAAGCAACACAACATTAGTAATGATGTGAGCACGTCTGTGGTGTGTGATGTTACTAATGTGTTTCAGAGAAGAGTTAAGGTTCATTAAAGTGTTCAGAAACGGTGTTCATGTGGGCGGAGCCAGGTAAAAAACCCAGGGTTTCTTTGATAAAACCTGCCAGCGACCAGGTTTAGTTCACGGACAATGTTGCCATGGTAACATACTCAGAGAAGAACATACCTCACGTTTAGGAATGGGATACTCAGAGTTTCCCTCATTTGAGCCTGAACATACTCAGAGTTTGAACATAACTCGCTTTATGGAATACCCCTCAGGGAACAACCACAGCAAGACATGAGGAGGGTAGACATTGACATGAGACAATCATCCAGCAGCCATACTATCAGTCAGAAATCAAGCACACAGACATCACTGGGGGGTGGAGCCACAAGCAGGAATACCTGAAACACAGACAAGAGTTAAACACAAGAGGCCAGACTCAAACAGAATAAACAAAGACACAGAATAACTTAAAGAGGACCACAAGGGCTAAAAAACAAAACTAAACCTGACAGTTTCATTCCACTTATTTACAAAGTGAGATTCTTTAAAATGTGTATTATCACTCATTCATTCAATTATTATGCTCTATAGTTGTTTTTTCCACCGAATTCTGAGTAAAATGTTGTTGTCGGACAAAAGGAGGTACTTGGATTCAAAAATAAGAGAAAGGGGGTACTTGGGCCAAAAAAGGTTGAGAACCCCGATCTAAAAAATTATGTAAAGAGCACTGATATATCATACTCAAGTTATTTGATTGAAATTGTACTAAAGTACAATATACAAGTATACAAAGCCATACATAAAATTTGAAATATACTCATAAGTACCCATAAAAGTAACTAAATTACAGTAATGTCAGTACTTGTAATCCATTACTTTCATCTCTAGTTATTTGTGTGTCATCACGTGTGTGTGTGTGTGTGTGTGTGTGTGTGTGTGTGTGTGTGTGTGTGTGTGTGTGTGTGTGTGTGTGTGTGTGTGTGTGTGTGTTAGAGTATAAGTATATGTTTGGGTTGTTTGCTCCATTTGTCTCCTGTCTCACTCCATCTGCTGTCAGTCTGACCTTTAGTTGGCAGACGCTTCACTGTCTCCTGCTCCATCTGTTCTCTTCCTTCCTTCCATCGATCCTTCCTTCCTTTTCTATCTGGGAATTTCTGCACATTTGTTGTTGCTGCTGTTGTTGTTACGAATTGCACATCTTGCACAGTATCTGAATTTTTTTGAAAATCTGTCCTTTTATTTTTTTTATCCTTTATATTGTATATGTATTTTTAAATCCTTCTACCGTTAGTTAACACCGTGGCTCAGAGAGAAACATTTTTTTAAATTTTTTTGTATGTCCAGCATATGTTGAAAAATTGACAACAAAGAATAATCCCTCCTATCTCCTTTCCTATCCACTTTTCCATAACCCCGTATATTAGGAGTTAGGAAAAAGCCATGACGTTTGTTTTGACAATCAGACACACTTCCACTAGACGATGTAATAATCAGATGGTCGTGAAGGTTTGTGACGTTCTGCCGTGGTGAAAAAAACTACACATTTCTGAAAATGGACTAAAAACACATTTATAACACTTTCTGTTGATATAATCTCAAATATCACATGGTTTGAATGTAAATCAAAGGTAAAGAGGTTACCAGGCTACGAGGAACAAAAGTGAAACTAAAAGAATGTCACATAGATAATGGTTGCACACACACACCTTCCACTCACTAATATGAATTATGATGAAGTAAACATAATGTGGATAAAAATGTCTCTGATCCTTTTTTCTTGAACCACAAAGTGTCTGTTTTATGTCAGTTATAATCTGATAATACGTCTTAAATATAACAAAATATGGGTTTTAGATTATTTATTTAAAATTGTTCAAGGCATACTATCCATTGCAAGTCAGTCGTGAGTTTCTGTGAGCGCTCGGGTGTGTGTGTCCCTTTAAATGTTGTCGCCACAAGGAATTGTTGGTCAGCATTATCTTGTCTCCTTTGGTAAAGGATGCATCAGTGTTTCTTAGGCTAAAGGAGGTAATAAAGGAAGCACTTAAACACTAAAACACTTCCGAGTGTGAAGGAACAGTGGATAGGAAAGGAGATAGGAGGGACTATTCGGACGTAGCCTGTGACTTCGACTGATAGCTCCATCTTTACCTCTTTGACGGCTCCATTCTTCCTTCCCTCCTTTCCTCTCTGATGGCTCTTTCCTTTCCTCTTTGATCGCTTCTTCCTTACCTCTCTGAAGGCTCCTTCCTTCCATTCCTCTCTGATGGCTACTTCCTTCCTTCTTTCCTTCCTTCCCTCTTTGATGGCTCGTTCCTTCCTCTCTGATCACTCCTTTCTTCCTTCCTTCCTTTCCTCTCTG
This sequence comes from Gouania willdenowi, assembly GCF_900634775.1. Taxonomy (NCBI): domain Eukaryota; kingdom Metazoa; phylum Chordata; class Actinopteri; order Blenniiformes; family Gobiesocidae; genus Gouania; species Gouania willdenowi. The sequence goes on along the minus strand of NC_041051.1, from coordinate 6,330,530 downwards.
ATGGTTCCTTCCTGGTTACGGTTCAGACCACCTAAGAGGGGGGAGGGACATGCACATTATCCCATTAATTAAAAGTCAACTGCAAATTCAATTAACTGACAGAACGAAGTGGGACCAAACTGGTTTGCAGTGATAGATGTGATACTGGTTTGAAAAATAAAACCATTCCCACAGCAAAGAGCATGCGTGATGTTGTTCAGAAAGTTAGGTGTGCTTGGCAAACAGAATGTGTGAAAGCGGACTGGACCAAATCTAATTGTAACAATGTTGTGGATTCACCACCTGAATGGCACAGAGTCCACTGGATTATATAGTAATAATTTGTTAATAATTCATTTTTATTTAAAAGCGCCTTTCAGCCCACCCAAGGACATTTACAATATAAACAGAATATTACAACAGAATATTTTGGCCAAAAATAGAAGTACAATATCGCCTATATTCATATATTTTTAATAATATATAATATAATAATAATAATAATAATAATAATAATGATGCTTTGTATTTTAAATAGCATTATATAACTGACAGAAGCGAGGCTGCCATAGTGCCCCGTCGGCCTTTCCGACCAACACTCACACACCACGTTTAACTAGGGATGTAACAATTCACTCAACTCCCGATACGATTCGATTCACGATACTGGGTTCACGATACAATTCTCTCACGATTTACTTTACAAAATGGGACTATATATAAATGACTGAAAAATATTCCTTTATTTTTTTTGGGAAAATACTATACTATTTTTCATTGTCAAAAAACTCCCTTGATAAACTATTCAAAACAATGCAATTTAACTAAAAATAAATCTTGAATGAAATAAATTAAGGAATAATACAAATGAAGAAGAAGCTTATTATTTAAATTTTGGTTCAATAGTAAACAATACAAAACTGCATAATATTTCTTTTTCTTTTTAAAAGTGCAACTGAAAATGTATTTTGTGCCTTAACAATTGGACTTAAAAAAACAAAAAACAAAAAAAAAAACAGTCATTTTACTGTATTTAGGTCAGATATTTGTTTGAACCAGCAGAGGGCGCTGGTAACCCAGTGGTCGGTTGGCATGCAGATATTTTGCAGTGAAGAAGAGATGCTATGCTAGCAGACAGAGCTAATAGAAAAACGTGACTTTTACAGATATTCACAGTGAGGGCTGACCCCGCCCACACACTGGACAGATGTCACTTGAGAGGAGATCTGGAATGTCAATTTAAGTTTATTATTTACAGTGTATACATAATTTGCTAATATTATTTGTCAATGTATTTTACTTGCCAAATCTTATTTGCTTATTTAGATTTAGCTAATTTACTTACCAATTTATGTATCTAATGATGTCTGTAATGTGTCTGTCTAGTCACCCCCTTTATGTTTGGTCTGATCAGCCAGCTTTAAATGATCCCCCTGTGTGTCATTTGGGAGGTCTGTTGGGTTGTGTCATGTTCAGTTTGAGTTCAGTTTGTTCCTTCTGTTAACATTATTTTTTCCATCCATCCATCCATCTTCTCCCGCTTAGCCATTTCCGGGTCGCGGGGGCAGCATCCTCAGTAGGGAGGCCAAGACTTCCCTCTCCCCGGCCACTTCCTCCAGCTCTTCCGGGGGGGACCCCGAGACGTTCCCAGGCCAGCCGAGAGACATAGTCTCTCCAGCGTGTCCTGGGTCTTCCCCAGGGCCTCCTTCCGGAGGGACTTGCCCTGAATGCCTCACTAGGGAGGCGTTCAGGGGGCATCCTAATTAGGTGCCCGAGCCACCTCATCTGGCTCTTCTCGATGCGGAGGAGCAGCGACTCTACTTTGAGCCCCTCCCGAATGACTGAGCTTCTCACCCTATCTCTAAGGGAGAGCCCAGCCACCCTACGAAGGAAACTCATTTCGGCCGCTTGTACCCGTGATCTTGTTCTTTCGGTTATGACCCAAAGTTCATGACCATAGGTGAGGGTTGGAACGCAGACCGACCTGTAAATCGAGAGCTTCGCTTTTTGGCTCAGCTCCCTTTTTACAATGACGGACTGGTGCAGACTCCGCATCACTGCAGACGCCGCACCAATCCGCCTGTCGATCTCTCGCTCCATCCTTCCCTCACTCGTGAACAAGACCCCGAGGTACTTGAACTCCTCCACCTGGGGCAGAACCTCATCTGCCTTCTCTGAATGCCGGAGAAGGCACTCCACCTTTTTCCGGTCGAGAACCATGGACTCGGATTTGGAGGTGCTGATTCTCATTCCGGCCGCTTCACACTCGGCTGCGAACCGATCCAGTGAGAGTTGAAGGTCACGGTATGTTGGAGCCAACAGGACCACATCATCTGCAAAAAGCAGTGATGCAATACTGAGGCCCCCGAACCGGACCCCCTCAACGCCCTGACTGCGCCTAGAAATTCTGTCCATAAAAGTTATGAACAGAATCGGTGACAAAGGGCAGCCCTGGCAGAGTCCAACCCTCACCGGGAACGATTTCGACTTACTGCCGGCAATGCGGACCAGACTCTGACTCCGGTCATACAGGGAACGAACAGCTCCTATCAGGAGGTTCGATACCCCATACTCCCGGAGGACCCCCCACAGGAATCCCTGAGGGACACGGTCAAATGCCTTTTCCAGGTCCACAAAACACATGTGGACTGGTTGGGCGAATTCCCATGACCCCTCAAGGACCCTGCTGAGGGTGTAGAGCTGGTCCACAGTTCCACGGCCAGGACGAAAACCACATTGCTCCTCCTGAATCCGAGGTTCAACTATCCGGCGGACCCTCCTCTCCAGTACCTATGAATAGACCTTACCGGTCTACATTATTTTTTGGCTAAATAAAAGCCGTAAACTTGAATTGTTTTGGTGTGTTCCTACTTTGACCCTCGGTCCCTGACACATGTAATATTACAGATATTCTTTCGGTGCTAAAGGGGTAAGGAATCATTTATGAATATGTTTAAGAGTAGAAAATGGCCAGAAAGAAAGTAGTAGCAGATTTTGCTCGCCGCCAACACTTCTGGTGGTTAAAAAAAGTACTGCGATTCAATTTTCACAGCATCGATGTGAATCGTTATACCTATGAATCAATTTTTAACTGCCTTACGATTAATCGTTACATCCCTATGTTTAACTAAATGCGCATTGTTCGTCATAATTACAGAGCATTGGTACTTGAATAAGCACTGATTTGGGGTTTTTTTTGCAATGGAACACTTTTTTATCTGACAATTACAACATTCCTAAATTGTCTGAAACTGAAAACATGTCCCAAGTGTAAAAAATAGAACTTTTATAAGTTTAAATACTAACAAATAATAATTTTAATAAAAGGTTTGTCCAATTGTGCAACACCAATGCATTCAATAAAAATAAAATTATCAGCCTCTAAGCATAGCTACATTTATGAACTCTAATGGTTGGTCGGCTATGATGTGATGCATTTGGTTGTTGTTTGGTCATTTTCTGTACTTTCACAATGTCCTTTTATCATTTTAAAACATGAGGACAAAAGAACTATACTCAAAAATGTACAAGTACCCATTAAAGCAACTCAATTACAGTAACATGAGTACTTGTAATCTATTACTTTCATAAAATAACACAACTCTTACTTGTCATCTATTGTCATATTTTGATATATTTGGATTATAATCCCTTTTTATTGGGTATAATATATCGGGTAAAAATCAGCGTTAGTGACGATGTTACTAATTTTAGCGATAGTGTTCTAGGGTTGAGTAAAGGCCAGTGTGTGTGTGTGTGTGTGTGTGTGTGTGTGTCATGGTTTTGAGTTAATTCCTTCCTGCTAACAGAAGATAGCGGTGATCCCAAATCGATACATCCCAATGAATAATGGCCCCATAGCAGAGGCTCGTAGCAGGTTTATGCCCAGGGTCCGTGGCCTATACGTCCCATAATTGTGTCAATAGAGAGTTTCCACACAATCAATATTCTGTTCTATCCCACTGTGACTATTCACAGCTGTGACTTGTTGTGTTTTCACTTTTCTCTTCTTTGGCTAATGAACAAAAATTAAAAACACCTATAATTGTGTGGACTGGGATATGAGAAACACAACAATTCTTCACACGTGATCTACAAAAGCAGCGTTCATCTTCTCTCTCCATCATATGAAAAGCAGAGATATGCATGTATTGAGACCAACTTTGGTAAAGCTGTTATATTAGATTTAAATCAGCAACTTACTTTGTTTTAAGAGTATTTGACTCACCATCAAAGCTTATGCTTACCACGTTCGTCTAAGTTAAAAAACTGTACGAAAATATTAAATGTAAAGGTGTTTCTGTTGGAAGTCGGAATAATAATTAATAGAGGAACTTCAATAGAGGAACTTCAGTATTGTTTTGTTTGTCATATAATGTAATTCAATTTGTAATGTGTAAAAAGTAATTGATGAACAACATAAAATATTTTATTTACACCTTTTTCCCATTATTCAAAAACAGGAGCACTCAGAGAGCGCAAACCCCTGCCAAGCACCAAATCTCCTCTTTACCAGATATTGTCAGTTATCTGGATCAATTATCCTGATCATGGGAACCTCATCATTCACACTTTAAAGGCTTGGAAAACATTTCCATCTCCTTTAAAAACAATACAATTGAGCTCAACTTACCCCCGACCGACCACACAGAAAGGACCCAAGTGTCCACCCCAGGGCTTGAACCCAGAACCTTCTTGTTTTGAGGCAGACGTGATCATGAAGATTAGTCAACAAAGCTATGATTTTTTGAAATTTTGCCAACGATGAGAAGTTTTTCAAACTGATCCATATTCACTATTTTGATCTGGATCCCTTCCAGGTAAGGTCAATCTTTGATATTAAAAATGTGTCGAATCCTGCTGCTAACAGACAAACAAATGACAAACAAAATCGTGCAGCGCAGCGAGTCAGCAATCTCGATCGGATCTGGATCCTGTTTAATCAGATGTTGCATGCCATAGCCTTACGTCATCCTGCAAAATCTTGAACGAATCGATGAAGATCTGACGGAGATATGAGTTTTATGCTAAAAATAGGGAATTTTGATATTTCTTGTGACCTTGATCTTGAACCTACCTTCACTAAAATTCAATGGTCTCATCTGTGCCCAAAAAACAATTACAGGAAAAAAATTAAATGGATTCATCAAAAAATTGAGGACACTGTTGTGTACACAAACAGACAGACAGACATACATACAAACAAACATGACGACCAAAAAACAAATAAACAAAAGCCACATAACAAGCAAAGGATCTTATTTTTCTCTTCTGGCAACCAAAAATGCCCACAAAAAAGTTCCTTTTGAGTCCTGACCCACAAGTTGAGAATATCTGTTTTAGATGTTTAGCATTAGAGGATTCTGAGTTGTTTTTTTTTTTTTTGTCTTTAAATGTTTACCTACAGCTCCTAAACTTTATTACAGCTTATATACAGCTTAAAGCCCTGATAATGCCCTCTATAGCATCATTTATGCACAGGCTTAACAGTGGGTGACCTCTGACCTCAGTCACTGCAGGGGTTGTCGTCTTAGATGTCAGGGTAGACCCTGCTATAGACCCACGTGCACATGCACACACGTGTAACTCAGACACACGCATCCACACTAAGGTTTAACTGGAATCCTCCGACTTAATTAAGTGCAGCCTCCTTTAACTAATTAGAGGTGAATATGAAATGCCAGGCTTTTAATTAGAGAGAGAGAGAGAGAGAGAGAGCGAGAGAGAGATCACGCTCATTTTATTCTTCCACACACGGCCAAGCTTCACAATATAAAGACAGAGCAGGAATGGGATTCCACTCCCTCGTAACTATCAGCAGGTATACGTAGAAGATCCTTTTTGCTTTTATATAAAGATTACACATTTAAAAATAAAAGTGTTTCCAAATTGCCTATATCAGTGGTTCCTACTCCTAGGGGTACAGGAGCACATTGCAGGAGGTACTTGGAAAGATTTAACAATTTTTTTTAGGCTATTCTTGTTTTTCAACTTCACCACAAACTAACAGTACTGTTGCTCAATAAAATAGTATATTTTATTGCATTTTTTTGCCGTATAGGCACAATTTTGACAATAGGAGACAATAATTAGCTATTTGCTTACTATTGAAGTAATCACATAATAATTGCATGGTATTTTTTTTTTTTTTTTTTTTCAAAAAAATGCAAAGGGGGTACACGAGACAAAAAAGATTGGGAATGTATATTTGTGCCTTTATCAAACTTATATGAAAAAAATTGTGTTGAAAACCTGCGTAGTTACTTTTAGATGCTGTTGGATAAATGTGTGTAAACACTAGTGGGCGTGCACTGTAGCTGTACCCACTCAACGTCCGTGAAGCCAAAGTACAGCACTTAGAGGCGCTGCCATCTTGCAAATTTGACGTCATTTGGAGCCAGAGTCTGCGCAGTAGGATACGATGGGAGGAGCCCTGGTAACACGCCCCGCCCATTTAGCGTAATACCCTGATGACTTACATAGCCCAGTCATTAGGGTATTACGCTATGCTAATAACATAAGTATCTTGATCAGATCATAGAAGTTAGTACAAAACCACCATATATTTACACTCAAATATCTAGTTCAATGGCGTCTCGGCTTTCCTTAACGACGTAACTGTTATTCACAAAGAGAGCTATGCAAGATCCGCGGCTGTCAATCATCGTCATATATGATGTCAAATCCCGTTTTTCAACCTCAAATAACATATTTAACACAAACTTCACAGAAAAATGAGCACTTGAACACAATTTAGGGTGATAATAACTAATGATCACAGCATAGTTTAAGTTTGGAAAAAATTATGTGACGAGTATTATGACTATACAGTTTGACCCACATCCCATCTGTTATGCTGCGTTCACACCAAACGCGTTCTGGGCGTCGAAATCGTGCCTCACTCCCCTAGTTGGACACTTGTGCTCCTTGAATCAAATGCTTGTCACCAGCGTCAAAGATGCTCTGGACGCGCGTCCAAACAAGTTGGGAAGGAAGTGTGTTGAGCGCGTTTAGGGGAGGGGCTTCTCTGTTGCCGGTAGTGTTCATACAATGAATGTATGAATACAGCTATTTGATATTTTTGTGTGTGATGTGTATTTGGAAAATGATTAAAAAATTTTTTTTACCAATTACTAGAAATTTCAGGCCACCCCATTTTAATTCCAGGTTGAAAAATACTTCCCTAAGAAGTGAAACTTACCGTAGTGTGTACAGCAGTGGAGAAGCTAAAGTAGGATTTCTTTCTTTTTTCTTAAAAGGAAACACAGAAGTGAACAGCACAGAGATTATTATTATGATTATTATTAATAATCATAATAATAATAATAACTAGTAGAGTGCCCGTCGGAAGTATGCATTCATGTGGGAACATAAGGGGTATATTTGCGGGTCCAATTTTCCTGGTTTAATTCTATGGGACACGTGCATGACTTCATCATCACTTTTGTATTTTTTTGTATGCTGTATTTTTCTGTGACGTATGTTTTTTGGAGTCATGTGTATCTTTCTGTTGTCTTTTTGTGCATAAATATTTGCTGTTTTTTTATTTTAATTTTTTTTGTAATGTATGTTTTTTTTGGAGTCGTGTATTTTTGTATAATTATTGTTTTTGTTGCTATTGTAGTGTGAATCAGGAGTAATTTTGTTTTTTGTCTGTAAATGTATGTTTTTTTTAAGTCGAGTACAGTGCCTGTCGGAAGTATGTATTCATATAGTGGGAGCTTAAGAAGAGTTGTCAATTATGGGCATAATAATAACATACTTTGTAACATTATAAAGGGGTATATTTGCAGGTGCAAAGTAAAATAGCGTGTGCAATTTCCCTGGTTTAATTCTATGAGACATGTGCATGATAAATTAGTTTTTTTTTTTTTTTTTTTAACTCATTTTAATATTTTTTTCGTTTGGTGTTTTTTTCTGTAATGTACAGTGCCTGTCAGAAGTATGCATTCATGTGGGATTATAAGTATTTAGTTTAGTGTATTTTGAGTCATTTTCATGTTTTTGTTGTCGTTTGGTGTATTTCTCTGTGTTGTCTTTTGTGTAATTTTTGTATAAATATTTAGTTTTGTGTATTTTGAGTCATTTTCATATTTTTGTTGTTGTCTAGTGTGTGTGCGCCTGCCTAACTTTCACTAAACTTATCTATTTTCAGTAGTTAGGTGTAGTGGCAGGTGTGTCGTGAGTGAAGCTGTAGTAATCATCAGGTTTCACTATGTAGCACCGTTTACTGATCTGACTCAACACTACAGTCACTACCACCCAATGGACGGGTGTAGTGACACAGACTGTAACCGGACTAAATGGTGGTCCGTTACACACGTAGACAGTGATCGATAGTGAAGCGCACCTGATCGGTGTGTGTGTGTGTGTGTGTGTGTGTGTGTGTGTGTGTGTGTGTGTGTGTGTGTGTGTGTGTGTGTGTGCGCGTGTGTGTGTGTGTGTGTGAGACTCTCTACCTTGGACACAAATCTCCTCCGTTGGTTCTCTCTCACACACGCGCGCTGCTGATAAATGTACAGCTTTCAACACAGCAGCCATTGCCGTCAATAACTTCCGGGTGAGGTCTGTCTGGTCTAAATAGCGAACGGTCAAACTAACATAAAAATAAACGTTTCGAAATGTCATCACCAAATAAAGAACAGTCAAAAAGTTGCAGTGAAATAGATATAGATGGTGCGCTAGCGCCCCCTCACACCCTGAGGTCAAAAGTTGATTAGGTTTCATTTCGGGGCCTTCCAGAAGTGAAATAAAATTAAAATAAACATTTTGAAATGACCAAATTACTCCAAAATAACAGATTCACACACTTGGGGTATTTGGAACCCATCAACCAAGTTTCAGGTCGAACTCGCACCACGTCGGGGAGATATTTGCTCCACACACACACACACACACACACACAGTATAGATAATAATAATAATAATAATAATAATAATAATAATAATAATAATAATAATAATAATAATATTATTATTATTATTATTATTATTATTATTATTATTACCTCCACCAAGAGCAAAGCGCAGAAGCGGAGCAAAGCAAAAAGCGGTAAGGTTGTGTTTTACCCTCCGTTTATCTGTCTGTCTGTCTGTCTGTCTGTCTGTCTGTCTGTCTGTCTGTCTGTCTGTCTGTCAGTCAAGATAACTTGAAAAGTTATGAACCAATTTGGATGAAAATTTCAGGAAAATTGATTAATGGAACAAGGAACAGGTGATTACAGTTTGTATATCCCATTAATTTTCCCATCCACACTGTGAAACTTGTGATGATGTCATGGGTTCTTTCAGAGTCAACAGCTCAATGTTGACAGGTAGTCCTGGTAACACGGCTCAATGTTAACAGGTAGTCATGGTAATCCTGAGTTTACATGTTACCGTGACCGGAGCGTGTTTGCTGAACCTGAGCTGCTTGGCAGAGGTCTTCATTCATTTATTTTTCTATTTATTAAGTTTCATTTCTTCATGTTTTGGAGCTTCAATTTATATATATTAAAATTTTTCCTTTTTTTGTTTTAATTTCCAAATACACACTGATACTACTGTAATATAAACATAACGTGTAAAAGAATTATAGCTAATAAAACAACTTTCATTACTGTAGTTAGGCTGTTACTTTCCCTTTTCTTGATCATAATAATAATAATAATAGAAACAAAGGAAGGTGTTTTTCTAAAAGAGGAAACGATGAGTCGTGTATTGGAGGTGGGAGCAGCTTTAGCAGACATGGCCTGGACACTGTGGACAGGTAGAAGGGTGTGAGTTCTGTGCTGGATTTGATAATTAGATTGATTAAGGCTGAGCCTGAGCTGCAGACACAATGACAGGAGGAGCAAATGGAGATAGATGAGCCTGTGGCTGCAGCTTCACATAGAGAATGGAGCTCATTTTAGCAGATGATGTGGAGAGAAGAATAGAATAGATCCTTTAATCTTGCTCACAGTGTGTGTTCTGTACGTTCTCTGTTTGTATTGACTTGTGTGACCAGTGCATGGACAGGTGGGCCCAGTGTGTGCTTATGGCTCCCTGTGGAGGAACGTTTGATGAAGTAAAGATGAAGCCCAGCTCTCTTTCATTACTTCCTGTTTGTAGATGAACCACAGCCTCTAGACTCAGGATCATGTTACAGTTCTTGTCTTCTGGGTAATTTCCAGACTTTCCACAGCTCACATGTGACTTCATCCAGATGATACCTCTCAGACAGACACCGAAGAAATGTTCTTTACTAATGTTAACCATGGATACCAGAGGTGTACTGGGACAACAATTCAGCCTGGGCATTTTGTGTCCAGATCAGCCCACTACATTATCACTGACATTGTCATTAAGTCAGTGATGCTCATCATATGACTCTTTATGTCTCAATTTAAATTATTATTCCCCCAGAAAACCTTAAAAAGGGGAAACTTTTTAACCCCTTATTACCTATTTCCTTTTTGCAACTTCTTTTGTCCCATTTTTCCCCCTTTTCAAAAAGTTCTGACACCTTTTTTAGACTTTAGCTACCTTTTGCCAATAAATATCACATTTTTTTCTATTTTTTGTCCATTTTTGCAAGTTCTTTTTGACACTTCTATCAAATTTTTGTCCTTTCATTTTTTTGGCCACTTTTCATCCAAATGAGCTAACCTTTGCCCATTAACTACCACTTGTTTCCTGTTTTTCCCTACATTTTGCCTCTTTTTGTTCCAAATTTTTGCCTTTTTTCACAATTTTTTGTCAGATTTTGCCTTTTTTGTCTTTTCTTGCCACATTTTAGCCACTTGTGGACATTTTTGGCCACCTGTTACCATGTCCGCCTTCACTCGCATGTCAAAAAAAAATATAGCGAACCGAACCAGCCCACTTTGAGTTGACAGCCCACCGGTACGATGCCTGCTATGCCAGATGGCCAGTCGACCACTGATGGATACGCCTCTACTTTTTGATGCTATAAAAACACCCTCCATCCATCCATCTATCCATCCATCTTCTCCCGCTTAGCCGTTTCCGGGTCGCGGGGGCAGCATCCTCAGTAGGGAGGCCCAGACTTCCCTCTCCCCGGCCACTTCCTCCAGCTCTTCCGGGGGGACCCCGAGACGTTCCCAGGCCAGCCGAGAGACATAGTCTCTCCAGCGTGTCCTGGGTCTTCCCCGGGGCCTCCTTCCGGAGGGACGTGCCCTGAACGCCTCACTAGGGAGGCGTTCAGGGGGCATCCTAATTAGGTGCCCGAGCCACCTCATCTGGCTCTTCTCGATGCGGAGGAGCAGCGACTCTACTTTGAGCCCCTGCCGAATGACTGAGCTTCTCACCCTATCTCTAAGGGAGAGCCCAGCCACCCTACGGAGGAAACTCATTTCGGCCGCTTGTACCCGTGATCTTGTTCTTTCGGTCATGACCCAAAGTTCATGACCATAGGTGAGGGTTGGAACGTAGACCGACCTGTAAAGAGAGAGCTTCGCTTTTTGGCTCAGCTCCCTCTTTACAATGACGGACTGGTGCAGACTCCGCATCACTGCAGACACCGCACCAATCCGCCTGTCGATCTCTCGCTCCATCCTTCCCTCACTCGTGAACAAGACCCCGAGGTACTTGAACTCCTCCACCTGGGGCAGAACCTCATCTCCAACCCGGAGAAGGCACTCCACCGTTTTCCGGTCTAGAACCATGGACTCGGATTTGGAGGTGCTGATTCTCATTCCGGCCGCTTCACACTCGGCTGCGAACCGATCCAGTGAGAGTTGAAGGTCACGGTATGTTGGAGCCAACAGGACTACATCATCTGCAAAAAGCAGTGATGCAATACTGAGGCCCCTGAACCGGACCCCCTCAACGCCCTGACTGCGCCTAGAAATTCTGTCCATAAAAGTTATGAACAGAATTGGTGACAAAGGGCAGCCCTGGCGGAGTCCAACCCTCACCGGAAACGATTTCGACTTACTGCCGGCAATGCGGACCAGACTCTGACTCCGGTCATACAGGGAACGAACAGCTCCTATCAGGAGGTTCGATACCCCATACTCCCGGAGGACCCCCCACAGGAATCCCCGAGGGACACGGTCAAATGCCTTTTCCAGGTCCACAAAACACATGTGGACTGGTTGGGCGAATTCCCATGACCCCTCAAGGACCCTACTGAGGGTGTAGAGCTGGTCCACAGTTCCACGGCCAGGACGAAAACCACATTGCTCCTCCTGAATACGAGGTTCAACTATCCGGCGGACCCTCCTCTCCAGTACCCCTGAATAGACCTTACCGGGGAGGCTGAGAAGTGTGATCCCTCTATAATTGGAACACACCCTCCGGTCCCCCTTCTTAAAAAGGGGGACCACCACCCCTGTCTGCCAATCCAGAGGCACTGCCCCCGATGTCCACGCGATGTTGCAGAGTCGTGTCAGCCATGACAGCCCCACAACATCCAGGGCCTTGAGGAACTCCGGGCGGATCTCATCCACCCCCGGAGCCCTGCCACCGAGGAGCTTTTTAACCACCTCGGCAACCTCAGCCCCAGAGATAGGAGAGCCCACTCTCGGGTCCCTGGGCCCTGCTTCCTGATTGGAAGGCGTGTCGGTGGGATTGAGGAGGTCTTCAAAGTATTCCCCCCACCGATCCACAACGTCTCGAGTCGAAGTCAGCAGCGCACCATCCACACCATACATAGTGTTGACGGTGCACTGCTTCCCCCTCCTGAGACGCCGGATAGTGGTCCAGAATCTCTTCGAAGCCGTCCGGAAGTCGTTCTCCATGGCCTCACCAAACTCCTCCCATGTCCGGGCTTTTGCCTCGGCGACCGCCGTGGCTGCACTTCGCTTGGCCCGTCGGTACCTGTCTGCTGCCTCCGGAGTCCCACAGGCCAAAAACGCCTGGTCGGACTCCTTCTTCAGCTTGACGGCATCCCTCACCCCCGGTGTCCACCAACAGGTTCGGGTATTGCCGCCACGACAGGCACCGACTACCTTGCGACCACAGCACCGATCAGCCGCCTCAGCAACAGAGGCACGGAACATGGCCCACTCGGACTCAATGTCCCCCGCCTCCTCCGAGACATGGTTGAAGTTTTCCCGGAGGTGGGAGTTGAAGCTCCTTCTGACGGGAGACTTTGCCAGGCGTTCCCAGCAGACCCTCACTATACGTTTGGGTCTGCCGGGTCTAACCGGCATCCTCCCCCGCCATCGGAGCCAACTCACCACCAGGTGGTGATCAGTTGACAGCTCCGCCCCTCTCTTTACCCGAGTGTCCAAGACATGCGGCCGCAAGTCCGATGACACGACTACGAAGTCGATCATCGAACTGCGGCCTAGGGTGTCCTGGTGCAAAGTGCACATATGGACACCCTTATGCTTGAACATGGTGTTTGTTATGGACAATCTGTGACGAGCACAGAAGTCCAACAACAAAACACCGCTCGGGTTCCGATCAGGGGGGCCGTTCCTCCCAATCACGCCCCTCCAGGTCTCACTGTCGCTGCCAACGTGAGCGTTGAAGTCCCCCAGCAGAATGAGGGAATCCCCAGAAGGAGCACTCTCCAGTACTCCCTCTAAGGAATCCAAGAAGGGTGGATACTCCGAGCTACTGTTTGGCCCATAGGCACAAACAACAGTCAGGATCCGTCCCCCCACCCGAAGGCGGAGGGAGGCTACCCTCTCGTCTACCGGGGTAAACTTCAACGTACAGGCACTAAGTCGGGGGGCAAGAAGTATAGCCACCCCGGCCCGGCACCTCTCACCATTGGCGACTCCAGAGTAGAAGAGAGTCCAACCCCTATCGAGAAGGCTGGTTCCAGAGCCCTTGTTATGTGTCGAGGTGAGACCGACTATATCTAGTCCGAACTTCTCCACCTCGCACACAAGCTCAGGCTCCTTCCCCGCCAGAGAGGTGACATTCCACGTCCCTAACGCTAGTTTCTGTAGCCGGGGATCAGATCGCCAAGGCCCCCGCCCTGGACGACTGCCTGATCCACACTGCACCGGCCTTATATGATCCCTCCTGCGGGTGGTGGGCCTACGGGAGGGCGGGCCCACGTCGTCCTTTCGGGCTCTGCCCGGCCGGGGCCCGTGGGCAAAGCCCCGGCCACCAGGCGCTCGCACTCGAGCCCCAACCCCGGGCCTGGCTCCAAGGTGGGGCCCCGGTAGCGCCAATCCGGGCGACGTGAACTGCCTTTGTTTTTTATTATACATATATGGCTATTGAACCGCTCTTAGTCGGACCCGTCACCTGGGACCTGTTTGCCTTGGGAGACCCTACCAGGGGCATTAAGCCCCCGACAACATAGCTCCCAGGATCATTCGGGTACTCAAACCCCTCCACCACGTTAAGGTGGCGGATAAAAAAAAACATAAAAACACCCTGAAAATCAAAATAAATCTAATTACAACATTTCCAGAGTACATTGTTTTTATAACTGCACACACGTTACAGATTTTTTAATTCATGTTGTCCTTCACAATTCACAAACTTCCATATCATGCCATAAAAAAAAAAATTCTGTTTTCCCATTCAGTCAAATTCCAACCTTGTATTCTTTGTTTCTAGACATTTCTCTCATTGATCGGCTGCAGTGAAAAGCATTATGAAGGGTCATATCTGGGCTGGTCTGTCTGATGAGCTGACCTTTGACCTCTCTAGGGGTTCCCTGGAGAATCCATGACTGAGACGGTGCAACGTGAATCTTTTGGTCACGTGCACCTAATACAGCAGCGCTGATACTGCTGGTAACAAAGAGTATCCAGGAAAATGTAAGTATGCATTGTTTTGAACACAGGAGAGAAAATACACAGCATTTTGTAGACGGCCACAATCTGCTGTTTGTTGTCATGGTGAATTTGTCCTCGTCAGCTTCCGCAGATTTGACCAAAACGTGACCCTTCATAAAACTGTAGTAAAAATGTTGTATATAAATATTTTTTCCACTTTTTTCACATCAGATTTTTTCAACGATTCCAGACCTAACCATAGATATATATTTATGTAATTTTTATAAACGTTTTTATGCCCTTTCAGTCATAAAAACAAACAAAATGTGCATTTAAAAAAAAAAAAAAGTGTAACATTTGAAATTAAGTGATTACAGACTTGACTTGGTCAATAACTGATAGGAACATTAATTTTGAGACATTATTACTTTTAGAGCTATGAGCATTTATTGAAAAAACTGACACTCTTTGAGCTTAGGTACCACAATGCAGTGGTGGGCCGTCAGGGCCAGCAAGGCCTTCTCTGCTGGCCTAAACATAATCAGAAAATAAATTTAATTTTAATATATTTTTTTTCATAAATATGCATTAAATTATTCCTCATAGTCTTTTCTCTTCATTTCATTGAGAGTGAGGAGTTACGTGGTGAGTTGGGTTGTCTTGGGGGGGGGTCTGAGCCCGTCAGCCATGATGGTGGTAGACGCCCCCAGAATTTCACGCATTCGCCAGAGCTTTACTTTTACATAGAGGAATACGACAAGGAAAAAGAAGAAAAGCAATGCAAAAAGAGAAGCCGAAAGAAAAGGGACCTTACAGGGACAAACTGATACCAAGCGCAAAAAAGAGGTATTTGGAGAAGCTAGTGGACATTCACAACATCGACCCGTACGAGCTATCTGCAGCAGAATGGCACAGAGACCTGGACCTTTTACCTCCGTGCACATACATGGACATCATAAATGACCTAGTTTTTGGTGTAAGTTACTACACAATGCAGGAGTTCAAAAGCCACAAGTCTCTGGAAAGTTACGAGACTTTCTGCTGCGGCTGGGTCCAGGACTCATCTACAAGCCTCCAGCTGGTGAAAACAGCGTTGTACTGGCAAAAGTAAGTTTCTTCACATATGTGTTTTAGTGTGTTGTAATTTCATTGCATTTAGCAGACAATTCTTGACCAAAATGACAAAGTAATTAACTGCATGTTTCGTAAACACCACATTGCAATGAGATGTTCAATGTACATAAACGTTTCCAACATGTTTCAATGTAGGCTAAAGCTGTGTATGTTTAGCTATTTAGTTGTAATTTGCTTTTGTTTGGAGCTGTAAAGTGGACAAAGATCTGGGCACAATGGGCAAGGGTACTTAAAAATGTGAATGCAAGATGTAAGTAAGTAAGTAAGTAAGTAAAGAATTTATTTCAAACCTGCACACAACACTAAACAACTTACAGTCATACAAACAAGTGCATGGTTTAAAAAGGGGATGGATGAAGCAGACACTTATATAATTCCAATGCCCCCGCTCACCCTCCACAGACACTACATCACAAATTACAATAATAATACAAAAACAACACCTCCGCTACTACCGCGTTAAAAACACATGTAAACAATCTGTTTTGCCGCGGGACTTCTGCCAACATGGCGGCGGGGGAGGATCGGGGGGAGGAGCTTTAGGCCGTGACGACAACTCCTCATTCTCAATAGCTTTCCTCTTGGTCGCGCTGCTTCCGGGATTGTATATTTATCTTATAGATTTCATCCAATCATATTTGAGCTGTCACTTGTTGCCAGGCTGCATGAAATCTTCCTGAAGCCTTCAGAATTAACAGTGGGGGCGCCTGTACACTTAAATGAACTGAAACAGACATATTGTGATAACCAATCAGATTTCGAGTTGGCGACATCAGGGCCAGCTAGCAGGTATCACGTTGAACGTGACACGTTCTGACGTTCACGTCCTCTGATTGGATATGCATTAGTGAGAGGCAGCGCTATGCAAAGTAGAGTGACGTTAACCAAATGGAAGCTGGTGTCCCGTTAGGTCGTCCAACCCCCGCGCTAGCTAACCTGTCCCAGCCGGGAAAAGGGTTTGTGCGCCACTTTCAAAGCAGCAACTACGAGCGGTATCCCTGGCTCACAGGTTCAGAGAGACTCGGCTTTCAGCACGAGTCTCCATGTTTATAGAAAAGGACTTATTGGTGGAACTGAGACAGACAGATAAACTGTACAACAGTCATTGAAGTCTTCTTGAGTAAAGAAAGGAGGATGGATTTTGTGTTCAAATAAGCGGGGATAGTCGTTTTGGTGAGTACAAAGCTTTTTTTTCTTCTTTTTTTTTTATATTTTTGTGATTTTATTTCGTAAGCCCTGTCTTGACGGTCTGGCGGAGTGGTCTGCGGAGTGGTCTGCGGAGTGGTCTGCTCAACGGTAAAGCCTGCGCTTTACCGTCGAGTCAGAGCCCATAATGTGCTGGTACCTGGCGCACCTGTGACTTCAGTGAAGGGACTGAATTGTTTCGCTTTAATCTATATCAAAGTGGACGTTCAAGGAGTAGGCTACACCATTTCACCACTGTCGGAAATGAATGAATCAAACTGCTTTACGGGTGCGACAATGTGCTGTTTAGTGGACTTTTATAGACTAATTGCCTTTTATTTTTAAGTTGTGACAGTATCCAAGCGATCATATAACTTTTACTTTACTACTTTTAATTGTTAATACGGATGTATTGATTTTAAATGCTCCGGAAATAAAGTAGTTGTACTCGACTATGTTTGTTTCTGTATAAATGTATGGTTTAGAGAGACATGACGTCATAATGATGGTATTAAGAGGTGGATTCATTCAGTGTAGGACATCATTGAAGGCCTAGGTGTGAAATGCACGGCTCGGGTACAATGGTACCCTTCATAAAAGTGTCTTCAAAATGTCATATATAAATATTTTTTCACATCAAATCTTATCAATAACTTCAGACCTAACCCTAAATATATAGTTTTTCATTGTATTTTTATATATTTTATATTTTTTAAGCCCTTTTTGTCATAAAACACATTTTTTTCAATGATTGAAATAAGGTGCAAAATGAAATATTTGGTATGACATTATTACGGATTTGAGTGAGTTAATAATTGATAGGAACATTGATTTTGAGCCATTATTACTTTCAGAGCTATGAGCATACCACAATGGTACCCTACATTAAAGTGTAATAGAAATGTCAAATATAAATATTTTTCCCACTTTTGTCACGCCACAACATCAGACCTAACCCTAAATCTAAAGTTTTTCATTACATTTTTATATATTTCATGTTTTTATGCCATTTTTGTCATAAACCCCTGATGAACCAGTTCATTTTGCCTTTTGTTATTTGACTTTTACACACGCCTTAACACACATACTCACATAAAACATATATTCTCAGCCACATTCACACCACTCCTTTATGTGTATCCCAACACATCAAGACCATTTGTGTGGTTTTTAGCTTTTTTATTGCAATGCATTTTGCAGGGTAAGAATAACTGTCCTCTATTGAAGCTCTGTGTAATAAAGCTCTGGTAATACTGGTAGCTATGGGGGTGGGGGGGTCATCCCACCTAAAACCTGTTTTCCCTGTATTTTGAAGGTAGAGGCTTAGATTTATTAGGTATTTTAACCACTTTTATATGTCAGGATAAGAGTATATATAAAATAAGTGGTAATGGGAGTCAATGGGAACTCAAAGAGTGTCAGTATATTTTGTATGTCTTGTTCGATACATCTTACAATAAAAGTGGTCATGATATTATGAACATGACAATAAAAGAAAACTCCTGTCCAAAGCTTATACAATTAGGTTTTAAACCGAATGAGATATTGAGAGTTTAAAACACTGAAAATACACATTTGGTACCCAAAGGAGCCCCGAGGGTTAATCTAGTTTTTTTTTTACTCTAATCTCGACATTTTGACTTTATTCTTGATTTTCCCTAATCTGCTTCCGTAGATAACAGTGAAACAATTACATTTTCTAGATAAACCTTCTTGAGTTTTTTTCTTGTGTGTAAATGGATGAAACGTGGATTCTCTGGACACGCTAAAAGCAGCTGGCCTTACTCCTATTCTCTTGTATATAATGAAAACATTTTCCAGGATAATCTCATTCTTACAAACAATGATACATGACACTGAATAGCCTGAAGTTCTGAACTGTGAAAGATGATTTATGCTATAAATGTGATTTTCATGTCCTGCTTTGCATAAATGTATAATCTCCTCTGCCTTTGCCTCTCACACACTGCATGGATATGATTGCTGCTGGAATAGTGT
Source organism: Gouania willdenowi (assembly GCF_900634775.1). Lineage (NCBI taxonomy): Eukaryota > Metazoa > Chordata > Actinopteri > Blenniiformes > Gobiesocidae > Gouania > Gouania willdenowi. The sequence goes on along the minus strand of NC_041051.1, from coordinate 6,311,562 downwards.
AATTTTCCTACTATTATTAAAAGCTCCAACACTGTGTGATTGCATTGCTGCTTAACAATAGCCTTGGCCCGCTCTGGCAATATCACGGTCAACACGATCCACCCCAGGTCTGCCCCCATACGTTGCAATGCAGTATGCAAATGAGGCTGTTGGTAATTATCAATGCGATGAAATATTAACACACACACACATATATATATATCTTTTATAAGTGTCTATTTGTGTGATTGCCATACGGACAACCCCTGGTGCTATTGGTACCGAAGTACACGTACGTAGTGATATGGCAAAATGTATATATCATATTTATGATTAATATATCAAATTAATATTTTGTGTTCCTGCTCATAATACAATGTGATTCTTCTATGTGTTTTTCCTTCTTCTCCTTTGGCAAAGGGCAAAATTACAAACTCACACACAGTCACAACACCAGTGTTGGGAACGTTACTTTAAAAAAGTAATTAGTTATAGTTACTCACTACTTGTTCCAAAAAGTAACTGCGTTAGTAACTAAATTACTCTATAATAAAAGAAACTAATAACCAAGGAAAGTAACTATTTGCGTTTCTGTTAAAAAAAAAGTTGCTGTATGTCAAAAAATTCAGATTTTTTAGATGCGTGTGTCGTTGTGAGATGCTTCATTAAATTTGAGTTGCTTACAACGGATGTCAACGGAAGTCTTCACTCCTGGATATGCTCAGACTGCTCCACGCTCGCCATCTCTGCTGCTTCATCAAATCTGTAGCGTGTGTGTGTGTGTGTGTGTGTGTGTGTGTGTGTGTGTGTGTGCGTGTGTGTGTGTGTGTGTGTGTGTGTGTGTGTGTGTGTGTTGGCACGTAAATAAAAACACAAGCTCTGATTGGCTACCATGGAACTTGACACCGCCTTAGCCAATCATAATCGCTCATTTTGTTTTTAACCCGCCTCCTCTTGCTGGCAGTGTGTAAAAACACTGGCTCTGATTGGCTACCATGAAACATGACGCCACTTTAGCCAATCATAATCGCTCACCGTGTTTTTAACCCGCCTCCGCACTACAGCTGAGTAAGAAGCACAGTTTATTCAATCAATGCATGTGTAGCAATTAGAATTAACAATAGGTGTCCAGAATTAACTGAAAAGGGCTGGAGGTAGGTTGTAGTACATTTATTAACACTGGCACATCAAACAATATAAGCCCAGTAATCACAATAAGTATACTATCACTTTGAACTCAGGGCACACAGCAAAACAGCAAAACCACAGCAACTTCAAATACGGCCGCAGTGATAGATAAATATAATGATTACCAGCAATACATGATTACCAATTAAGGTGACATGATTACATTAAAACATATACAAATGGTTAAAAGGTTGGTGGGATAAAAACAGTGACAGGTAAAAAGGATTCACTCACAGTCCTTTGCCAAAACGGGTCCTTTTACAGCCCTTTACACATCCAGATAGTTATGGTAATTTAACCCATAAATATTCAACTGGAGCTTCACTGTCTCGTTCTGGCCGGAGATTCAATCCCGTTCTGCTTTGATCATGCAAGCTTTATCTCGGGATTCCGTGCACAGCAGCCGTGTTGTGCTTTCAGTGAGGAGCAGAGAGGGAGACGGACTGCTTGTGCGTCGGTTAAATAGGTCCGTCAATACCACGGACGTCCTCCGTGGTTCCCACCCACTGACTTCCGTTCACCCGTTACACTGGCCCCAGTTTTGAAAAGTCACCGTCCCGGTGACCACTTATAACCATGGCCTAAACGCATATCTTTGTCCCTGGCACATAGCTTGGGGGGCACTCTGTAAGGATGCCACAGTTGACTGGTTAACTGCCCTAGGGAGATGATACATGTTTGTATGATGTCCTGCAGTTGTTCTATGGGTACGTCTCAGCATCACATTTGTGTTTAAAGAAGTATCGTTGCCCAGGGTCTGCCTCAGATTCTGAGTTGCCAGAGGCGGGACGGTTATGGGCGCTAAACTCTGAGGCCCGCTCTCTGCACTTTGCGCCTGCCTGGGGGAGGAGGGAGCCCTGACTCTTGGTGGATTTTGGTCCATTACGATAGCAATGTCCTCTTCTTCACTGTCATTATCGGACAACTCCGGTGGAATGTCTGGTGGGGCATTGCATAGTAAGCCTGGATCAGGCAGAGATGTATTTTTTTCACTGCAGTCTTGCACCGTTGTCAAAACTTTGATTTCAGCTCTATTTACATTTTTGTGTGAGCCCATAGCATCTCTTGGACGGATTTGATAAACTCTCCCCTCTTGGTCCATACTTTTAACCACAACATACACTGTTGTGTCCCAAGCATCATGGATTTTGTGGCGGCCTAGAGCATGGCTCTTTTTATACACCAATGTGCCAGGGGGTAGGACAGAGGTCACATTTGGCTTATAATGACAGTTTCTTCTCGCTGCTGCTTGCTGCAACCTTTCTTTTGCTTGGGCATACACTACAGTGAGATGGTTTCGATGCTCATCCACTCAATCTTGAGGTGATCTTGTGGCCGGGCTCTCTTGCGACGTGCCTAACAAAAAATCCACAGGGAGTTGAGGCTTTTGGCCAAACATAAGCTCAAATGGTAAAAAACCGGTTGATTGGTGCTCTGTGGTATTGTAGGCATAAAGAACTTCGGGCAGATGCTGTGGCCATTTTCTTTTACTCCCTGGGGGGAGCGTCCTCAGTAAATCAAACAAGGTTCTATTAAATCTTTCACACTGCCCATTGCCTTCCGGATGGTATGAGGTGGTTCTGCTTTTTTCAATACCATATAGGCTACATAGGCGTTTTAACAGATCTCCTTCAAAACATCTTCCTTGGTCACTATGAATCCGTTTAGGGACTCCATAGGTGTAAAACCATTTATCTGTAAGGACTTTGGCAACTGTGCTTGCTTTTTGATCACGAGTAGCATAGGCCTGGGAAAATTTAGAGAAGACATCAGTTATGACCAGCACATTTTCTCTCCCATCTGTGGCTTTCTCTAGCAAGGCAAAGTCCACTGCCACTATTTCTAAGGGCTTTGAGGCCATTAGGGTTCCTCTCGAGGTCCGCACCTTAGGCTGGGCTGCTTTTGCTAGGGTGCAACGATGGCATTGTTGGCAGTATTTTTCAATATCTCGCCCCATGAAGGGCCAATAGCACCTACTTCTTAGAAGACTGGTGGTGCGTTGGATCCCTTGGTGCCCGTGGTTGTCATGGAGATGTTTTAAAACTTCAGTTTTCAGACATTGTGGTAAAAGAAGCTGCCACAGAAGTCGCTTCCCTGGAGGCTGGATCTGGCGATACAAAACTCCATCTTTAACTTTTATTCTTGACCACTGCTGTACCAGTTTCTTTACGTCTTTGCTTGCAGCATTTACAGCTTGTTTGTTCGGGGGGACCCCACTGCTCCAGTACTTCAGGAACTCACTAATACTAGGGTCAGCTGCTTGTAGTGTGGTGAGGTCAGCACTTGGGCGAAAGGGGTGGGCTGATATTGCATTGCACTGTGCTCTGGTCATTGAACTGGATGGCTGAGTCGACTGATGGACCTCTCCTGGGACCATAAAGCCCGGGGCAACTAACGAGATGTCTTGTGGTTGTGTTTGACGTGATAAGGCATCGGCATTTCGATTGGCCGGACCAGGGCGGTACTTTATTTCAAAGTTAAATACTGCTAGCTCCGCAGCCCAGCGTTGTTCAACTGCACTCAAATTTGCTGTCTGAAGGTAACTTAATGGGTTGTTATCAGTAAAAACGCAAAACGTGCTACCCAACAGATATTCACGAAACTTTTGGGTGACAGCCCATTTGAGGGCCAAAAACTCAAGCTTTCGAGAACTGTAGTTAGACATGTTTCTCTCTGTGGGTCTAAGTCCGCGACTAGCGAAAGCAATTGGCCTGCGTCTACCATCTTGGTCTTGTGATAACACTGCCCCTAGCCCTGCATGGCTTGCATCCACTTCAAGGATGAAAGGTTTTGTAAAATCAGCATAGCCGAGTACTGGAGTGGTCGCTAGCATCTTTTTGAGTGTCTGGAATGCACTTTCACAATCCTCTGCCCAGAGCTCTGCAATAGCATTTTTTCCTCTAGACTTTCCCTGTTTTATGCCCCCCAACGTTGCTACGAGCTTGTGAAGGGGCACTGCATGTTTGGAGAACCCTTCCACGAACTGGCGATAATAGGAGGCGAATCCTAAGAAAGACTGCAGCTCTTTACATGTAGTAGGTCTTGGCCACTCAGTGACTGCACTTATTTTAGCTGGATCTGTCGCTACTCCGGCAGCTGATATAACGTGACCCAAGTATTTGACTTCAGATTGGAAAAAGTTACATTTTTTTCGCTTCAGCTTAAGGTTATTTTGTTTTAGCCGGGACAGAACCAGATCGAGTTGATGAAGGTGCTGATCAAAGTTGGGGGAAAAAATAATGATGTCGTCAAGATACAACAACAACGTTTGGAAGCTTTGATCTCCAAATATGCGCTCCATTAGTCTTTGAAATGTACTTGGTGCATTGCACAGCCCGAACGGCATTCGATTAAACTCAAAAAGCCCAAATGGTGTGCAAAAGGCGGTTTTATTCTTATCCTTTTCTGCCACCGGCACCTGATTATAACCACTTGCGAGATCTAGTGTTGAAAACCACTGGGCACCAGTAAGAGAGTCTAAAGTCTCCTCTATTCGCGGCAATGGATACGCGTCTTTCTTGGTTTTGGCATTCAACATTCTGTAATCTACGCATAGTCTCATTTCCCCCGTTTTCTTAAAAACAGGCACAATCGGTGATGAAAATGGACTTGAACTTGGTCGCGCCACCCCTTTGTCTAACAGCTCCTGGATGTGAGTCTTTACCTCTTCATACTGGGATGGGGGGAGGCGTCGATAGCGCTGCCGCACTGGAGCGTCATCCTGCAAGTGAATCTCATGTTCCACTAATTCAGTGCACCCCAGGTCCCCACCCCCCTGACTGAACACTGAATTATGCTTCTCCAACAGTTTAGCCGCCTGCTGACTCTGCTCAGGGGAAAGGTTTGACCAGGAGAAATTTAGGGGGTCAAGAGGCAACTCATCCGCTTCCACCTGTCGGATAACTGCCACAACGTCTTGGTCTTCCACCTCTTCAAACGCAACAGCCTTTCTAGATTGTTTTAAGTCTACTACATGGAGCGCACCTAGTTGAGAGAGGGGCCGCAGCCAAACATCCTCGGAGCCCACATTAACAACAGGGATCTCCACATTTCCTTGATGAATGGCGAGGAGGGCTGATGAGACCAGGAGACCTGCTGGCAGGGTAACTGTTGCTGCTGGTGGCTCGAATAACACAGATGGAAGTGTTAATTGGGAGGCAGAAGTGCATACAGTGAGGATCCACGTCAGGGAGCCGGCTGGGACACACACGGCTTGGCCTGGGGCTCTGGCTTTTCCCAGATACCCTTTTGAGGTCAGAGCTTCTATGCTTTGGCATTTCACTAGTGCTTCCCCCCAACTTCTGTCAGCAGCTTGAATGACAGGCGCTTGAAGAAGACCAGGGCCAAACTGTTCAAACAAACGATTATAACAGCAACGAATGATATTCATTCCGAGGAGCCCAGGCACCGCAAGTTGTGGTTCTGTGGACTCATTGGGGGGATCTTCAACCACCAGAACTCCCATATTAGGCAGAGTTCTTCCTAGGACATCAACTTCAAGCTCCATATAGCCCTTATAGGGGATTTTTAACCCATTAGCAGCCTTAAGTTGTAACCAATGGCATTTTTTTAGCAATCCCACCCCCTCAGGCTTGAAGAATTTTTCAAAAAAACTTTCTCGAATTGTGGTGACCATGGATCCAGTATCCAGTAGGCAGGGGACCATGACATCCCCCATTTTGACCTGTACCACTGGACATCTGCCCACCAGGCGGGAGTAAAGCCTGGTTTGTTCTTTGGGTGAGCCCACAGATCCCATTTCTGATGCTTGGCTCTCTGCACCAGAGGGGCTTAGTTTCCCGACAGCTGAGAGTCAGGACCCACCCCAACCACTTGACTACATGCGACAGCTTCTGAAGTAGAAAATGCACGACGGTTAATGTTTAAATTTACCCTACAGAACCTTGCAATATGTCCTACTTTATTGCAACGATGGCAGATAAGCTTACCATCGCCCTGTACACGGGGCCATTTTACAAAGCTCTGAGGTTCATCATCAACCTGAGGCTGAGGAAGCTGTGCCGTGAGATGCTGCATTATGGTGTCTAATTGAGACTGCTGTTTACGGAGTGATTCTTTTATCTCTGCTATTTCATCACTCGGTTTAATAGCCACTAGATTAGCACTAGCTTCAACCATTTCCGCACACTGGGAGTCACAGGAAAATGCTCGAGATCGACTTTTGTTAGAGGTTCTACTGGCTTCTGTCCATTTTATGGCCACCGCACGAAGTTCAATAAAGGAAAGGTTAGGTTCTTTGGAGACACACTGCTTCAGTTCCCTACGTAAGGTATCATCCGAGATGTGTTCCACGAACTGGTCACGCAGAATCAAATCATTATTTGGAATACCGCCGGGCGTTTTACGGATGGCTATATCCATTAATGACTTTAACACATGTGAATAATCACGAAGCGTTTCGCCTTCCCGCTGTCTACGTTGGAATAATTGTAATTGTGCGGCTATGTAAGACTGTGTGCAACTGTAATTCTCAGTTAAAATGGTGAAAATTTTGTCTGGAGTATCTCGGTTAACACTCGGGTAGAGATCAACTTCAGCCTTGGCACTACCATCCAAGTGGTCTCTAACAAATAACATTTGTTCAGCCCTAGGCATGTATTTAACCTCCAAACACCTACGTACCTCTTCAAGCCATTGGTCAATAGTAAGCAAATCAACACTCATGTTACCAGTAAACTTTGGACACTTGCGTTCTTTAGGCACATATACATAGCGTATCTCAGTTTCATTGTGTAAAATACCAGTGCTAGAGGAAGCCATGTTCAGGGTGGAAGGCCCAGGCCTGGAGTCAGATGCCTGGCTATCTCGAGTCTGTTGGAGCTGTTCCTTCAGTTGTTCATTGGATGCTTTGAGTTGTTGTAGTTGCTCCAGAAGTTCATGCAGATTTTCCATGTTGCCCAGTCACCCCGAGGAGGATGGTGCAGCTTCAGCCGTTCCTTCCGCAGTCCCCCGACGCCGCCGACCTATCACTGTTTTATCACACCACACCAAAACTAATCAAAACCCAAAACCAGCCACCCTGCTCGCAGCGCCAAATTCTGTAGCAATTAGAATTAACAATATGTGTCGAGAATTAACTGAAAAGGGCTGGAGGTAGGTTGTAGTACATTTATTAACACTGGCACATCAAACAATATAAGCCCAGTAATCACAATAAGTATACTATCACTTTGAACTCAGGGCACACAGCAAAACAGCAAAACCACAGCAACTTCAAATACGGCCGCAGTGATAGATAAATATAATGATTACCAGCAATACATGATTACCAATTAAGGTGACATGATTACATTAAAACATATACAAATGGTTAAAAGGTTGGTGGGATAAAAACAGTGACAGGTAAAAAGGATTCACTCACAGTCCTTTGCCAAAACGGGTCCTTTTACAGCCCTTTACACATCCAGATAGTTATGGTAATTTAACCCATAAATATTCAACTGGAGCTTCACTGTCTCGTTCTGGCCGGAGATTCAATCCCGTTCTGCTTTGATCATGCAAGCCTTATCTCGGGATTCCGTGCACAGCAGCCGTGTTGTGCTTTCAGTGAGGAGCAGAGAGGGAGACGGACTGCTTGTGCGTCGGTTAAATAGGTCCGTCAATACCACGGACGTCCTCCGTGGTTCCCACCCACTGACTTCCGTTCACCCGTTACACATGTAACGCACCGCATTTAACGTTCAGTAACGATAATGGCGTTGTAACGGCGTAAAAAGTAATTAGTTAGATTACCCTGTTACTGAAAAACAAACGCCGTTACCTAACGCCGTTATTTTAAACGCCGTTATTCCAAACACTGCACATCACACATCCAGCTGGCGCCTGCCTTCCTCACATTACATCCATGTCTTCCGTAGTCTTCTTTGTTCTCCAAGTCTCTTCCGGGGGACTCGGGGATTTCTAGCACTGTTTTAATATACTGCTCTTTGGTTTTCTTCCATTAGAATGCATGTCTCCTTCATGCGCAGGATGGAAGACCTTTTTGCACTCCTTTTCATTTAGTTTCAATTAAATGCTTTTTTTAAATAATCATCACGTTTTCGTCTGGACCTCATCATTCAACACAGAGCACAAATCATGGTTTTAAACGAGGACAACTGTAAATTTGTAGTGACAGTAGCATCTTAGGGTTAGGTTTAGTCTTAGTCACGTGACCTAAACTGGCCAATGAGGGGCGCTGTGTACGGATAGAATGTCGGTATGTTGATACAGCAACCGTAGAGAACGCCACTGCCTATTTTTACCTATGTAGTGCTGTTAAATTTGCAGTTTTTTCCCCCAATTGCTTAATGTGTGTCTTTTTGTGTCACAAAATGCATTTCCTCAAGAAATGCTTTTGTAAAGCAGCATTTCTTTCTTTTATCAGAGGTGAAAGTAATGGATACTCAGGTAACTGTAAATGAGTTGCTTTTATGAGTGCTTGTACTTTTTTTATTTTAAATCTGGACAACATCCACATTTTTTGGCCCATTTCTTGTCAGCTAAGTGAATTGTTGATAGCAACGGCTCTTAACTAATTTTCTAGTGTGATGTTAATAATATAAATAATATCAAGCTACTGCATGTGGCATTATTGACTTAAAATAATCGTATTTAATAGCCTGCTACAGTAGCAACACAGTACTTAAAATGTAGAGCTAAAATGTGCTGTATTTCTCATTGTATTCCAGGTAAAAGGTCTGATTTTTATCAAAAGGATGACCCAGATTGGGTTAGGGCTTGTTGGGATTTCCCTTACATGTGGCTCCGGTCTGGTCCCAAAAGTCTACACAGCTGAAGGGAGCTGAAATCCCGCCCGGTTCTTTAATGCTATAGGATTTATACCATTTATTACAAACACATTTTACAAGTGAGCATGAGAGCATTCAGCGCTGGCTCAAATTGCATTCCTTCGCGATGGGTTCTGGAAGCCAAAAGAAGCCGACCTCCGTGATGCATCCGACTTTTCCCTCCTCGTTTGTTGGACCCCCGCCCTTTGACCTAACCTGCGTCAGTGATCCATGTGATATGCAACGGTGTGTGAGAGACGCAGTGTGTCAAAGCCGTACGTAATCTTAAGTGTAAACATGTGTTTGTGAGCGCACAAATAATATCTCTCAGGTTAAAACCAGATAGTTGACAATATCAGGATACGCAATAGATGGAAGAGTCTCCAGGTCGTCATTGATCCAAGACGAGGGAGCCGACTCGGATGCATCTGCACCGCCAATACAATGCAACTTTTACAAATATTGTTCGCTTTCCTGCAGACCTTGTCCTTCCTTGCATGTATTTGCATCTATAACGCATTTTGAGGAGCTTTTCTGTGGTTTCTTCATCGCAGTGTTTACCTCCAACATGGCTGCGCGTTAGGGTTACTGCCCAGAACGTCAGTGAAAACCGTCTATATATTTGTGACTAGGATCACTTATGCAGCAAAATGACTGTTTTGTCAGGTTCAAGTGTTCACTGTGTCTCCAGAGGGAAACACGAGAAATAGAGAGATGCATGTGTGTGTGTGTGTGTGTGTGTGTGTGTGTGTGTGTGTGTGTGTGTGTGTGTGTGTGCGTGCGCACACATCCTGCCTGGGGGTGTGCCAGGCCCCCCCTGAGATGCTGCTGTTCTTGCTTCTATTGCCTGTTATTGATCGTGGCTCAGGGTGAGGTAAAGAATCAATATGTGGATTATAATGGGGAGTTTACTCCTCAGTGCTGCCCCAGAACCAACCCCCCACACCCCCCATACCCCCCACCCCTTTGTTCTCAGACATGCTCCCACATTCACATTCAGCTCCAATCACTGCTGTGCAACAGAGATGAACACATTAATCCACTAGCTGTACCTACGTCATCCTGTCTGACAGTGGATGGAAATAAAAGGGGGATGCTTGCTCTGCCTCAGATATGTTTTCTCTCTCTACCCTCTACTCCCTGCTATCCTCCTGTTATTGCTATGGTAACACCAGCAGTGGGGGCCTAACCTGAGTGAGCTGTTTCCATTGGGCCAAAGCATCCAGCTGTCTACATGTTCCTAAATGTTAACAGGAAACACAGCTAGGGTACAGCCTAATAAAGAATACTTAGTTACTGTTATTTTACCAGTGTTTCTCAAATGGGGGTACGTGTACCCCTAGGGCAGAAATGGGCAACTTCTATCAGAGCTCACAAAAATGTGATTGCCTGACCCAAGGGTCACAATCACATTCTTTTTGTGTCACAAAATGCATTTCCTCCACAAATGCTTTTGTAAAGTTCTTTTAATCAGAGATGAAAGTAATGGATAACAATTACTCAGGTTACTGTAATTGAGTTTATTTTATGGGTACTTGTACTTTTTTGAGTGTATTTCTAAATCAGTAATTGTACTTGTACTCAAGTGTGTTTTAAAAGAAGTAAAGTATCTCATTGCATTTCAACACCCAATCGTTACTGAAAAAATTATTATTATTTTTATTTTAAAATCATTAACAGACATAATGAAACTACAAAAAAATGAAATGACCAGACAACAATCAAATGCATGACATCATAAATGCTCTAAACTAGGGCTGGGCGATATGCCTGAAAAATGTATGATGATATAAGTGTTTCATATCAGTCGATATTGATAATTATTGATTTGTTTTTAAACCTATTCAAAATACGGACCAGAAGAAGAAAAAAGCCAGATTTAAATACTAAGCGCAATCTTTAACATTTAAAAAGAGGTCTACAAAACTGTTCAATGTACAAAAATAAATGCTTAATCAAAGCATAATAATAAATTATGCACGCCAAAGGTAGAAGTCTAAACCTTAGTTTATAGATGATTATAGATGTGATACAGTAGCGGAACAAATCAGAGCCGGGCCGGGGGCGGGGCAAATGATCAGGCCCTTCAAACCCAAATAATAAAGCATAACATCATTTTACAACATACACATGTCCACAACAACTTACAAGCTTCAGCACCATGGAGAGCGACTGTCATTTTGAAGTCCATCAAATGGACATGAAGTATAAAAAAACAAGAGAACAACAAAAACATAGGATGGTCACGAACATAAATTCAAAACCAGCACCACTGACACCCACTGACACCCACTTTAACCATTTCAACTCAGAGCCTGTATCAGTAACTAAAAAGTTTGGTAAAACATGTTCACAAACACTATTTAAAGCTCCTAAATAGTTTGTAGTATGTAGAAAGCTTGTCACCTGAGGACACAGCTGCTCATTTAAGGAAACTCACTGTAAGTACAGGTGAATGATTGTGGGACCCATGCAGCATTCCTGAAAATGAGTGGTTATCAGATGTGTGCTCCTGACTCGATGTTCAATGGCCAGACATTTATACATATCTGATAGAAAAACCCAGTGTATATATGAAAAGAAAACCTAAAAGCATTAGGTCTCTCGATGTTTATAACTAAAGGGCAGGTAGCGAGCTGTTGTACTCCTGTTAATGAAGGTGTATTTCTGTGTATTCTGATCAGTTTCAACGGATGAGTTTCTATCTCTACATTAAGTCTCCTCACAGTCACCATCACCTCAGCAGTTCTCTGGTTGTTTGGCACCTAATTTAGTATGCATACATCACACAAAATGGGTCTATATACCCCTGTATAAATCTGCATGATGGGTGGCTGCCCATACTGTGTGCGCCTCTGGGGAGGGCCTACTCTCTTCAGCTCTGCTGAGCCTTAAGTCCTACCTCCTATCTGCCCTCCCAGCCCCCCTATAGCTCCGCCCCTGATGTGATATGAGCAGGTTTAGAAGATGAAAAATCTGTTTACTCGTTTATGTAGTTTTTATCATTTCTCTCTTGTTTTTTTGTCTTTTCAAGTACATTTGTGCTCATTGTCCCAAAATTTCACCTTCTAGTGTTTCTTTTTCCTGTTACGTTCCCTTCTTGCTCCCCTCACTATTTATCCCTATTTTTTTTTTGTTGGATCAGGGTGAAAACGCAGTGAGGGTTTAAAGGATGCATGCCCACAGCTTCCACTACAGTATAGTCTATCCATTTCAGCTGAGGATATTCATGAGCCACGAAAGGACTCACACAAAAACAGGGCACACACTCTGAGCCTGAAGTCAACGCCAAATGGAGACTTCAAAAAAAATTTGTACGTGGGAGAGGCGTCGGTTTGGACAGGGTTGAGAGCTTGATAAGACAACACAACACTGTATCCCCAGAAAAAATGAAAAGTGGGGTTTGGTTGGCTGCAAAAGAGAGGAAAATGCAACTAACCAAAGGCTTTTTCTTAAAAAAGAAAGAAAGGAAATGTGATTCTGTGCATGGCATGGTAGGTTGATGGTGTATCTTGTGTCCAAATTAGACTTTTATGTAATTTTCACAGCAGCACAAAACACAACATTGCATGAATGAATTAAATGTCACAAACTTCTGTCTTACAGCGAGGAAGCCTGGTTTTCAATCCTGGACCTCTGGAAACATTTGATGTTTTCCCAATTACTCCGGAATCCAAAAACATGTATGTTATTATAATGAGTGTCTTTGTGAATGCTTTTCAGTCTGTGTGTTGACCCTGTGACACACTGTTGATCTGTTTCTATACCATATGTGTCAAACTCAAGCACCAGGGGCCAAATCCGGTCCTTTAGAGCAGAGGTACTCAACCTTGGGTTTGAGACATCATTTGGATTTGTGAGACACTGGGAGGAGGTTGTCAGATGCCTTCAAGAAACTAAGAATATTATTGAATATTGTGAGCCCATTTTTGCTTATTTTTACCTTTTTTCTGCAACCACACCAAACTAGCCATATTTTAACCTTTTTCGATCACTTTTTCTTGCCATATTTTTGCTACATTACTCACATTTCTGCCACTTTTGCAATATTTCAAGTACATTTTCTGCACATTTTTTCCACTTTCAAAACATTTTTGGCACTTATGAACCATTCCCACCACTTTTTCACCTAATGTTGCGTATGTTGACCCATTATTGCCAGTTTTAACCTTTTTTCACCATATTTCATGCTTATTTTTAACCACATTCACAAGTGGTCAGGCTCATTATTTGCCAGTTTTAACTAATTGTTTCAATATTGAGACTTTGAACCCTTTTTTCCACTTTTTCTGTCAATTTTTGTCCATTCTAATTTGCAACTTTTAACCAATTTCTGTGGTTTTTAAAATCCTATTTCACCACCTTTTTCACAATTTTTGGTCGCTTTAAACCAATTTTATTTCTGATTAAAACATGGATTTACATCTTTAATATGACAATATTTACTATGGTGCAAATAATAATAAATGTCATAGATAACAGTGGATATTATTTAGATGAATAAATAAATGTGGTTATCACAGATTTATAGAACAATTGACCATCATTTTGCTGACTTTATGGATGAACCCCAAAAATCTCTACCCTGTGTGAATGTGAGTGTGAATGAACTGATATGTAAAACACTTTGTGACCTCTGTTTGTGAAAGGTGCTATAGAAATAAACATCCCTTACTTTGATAACCAGTTCAAACAGGTGCCACTAATACAGGTAAGGAGTGGAGGACAGAGTAAGTAAGTAAGTAAGTAATATTTATTTATATAGCACCTTTTACAGACAGGAGTCACAAAGTGCTTCACAATACATACAGTGCATACAATACAATACAAATTACAGTTACAGTCACAAAAATATGATGGTCATAAAACAACCCTTTATCACTGGAATTTTAAAATGCTTTCTGAAACAAATAGGTTTTCAGTTGGCTCTTAAAAGCATCAAGAATCAAGCAAACACAAGGAAAACGGAAGATCGTTCCAGAGCGTTGGCGCGACCGCCTGGAAGGAGCGATCTCCTCTGGTCTTGTAACGGGTACGGGGGACCATGAGCAGGTTCTGATCCTGGGACCTCAGCCTCCGGGAGGGGGTATAAGGACACAACAAGTCTCTAATGTAGGAGGGAGCCTGACCATGCAAGGCTCTGAAGGTCAGCACCAGAATTTTAAAATTGAAACGAAAAGTGACTGGGAGCCAATGAAGGGCTTTTAGAATGGGAGTAATATGGGCCCTTTTGTTTGTGCGAGTCAGTAACCTCGCCGCAGAGTTTTGTACCTGCGCCTTTTTGTTTAGACAGGAAAATAAGCTGTTACAATAGTCTAAACGGGAAGACACAAAGGCGTGGATAATCATCTCAAGATCATCTCTGGACACAAGTGAACGTAGTTTAGAGATTTTCCTCAGTTGGTAAAAACAGTTCCTTGTCAACAGTTTAGAGTGGTGCTCTAATGACATTGCTTTGTCAAAGATAATGCCAAGATTTCTAAGGCTTGTTTTAGCAGACAAACTCAGGTCGCCCAAATACTGGTGAATCCCTGGCATAGCGTCATCAGGGGCAAACACCAGCACCTCCGTTTTGTCTGGGTTTAGTTGTAGGGAATTTGCACCGAGCCATTGTTTAACTTGCGCAAGACATTTCAGCAGAGAGCTTAATTTCTGGATCTCAGAAGGCTTAAAAGAGCAGTAAAGCTGAATATCATCCGCAAACAAATGGTAGGAAACATCATCAAAGGTCTGGATCATTTTCCCTAATGGAAGGATATAGAGTAAAAAGAAAATCGGGCCCAAAACAGAGCCCTGGGGAACCCCACACAGCAAATCAGCAGGGTCAGACAGGAACTCATTTGCATAGACACTAAAACTCCTCCCCGACAAATACGAGGAGAACCACTCCAAGACTGGTCCAGACATTCCAACCAGGTAACGCAGTCTTGTCAACATGGTTTGATGATTCACAGTGTCAAATGCTGACGAGAGATCTAACAACACAAGAACAGCACATTTTCCAGAGTCCGCGGACATCATAATATCACTGGACACTTTAAGCAGGGCGGTTTCCGTGGAGTGATTCTTACGGAAACCGGACTGAAAAGTGTCGAAAATGTTGTGTTTCTCCAAGAAGGGTACCAACTGATCAGAGACCACCTTCTCCAACACTTTGGACAAAAACAGAAGTTTAGAAATGGGCCTGAAGTTTTTAAATCTGCTGGGTCCAGATTGGGCTTTTTGAGAAGTGGTTCTACAGTTGCGTGTTTGAAAGAACTGGGGAAAACACCAGTTGACAGGGAAAGGTTGATCAGATCGGTAACCCAGGGGCCAATGACATCAAAGACTTTTACAAAAAATCTACAGGGCAGAACATCAGACACACAGAAAGAGGGCTTCATTTTGGTTACCATAGATGAGACATCGGCCTGTGTTACAAGGCTAAAAGAGGACCACTCGTGGGAAACAAGCTCAACAGCACCAGGTGTGCAGAACGAGAGCAAAGGAAGATTATCATTGATATCCTGGAGTTTATCGATAAAATAGTTTAGGAAATCATTGCTGTCAGCTTTACAGAACACAGGTGTAAGAGGAGCAGCAGGACACACAATAGAGTTGATGGTATCAAACAATACTTGAGGTTTTTTCTTGTTCAAAGTGATCAGCTGACGAAAGTAGTCAGATCTGGCATTTTTTATAATTTTGTTTAAAGAAGACATAAGTTCCCTCAGATGCAACCTATGAACCTCAAGTTTGGAAGACTTCCACAGACGCTCAGTTTTTCGACATAGTCTCTTCAAATCACGAATACCATCACTAATCCAGGGACTCGGTGCTTTGCGAGTCACCAGGTTGGATTTGACAGGTGCAACCAGATCCATAATGAACTCACAATGGCTATTGAAGCTGTGGATGAGACTGTCTACATCATTACATTGCAAGAACAGTTCCGAGTTAAACATAGCAGAAAATGTTGCTGTTGTGTTCTCTGTGATGATCCGCCTCTGTGACCTAAGCTCAGAAAGGACAGGCTCAGGACTGGAGATTAAATCAAATAAAACACAGCAATGATCACTCATATGGACATCCTCTATACAAAGGTTGGCAACATTAAGACCAAGTGAAAAAACAAGGTCTAGCGTGTGACCCTTTTGATGAGTAGGGCCAAAGACGTGTTGCTCAAAATTAAAAGTTTCAATCATTGTCAAAAGTTCCATTGCTGGGCAGGATGTGCTGTCGTCAACATGAATATTAAAATCTCCAAGGATTAAAACATTTTCCAACTTGATTATTGAAGATAAAAAGTCACTAAAATCCTTTAAAAAGGCAGCAGCAGGTCCAGGGGGACGATAAACCAGCATACAATAAAATGAGAGGGGCGAACCAACTTTAAACATTTGTGATTCAAAGGAAGGGAAGACTTGAGTATTCATCACTTTACAGGTGAAAGTGTCCCTATAAACCACAGCAAGACCTCCTCCGCGACGAGAGGGGCGGGGCTTCCCAACAACCGAGCAGCCGTCAGGACAGAGTTCATTTAGATGAATAAACCATGCCATGTCTCCGTGATGAACATAAAATCCATGTTTTTCATGGTAAACAGTTCATTCAAGGAGAAAGATTTGTTTGCAATAGAACGGGCATTCAATAGGCCAAGCCGAATCAAGGGTGACGTCACGGACTTTGCGTCAGCTGGAGCTGTACGAGCTGAACACAGCGGGATTGGTCGAAGGCACGCAACACAGTCATGTGCTCTCCATCTGTGACGGGAAGTCAGGTGGTTGTTGACCGGTGTAAACACGGAAAGATATGGAGGCGATGTATCCCAACGGTCACAATTCCAACGTTGCACTGGCTCCAGGGAAGGAGATGACACGGGAGGAGAGCGCGGCGCCACCGCGGCGTACACCAAGGAGAGGAATCCTCCGTAAGCACCTGACCCGGCGATCCAGGGCGTCGGTTCCCAAACGTGGAGCCCACCTGCGTCTAACTTGGACGCCGGACCGACAGCCTCGTTTCCTCTGCCTCCTCTTTTTGCCAGGAGTTCGAGACAGCAACACGTACTCAGGTGAGTCCCGCGGGCAAACAAAGGGGGGAGGAAAAGTTTGTTTGTACCTGTCCCACTTACTGTATAGGGACTCCATAGACTCCTTTATGCGAAAAAGAGAGCCACGATCGTAACTCCGGACAGCAGAAACAAATCGATTTGATAGTCGGGCTGATATGACCACATAAATTGCAAAAACACTCAACAAGAGCCGACATAGGAGTCGAGCAGAGGCTTGGCCGAGCACAGGCGCCATCTTCAAAGTGGGAACGTGTCATCAAACTGGAGCGAGGTGTTTGGGCTCACCCTGTGTCGCGAGCCGAGGCAGAGGACTTCCTGTAGCAGTCAGAGGAGCTTCTTAAAGAAGAAGTTACAGGTCTGTGAGAGACAGAAATCTTTCATTGTATGTGACCATATATTTTACAGAGGGATTTACCAATTAATTCATTAAAAATCCTACAATGTGATTTTCTGGATTTTTTTTCTTGTTTTGTCTCTCATAGTTGAGGTATACCTATGGTGAAGATGACAGACCTCTCTCATCTTCTTAAGTGGGAGAACTTGCACAAATGGTGGCTGACTAAATACTTTTTTTGCCCCACTGTATATAGATCCCAAGTCTGAAATAAATGTCTGAAGAATTATATTTCCCTTAATTTGATAGAAATTGGTCACAAAATCTAGGAAATTTAAAGTGAAAATCTTGTTGGGACCGATATCACTTATTGCTTGGACGTTGTCAGTTTTTTACATATTTTGTATTTTATGACTATTTAGAAGTGAAAACTAGGGCACAATAATGTTGAAATGACATGAAATCTGTGGTCCACTTGAGATCAAACTGCTCCGTATTTGGCCCCTGAACTAAAATGAGTGTGACACTCCTGGTGTACATGAACATGCCTTTAGAATTTACTAAATGTGTTTTGAAAGGCCAACCTATCAGAGGAGGGCTCATATTTTTTTGTTATTGTTTAAGATTTTCTAAACATACACTCACAATCAAAATAAATGCACCAAGTTTCAAAAATGATTATTTTTGAAATATGGTGGAATTGTGTCTAATTTTAAATATAAATGTATTTATTTGGACCAATTTCATTCAGGCAGCATGTCCAATGCAAGGAATTAGCACTTGAGTAATTTTGAGGAACTCAAATAGAAAATCAGGTGAGTGGTTCAAGTCTGGATAAAAAAGATGACACGACAATGTGAAGATTGCACGATGCCACGCTTATTGAGAGGTAAACTTCACAGAGCCTTGAGAATCTTGGAGGCTGGACTTAGTCCGCAGGCTGTAGCGGCCATCTTGGGTTGTAATCAGTCCATCATTGCCAGACTGGTTCAGCATCATCATGTGAGTGGCTCTGTAGTAGAGGTTGAACAAACTAGTAGACTAGTGGACTTTAGTGTTGTCTCGCAATTTTATCCACGTGATGTCGACTAGTCGCAGTACCTGACTTTTACCCAAGATGGCGGCACAACACAGCAACATTGGTAACGAGGGTCAGGGTCCTAGTACCTCTGCACGGCAAGGCAGCTCAACATCACGCGTTTCTCGCTCCTTCCTGGTTTGTGCTCCTCCCACTACCTGGCTTGTGCACTCCTGTTGCCCTCTACCGGGCCTGTGCGCTCCCGTTGATTCTCTGATATGTAGGTGTGCGATTTGCCTTATTCTTAATGTTTTATTACTCTTTCTTGGCCTTAATGACAGACCCATAATGATTCCCCGTTTTAGTATTGCTCAACACTGACAAATGATGGTGATCGTCAGCCTCCTAAGCCTAAGCTCACACTGCAGCTGGTAGGCAGATACTACAGATAATATATATGCTAACGTTAGCTGTAGTGGTAACATGTCTGTGTATTAAGCAGATCTGGAAAACATCAGCAGTGCAGACCGGAGGCTTCGTTAGCATGGGGAAGACGGCCCTTGAGACACGAAACATGCTATAGAAGCTAAGTAAACCCAGGACCACTGCTGCTTCGCCTACCGTGAGTCTACGGTAACTGTTAAGCCCCGAGGCTTCCTCAGAGCCGGGCGTTTGGACTTTTGTGGGCTGTTTTTACGGTAGCTTCGGCTTCTTTCATCGAAGGTGGGTGGCTGCTACTTGGCCACCACCCCGTGAGCATCGGCTTCGGCTCTTGGTGACGTCATTGACTAGTCGACGTCAACTCAACTAGTATGTCAACTTTTACAATTATGAAGTTGTTCAACCCCTACGCTGTAGATGACACACAGCATTCTGGAAGATCTCCTCGTCAGGATCAGCAGATCCAGATGGTTCATCTACATGACCAATTTCAAACTGCATCTCGCACAGCATGTGAAACACCTTACCGTAAGAATCCTGGCATCAGCCGTCCCATTGTATGCCGCCACCTTCACCAGGTCCAGCTCAATGCACATCGGCCAGTCAGGACTCCTTGTCTTACACCTGCAAGGCACCAGAACCGTCTAAGGTGGTGTAGACAAAATGAGAGCTGGATCCAAAGACAGTGGAATAGTGTCCTTTTCATTGATGGTGTATTGCTGTTGATGGAGGACACACTCATTCCTGAATTTAACAAACGGACTTGGTTGGCGTCAGTGGTGAAATAGACTGGTGTTGCTTTGTATTATAGAAACAATTTAAATAAATTTTCATGTTAATAATAAACAATAGATCAAAAATACTTGATGTGTTTGTTTTGACTGAGTGTATATTTGATGTTTAAAAGTTCATATCGTGTTTTTATTATTTAGGATTTGATCAATAATGTGTGGCCCTGGGTTGCCTTGTCCCAGGGGAAAGGATCTGCTGCTGCATATCGGTAATGTAATAAAAGAGGTTTATTTTATCTGTTGGACTGGTAAACAAGGATAAGAAAAGAAATGGTTGGAGAGCAGAAGGGAAAATGTAAAATCCATACAGAGGATTTAACGTGCACTATCCATCTTTCCCCGCCTGCCTCCAGCCGTCCACCCCTAACACTCCTGCTGTTGATGTTATAATCCACACACAGATGCATTTACTCTGAACACAACCATGATCCGCTTATGAGTCTGTGAAGCTGTTGGTTGTCAAACACTGAACAATATCAGGCCATTAAAAAGTGAATTAGAGATGCTTTGACTAACACTAACAAGAGATGTGCATATACCTCAATGGCATGATGTAGGTGGAAAATTAATGAACTTCCTGTTAATGAAATACGTTTCATAGTCTTTTTTTTTTTTTGCCCTTTTTTAAATTTGAGATACATTCTACAATCCATATACAATATATGGATTGTAGAATACATTTTTCCAAGGGTGATTCTAAAACATCCGGAAACAATTTAAATTCTGCCATGCACTGCATGTACAGGCTGTAATATCACCAAGTTTATCATTGTACCAATTATTAGAGCTACTATGTTTACCAAGGAGAACATATTTTTTCCTGGTTATTCTTTTCCAGAAGTTTTATTAGGCTTTATTTACCGGCAAATAGTTCCTACTGCTTGGAAACACATGGAAACCAGTTGTCTTTTTATCATTAATTTATTTTCTATTATTATTTAAAAGGTTTACTTCATTCAGATGTTCATAACAGGAACTTTGCACAATAATAAAATAATATTTATAAACTTGTAAATATGCAGTAGGAACTAATCCCCGCTAAATAAAACCCTATTAAACTCCAGAAAACAATAACAAGGAATGCATTTTTGCTGCCTGGTAAAAATAGTATAACAACAACTGGTACAATGATAAACTTAGTGATATTACAGCCTGTGCATGTAGTAAGGAGCAGCATTTACTTTAGTATCTCTGGCCCCTGGGCCTGTAGGTTTCCGTATCTCCCTTTTTCCAACAAGCCAACATTAAAATTTGACTCTCTAAAGACAAATTAGTAGCCAAAATATCAGGAAAAGTTAGTGTGGACAGGTATTGTAAATGAACACATTTGCTAGCACACTCAAACAATAATACATCTGGGTTGCCATTGTAATTGTGGTGTCCAAATCAAATAAAGGGAATAAATCAAAGGCACAATCTGCAATGTTGGAAGGTTATCGAGATTTGACTGTGTGGGAGGATGACACAGACATGAAGGCATCTGATTGGTTCTTTCTATCCAGACCGAATTGTAGGGATTGGTCAGAGTTTTTACAGGATTCCAGCTGATACAGAGGTCACATTGTTTTCATTCCTTTTCCTGAATACAAAAGTAGCTTCTCTCAGGATGGAAAGACCATTTCACCAAGAATAACACAAATGTTTCTGAACAGGTTTACGAACTCGTGCTTTAAGGAAACTAATTGGCACATGTAAACTGCATATACAACACATACTGTATGAGGGGGTACTTGTGATGTGATAATGCAGGGGTGTCAAACAAATTTTAGTTCAGAGGCCAAATATGTAGCTGTTTATCTTAAGTGGGCCACAGATTTTAGGCAAGAAAAAAATTAGAAATTTAAGCATTTTTGTGCTTTAGATCACTTCAAGTATAAATTTAGTGGAAAAATTTGAAAAAAAATTGCAGGATTTTGAAAAAATCGTGAGATGAAAAATGACTGCCATCATGTGATATAAACATAGGAAAAATTTGGCCCTGCTAATATTGTCGAGTTTCATTGAGTGTGTGTATTATTTTGGAGATATCTACAACTGAATTTATTTTTAATTTACACAGTGATTCATGGTTTCTCTGACTTTCTTACTTTCTCCTGCGTGCCAAAATGGACGCTCTTTAGGGCCTGATTTGGCCCCCGGGCCTTGAGTTTGTCAAGTGTGTGATAAGGGGTAACAATGAATATTACGATTTTTTTTTAGGAGGGTGATTTATTTTGTTCTTCTACAGCTGTACGTTTACAGCACTAATCAATCATAGACAGCTCCACCTGTACGTACGGTTTAAATACTCAACTTACAAAGTTAATAAAGGATGAGTTCAGTCAAAATATAATTAGAATTTAAAAGGTGTATTCACGGAGTATTCCACTTTCATTTGGCCCCAGTAAGTTGGGGAAGTGTACAGCCCTCCCACTGCAGCGGCTATAAAGACAGTGAAGGCCTCTTGACGTTGTGTCATTTATATTGATTTTTAATGTAATGTATAGTTGCCAAAGTCGTCTGAACGTCCAAAACAGACGTCATAAAAGAGATGACAGTTTAGATTCAAACTCCCGGACCCTATGCTCTAAACAGCGTTTCCTTAAGATGGCGCAGCATCACAAAGGACATCAGTGGGCGTAAAGAAAACTACGGTTTGCAAAAAAAAGAAACATAAAGCAGCACAACATTTGTAACAATTTGAGCGCACCGTCATCTGTGGTGTTTAATGTTACTAATGTGTGGTCAGAGCAGAGAGTCAAGGTAAATCAAAGTGTTCCTTGAGAAGCGGTGTTCAGGTGGGCAAAGCCAGGTAGAAACCCAGAGTTTCTTAGCCAAATCCAGCCAGCAAGCAAGTTCAGTTAACAGAGAATGTTACCATGGTAACAGACTCAGAGAATAACTTCTCTCGCTTTCAGGAACGGTATACTCTGAGTTTCCCTCATTTGAAGCCAATTTAAGACTCAGGCTGCATCCGAATGGTCCCTCCTATCTCCTTTCCTATCCACTGTTCCTTCACCCCTGGAAGTGTTTAAGTGGTGGCCATGATAAAGGGTGTCCGAGTTCTCTTTAAGCTCAGGAAAGGAGGCTCAATGCTTCCCTTATTACCTCCTTTAGCCTAGGAAACACTGATGCATCCTTTAAGAAAGAAGACGAGAAAATGCTGACCCACAATTCCTTGCAGCGACAACATTTGAAGGGACACGCACACCCGAGTGCTGACAAGTAATGGAGATCATACAAGTTCAATGCAATAATATGACTTGAACAACTTTAAATAGTCTAAACCCCATATATTATTATATGTAAGGCCTATTATCAGATTATAACTGACATAAAACAGACACTGTGTGGTTCAAGAATAAGAGACATTTTTAGCTACATTGTGTTTCATTCAACATAATTCATTGTAGTAAGTGGAAGGTATGGTATGGGGTGCCAAGGGTAAAAATTTAGTATAAAAGTTATTATTTATCTCACTTTTCTCATATTTAGCACATTTTCCTACATTTAACAGATTTAACCACTTATATAGAGGTTAAAAAAAAGCATTAAATCTAAATATTTAAATCTAAATCTGGTATATGTTATATCTAAATGTTAAATCTATATCTAAATTTTTAATCTAAATCTAGATGTTATATGTTATATCTAAATGTTAAATCTAAGTCTAAATGTTAAATTTTTTATGTAAATGTTAAATCTAAATGTTAAATATTAAATCTAAATGTTAAATCTAAATCTTATATATCATATCTAAATGCTTAAACTTATATCTAAATGTTAAATCTAAATGTTGAACTTAAATGTTTCGCACATAAGCTAATTTACCCCGCCCCTTGTAACCTCAACCAATACACAAGCAGAGACACACAAAACCGCTCCCACCCACCTCTTCACCGATGCTTGGCTGGGTGATATGGGAGATTGAGCGCGCGGTCATGGCAGGTGGACGAGCTGTCCTTCACATTACATTCCCAAAACAACAGTGCAACAGAGTTATTAAAATGTATATTAATGCTGTAGTTTATCGTTGAGTGCTAATTTGATGAATACTGTAGATAAGGAACTGAGCTTGAAAACTTAAAGTCTTGGGTTCAAGCCCACCTTGAGCCACCTTTTTTTGGGATGTCTGGAATACGTCTGCTGAGCAGTCCAACGTTAAAATGACGTGATAGCCTGAAGTTGAGACGACGTCTCTGGTGTGTGCAGAATGAAAATTTTTACAACTTTCTAGACATCCCCTAAAAGACAGAATTAGAAAGGCTGCCCGTGGAGGGCTCGATCCTTAGACCCCAGGCTTTCAAGCACACCTCCTTATCTATTCAGCTACCGTCACCATATGTGCATTAGGAGATATCAGCATGGTTGAATGTTGTGTTAAATGTAGGAAAACGTGCTAAATATGAGAAAAGTGAGATAAATAATGAAAATGTGTTAGCTAAAACGTTTATACTAAACTTTTACCCTTGGCACCCCATAGGAAGGTGAGTGTGAGCAACCATTCTCAACGTTCTTTTAGTTTCACTTTTGTTCCTCTTTTTTTTTTTTTTTTTTTTCGTTTTTTTTCCTAGCCTCTTTTCCTTTGATTTACATTCAAACCATGTGATATTTGAGATTATATCAGCAGAAAGTGTTATAAATGTGTTTTTTGTCCATTTTCAGAAATGTGTAGTTTTTTTCACCACGGCAGACGTCACGAACCTTTGCGGCCGTCAGATTATTACGTCATCTAGTGGAAGTGCGTCTGATTGTCAAAACAAACGTGATGGCTTTTCCTTTTTTGGATGTATATAATAGCGGCTGGCTAGCTCAAGTGGTAGGTCACCCGACTTGCACACAGAGGACCCCGATTCGAAATGGGCTGCCAGTGTGGGTCCTTAGGCAAGACCCTTCACGCTACTGCCTACCTCATACAATGATGAGAGACAATGAAATGAATGACATGCCGGTTCAGACGTCGCCCGGCCAAACAAGGTCTGCGTCAGGTGTTGGGGAACCAGAGCACCTCGATGTAAAATGGGCTACTGGAACAAGGCGGAAATGAGCGAGATGCAGGAATAATAAGCTGGCCAAAGGATGAGATACAGACCACAGATGTTAAGACGCGAAAGCTCCTAAGCATGCACGGAGGGTCCACCCCAAATCCAGCACTCTGAGACTGTACGCTAGCCGGAAGGAAGGTGGACGAGGACTAGTGAGTGTGAGAGCCACTATCCAGGATGAAACATCCAAGATCCATAAGTACATCCAACAGATGATGTGCTCAGTGAATGTCTCAGACAATGGGGAACACAAGATGAGGTGCTGGAGGTTTCATCATGGGAGGACAAGCCCCTACACGGGATGTACCACCGAAACACAACTGAAGTGGCGACCATCAAGAAATCCTACCAATGGCTAGACAGAGCCGGACTAAAGGACAGCACAGAGGCAGGCCTTGAGCACCAGAGCAATAGAGGCCCAGATCTACCACACCAGACCACACAGGTGTAGACTGTGCAAAGAGACCAATGAGACAATCCAGCACATAACTGCAGGTTGTAATGATGCTGGCAGGGAAAGCTTACATGGAGCGCCATAACCAAGTGGCTGGTATAGTGTACAGAAACATTTGTGCAGAGTATGGGCTTGAAACCCCAAGGTCAAAGTGGGAAACACCTCCAAAAGTGGTAGAGAATAACCGAGCCAAGATCCTGTGGAACTTCCAGAGACAGACGGACAAAATGGTAATGGCGAACCAACCAGACATTGTGGTGGTGGACAAAGAGCAGAGGAAAGCCATTGTGGTCGACATAGCAATACCAAGCGACTTCAACATCAGGAAAAAGGAACACGAGAAACTAGAGAAATACCAGGGGCTCAGAGAAGAGTTGGAGAAAACCTGGAGGGTGAAGACATCAGTGGTGCCCGTGGTCATTGGGGCACGCAGCGCGTGACGTCACGTTCAACACAATTTCAGATCAACTGTGGCAGAGGAATCACTGAGTTATTGAAGTTCAAAGCTGGAAAAGAACAACAGTTTTGGACGCTAAAAAGTCAGAAATGTGGGATTTACAGCCTAGCAGCTTGAGGAAAAACAATATCAAGATGAACACGTCTGCATGTCTGCTGCAGAATAAAATCCTGGAGGTGGAGGATAAACTGCACAAGAAACAATTTGAACTTGAATTGACTGAAAAACAATATGCAGATTGTCAGCTGGAGCCCAATAATGTAGAATACACATGGAAACGTTTAAAGGAACAGGAGACAACAATGCAGCTTAAACAGCAGTTGGACCGCCTGAACAAGGAGAAACAAGAACTCTGTTTTACATTACATTACATTACATTACAAGCCTTCAGGAGGAGCTGTATGAACTTCAGGAACAGATAAAGGAGGCTCCAACCACAGAGCAAACACAGCAGGAAAACCCTGGCCAACAACCATCCATGCATCCATCCATGCATCCTATTCAACAGCAACAAACTAAGAAGCAACAACCAACCAAAGGTTTCCTGCACAGGTGCTTAAGTTATTTATATATAACGTTTACACAACATTTACATGTTCAAAAAAGGAGTAGGATGAAGTCTGACTTATTTATTCCTAACCTTCTTAAAATCAGTATAACCAATGTATCTATAAGCTATTTGTATATATACATACATTATATATTTATATGCATATAAATACAGTATGTACACATACATATATATACAGATATACACATATATATACATAAACAGATTATATACTATCCATATACAAGATGTAATTACAAGATAAACTACCTATCTACATATGAACACAATAATAATCATATGAATTTTGTAGTATCATTAAAGAGAGCTAAAGATAAATTCCATTGCAAAAATCAATATTAATTATGAAAACATATATAGAAATTCATATCTTCCTACCTTGTTGGGTGAAATTAGATAAAAATGTTTCCACACTGGGTGCAAGGTGCCTTAGTGGTTAGCACATCCACTTCACAGCAAGAAGGTATGGGTTCAAGCCCTGGGGTGGACACATGACCTTTCTGTGTGGAGTTTCCATGTGCTCCTCGTGCTGTGTGGGTTTCCTCCGTGTACTCCGTCTTCTTCCCACATTACAAAAAACATGACCGGTAGGTTGATCGGTGTCTCTAAATTGCCCGTAAGAGTGAATGTGAGTGAGTGGTTGTTTGTGTCTGTGTTGCCCTGCGATGCTGTTCAGGGTGTACCTCCACCTAGCTCTAAGTGTGAGACGGAGATAGGCACCGGCAGACCCCTGTGACCCTGAAAAACAGGAACAAGTGGGTCTGAAAATGGATGGATCTATTATAATCTCTTAAATGTTGCTGATAATCAACGCACAAACAGTAAGAGTCTGTAAAACTGTCCCATTTATTTTGAGTTCTTCAAACTAGTTGGAGGGCGTGGCCAGCCGGCGAGTCTTTGCACGTCATGGCATACGTCATTGATACGAGCCTCAATGCACACATCACATATTACCCCCTGGATTACTCGATACACGCTCCGAAGCCTCGAAACGGCACATCATATCACTACTGGCCCCCAAGGTGTTATAGAACTTTAGTGCGGCTCGCAAGTTTTATGTCACTGGCAAATTGTGAAGGTGACTTTAAAGCACGAGCTGGAGCTGGAGCTGAACGAACCCACGGCTGGTTCCTCCTGGCCTCTCAGCCTGCCCTTCCCCTTTTCTAGAATTAGTTTTTCATCATATTTGAGCTTGGATGAAAAAAAAAGGCCGTGGCTACCGGTAATTTAAACGTAGACTTAGACTGCCACTCTATGATACACAGCACCGCCATTGGCCAGTATAGGTCTTGTGATAGGTGCACCACGTGACTTAAAGTTCTGTGTAACTCATATTTATTTCTAGCTATCCGCTAACCCTTTTATTTTTGCCCTAACTGTTACTGTAACTCTATCCCAAACCATAACCGTAACTGTAACCCTAACTCTAACCCTAACCGTAAAATGTTTATTTTTGTCGGATATGTATTTTTAGGGGTAATTTGCCGTGTTAAATATGTTAAAATGAAAAAAAAAATGTGGGATTCCAACCCACGATAACGATGAGTGCAGCGCCTTAGACCACTAGACTATCCTGGCACAGTTGGGACGCAAGCACATTGCGTTTAAGTAGAGAAGCTCCGGAAACTTAGCTATAGTCCCGGGGGCTACGGCTACGTTTAACGTACTTTCAGACACATAAAAAAAAAAATGACTGCATTTTAGTTTAACTCGTGAAATTATTGAGTTGTTTAAGATTGTGTTGTTTAAATTTTTTTCTTTAAAGAAAAAAAATTGAAACATTTGAGAAATCTATTTTAAAGCAGAACTAAGTAACTTGAGCTTAGCGCTCCCCCTAAAGGTCTCTTTTGGTTATGTCACTGTCGTAAACACTCCGCACCCCCAGCCCCCTGCTCCACCCCACAGCTACATGCGTACTTTTGCTCTCCGAAGACAGTAGCAACCGATAACTGAAAAATCCTAATACAACAGTGACACTAAGGGTGCTTTCACACATATAGTCCCATGTGACCATGTGAACAGGATGAGGAAGAGAGACAAGTAAAATAAATGAATGATGTGGGAGTAATACAGAAGGGAGTGTGGAAATGTGTGTGATGTGTTTGTTTGTGTGCTGACAAAGCAGCTCTGAAAATGGATGGATGAATGGATGGATAGATAGATAGATGGATGGATGGATGGATGAATATGTGTGTGTGCTGCCTGATGGAGCGCTGGTTTGTGAGTGTGTGTGTGTGCCTGTTGCCGTGACAGTGTATGTGATTGCTGTGTGTTGCTGCTGAACTGTCACTGCATGGAGTTGCTCCGTTCCTCGGACAAAGGTCTTCTTTTATTTTCTGGCTCCACCATGATATAAGTTTGAGAAAAGTGAATTTGTAGACAACCGTGTGCAGGTCATAATCTAGCATTAGTTTGTAGTGGGCTGGCCTAAAGCAGTACGTGTGCCAGGGAAAGTTGCAAGTGCGGTTTTCTGGCCAGAGACAGCAGGGGCGATGAAAGACCCCCAATCACCCCATAAACACTTATTACCCTTACAGGGACTATGAGAAGGATGTATTAAAGTGAAAAAGTTACTTAGTTCTGCTTTAATTTTGCAGAAATTTCAGGATACCCCTTAATATTTTACAGTCACTGTGTTTTATGGCACTTGGTACATTATATTAAGAATTGTAATTTTTCAAATGAATTTGGGAAAACTGTAATGAAAACTTTTGACCACAAACTGTGTATGGACGCATGCTCAGGCTTGATGACCCTGTAGCTGGCCACCTTTGATGAGGGGGTCTAGTGTTAAAAAGGATGAAACATAGTTAAATGAACACTGCTGATGATGTGTCTCAAAATGTACATCCTTTCTATATCTGAGACACAGCTCCCTCACCACTCTCACAAGGTAAACCTCATGCTACTACCATCTTTTGGCACAACAGACAATTTAACATTGCATCTTGTGTTTAATGATTCTTGAGTTAGACTGTTTACAGTCAAATAAATAATGGAGGTAATTATAACACGTGTACATGATGACACCTCATCTGAATACATTTTACAGTGCTCAAGAATAACCATTATAGCAAAGACATTTGACCTTTGTTACTTTTCAGACAAGACCTCATTGGTCCTCCTGATACAACATCCAGTGTTTTTGTATAGATTGTGGGATTTTGTATCGAAGTATAATATCTTTTTTTAAAGCAGCTATTGTGACTTCCCACTGTCGTCAAGTTAACTTCAGTGTGAAAGCAAGCAAAATGCAGGTTCCAAATCAAACAAGGAGGTCAATAATACTAATGTTCTTGCATCATATGATTTCACAATGTTCTATATTAAAATTATCTCCCAGCTATCCTGCCAAGAGTAACATTCTAACTTAAAACGCCTATGCACTCACAATAATGTACAATTTCATTAGTGCCCCCACCCCTCAAGACCTTGAAAGCAATAAAACAAAGTTATCTAATTTTTCACATCCAAGAATGGATTATCAGCCTTATAATTAAGACCTGATGAATATTTAAGTGGATGATAATACTAATTCATGAATAATATATTTGTCTATGGTGGTGAGGCGTAGATAGTGACCACGGTGGTCCTGCTGACAGGAAGACTGATGACACGGCATGGATAGGATCTCTCTGGTGAGAGGATGCAACACTGACCATATTTATTAGGCCACCATCGCTGACCTCTGAGCCTAATAACCAACCAAGCAACCAGAGTCACAGCCTAAAGCAGTGGCAGCATGAGCAAAAAGCCTATAAT
This sequence comes from Gouania willdenowi, assembly GCF_900634775.1. Lineage (NCBI taxonomy): Eukaryota > Metazoa > Chordata > Actinopteri > Blenniiformes > Gobiesocidae > Gouania > Gouania willdenowi. Next base: position 6,281,703 of record NC_041051.1, on the reverse strand, counting down.
TGTACATTTTACTAAAATATTGTGCCTTAATTTTGTTTTAAATATCTCTATAAAAGCAAGAAATCTCTCTCTGTCTGTGTCTGTGTCTGTCTGTGTGTTCGTCAAATATCTCTGCAGATCAGGATCAGACTGACCTGAGAGTTTCAACATGGCTGATGCTTGGTTCAAGGTTGTGCGACGTTTACCTGGCAAGAGCCAGATTGATGTGTAGCCCTCTCTCTAATTCGAGTTCTCCACATCGATATGGGTCTGTGTCTGGCGAATCTTTTCGGAATTCTTCTAAAACTAAGTTTATAGCAGCTTCCACACGTTCATCCTCCTGTGTTGACATTTTGATTCAGAGCTATGCTATTAGCGGTAGCCCAGCTAGCGCCTCTCCCTGCAACTAGGCATGCGCCAGTTTTGCTTCGGCACTTCTGCCTTCGTCACACCTGGATATCCCGCCCTAAACCACAACACTGCCTCATGATTGGTTCAAATCGGTTCGGTTCGGTTTTTAAAGGCAAAGGCGGGAACAGCACAAGATGGATTCTGGTGTTTGGGAACAACAGGAGAATCCATCTTGCAGGCAAGGTTAGTGCGACGTCAGATGTGTTTGGACTGCAATGATACCGTTAATAAATTATTTCATAAATGCCACAAGCATTGTCCACCAGAGCCACCACAGTCACGTGCGCCCCAGAGCCAATCGCTGGAGAGCCCACACCCACCTCCGAAGTAAACGTGTGCAAGAATTCACCTCATAGAGGGACCGCGAGTGCATACCCACTCCCTATGGGTTTCATGCGCGCGGTTGTTGTTTTCACGCGTGTGGCTTTTTTAAACTAATGTTACACCATAGCCCCTCCCCTTCTGCTCAGCGCAGACAAAGACAAAACACACACATATTAACCAATCAAATATGGCTTGAAGAGAAAAAAAACAAAGAGAGGGAAGCAAAGTGGCTCCCAATCAGGAGCCGGCTCTCGTCGTTCACATCAAATAGCCGACTCTCAGAGCCGGTTCAGTCACCTCTGACACATCACTAGAATTAGGTACTACTCGAAGTAAAGCTGTGGGTGTATGTGTGTGTGTACACGTGCTCCAACCTGTAGGTTCTTGCATGATGTGACATGCATGATGATTGAATTACTCCCATTTTGTTACATGAATGAATATTGCATATATTTAATCATTTACCGTTTGTGATTTAAATGACCCTCACAAACACTAACCCTCACCATTACTGAACAATTTCTTCCCATAAAATCATCACTGTGCTACAACAGCCGTTTTTTAAGAAGGTGTTGCCGTAGCATCTGAGGGTTAGGTTATAACCCAATATCGCAACAATTTGGGGGGTTATGGTTAGGTTCAGGGTTAGCTTTAGTCTTAGTCACGTGACTTAAATTGGCCAATGACTGACCTATCACGTGACCTAAACTGGCCAATGAGGCCCGCTGCGTAAGGATAAAATGTCGGTATATTGATACAGCAACCGTACGGATAGCCGCTGCCTTTTTTTAAACATACTAATGGTTTGTGTTTAACACCAAAGCAACAGCATGACAACGATGGATAACAAATTCATACTTGTTACAATATTCAACCATACATATCTTTTAATTATCCTCCAAACAGAAATCTAACAAGATTTATCCTTCAAAATACTTTCAAATATCGTGCCGTTGCATTACTATTTTTGCTTTTTCCCAATGGCTAAAAAAGCCAAAGGCACTGGTAGTGGTACTTTCACATTAGTGGAATGGGGTTAGGGTTAGGGTTAGAGTTAGGGTTAACAGCCAAAATATATGAAAATACAATAATTATCACTCTCCACATTTCACAACAAACCTAAATGTCCCTGACGTCCCACCTTCAAACACAACCTCATTTAACCATCCATGAAAAAGCTACTTAACCTCCCACTTTTCTATAGCAATACATACTTCCTACAGGCACTGCATTAGTTAACTTAAATTGATAGAAGTATGAAAGGAGAGACATGAGTGTGCAAATCCTTTCAAAATAAAAGCTCCATTTGTTTCTCAGCCAGTTTTACCAAATATAGTCGTCATTAGCATTCATTTGTTCTGGTTCAAAATATCTTGAAGTACTAGCCTTCAGTTTTAGGCTGATGTTTATTTTAATCTTCGACTGAAAGACAATAGTGTGTGTGTAATGGAAAAGGTGTTTATTTATGTTGAAGTGTCAAATACAAAATTATATTTTCACCAACATTTCTTTTTTTGTTTGTCTGTTTGGAAGATTATGTCATTTTGAAAAAATTCTAACCAAAGATTGACCTTACGCCATTGGAAGATTCCATTCAATTTTGGAGGGGATCTAGATCAATTTATTGATTATGGATCAGTTTGAAAAAAAAAAAAAAAATCCCTAGCTCTTATTATTGCTAAAATTAAAAAAAAAATATGGTTAATCGCAGTTTGTAATTGACCGATCTTTATGAAATTTGACTCAGTTATACATACAATCCAGTTTCACCTGGATCAAAATCTGGATTTTATGTTTCATTACAATTTATTTATTTTTTTTAAATAGGGGTGCCCATACATTTGGAGTAACTGTACTGTTATTAATGGCGATATAAATAACTTGGAATCCTTTAAATATGTGTCAAACTCATGGCCCGGGGGCCAAATCTGGCCCTTCAGAGCAACCAATTCGGCCCTCCGGCGAAAGTGAAAATGACAGAGAAAACATGAATCATTGTGTAAATTACTAAATAATTCAGTTGTTGCAAGAACTCTGTTTGTTTTTCCAAAATCCAGCAGTTTTTCTCAAATTATTCAACAAATCTCAGCAAATTAAATAAAAAAATGATCAAAAAAAAATAAACAAATCAAAGGATATTTAAGTAACTGGAATAACTGTAAGTGCAAACTTGGGCCCATGAAATTTTGAAGTTCGTTTTCCCGCTTAAATCTCGTGACCCACTTGTAATCCCAGGTTGTGCTTTGATCATTTCTAGCTAAATTTCCATTACAGATTTTCGCAAACTAAAACCGATATTTCTAAATGTCAACAAAGTATAATTGCGCTTTGAACGTGTTTTAATTGAAGGTTGTTTTGGGCAGGAGCATCGCAACTCCCGTGAAATCTCATCATGCGAGACTTTGCTGCAGAAAGACGGACACTACAAACCTCCTTAAAACACTTCGTATTCCTTTGTTGTTTCACGTCTAATGTGGCAGTCATAATTTTTAAGCATAATGCTAAGAAATGTCCCAGTCACCTTTCTGTTTACACGGAGAGCAGTGGTCATGTGACCAGGTACCTCACGTCATGTGACCATGTACGTCACGTTCTGTGTCGTGTATTTGCGTAAGAAGTTTTTCCATAGCGCTTTTGCGACACATTTCAATATTGAAATGCCTAAAAAATCCTCCTCATGAAAGCGTAAAAACTTTTGAGTGATATTTGAGTGTTTTTTCGAAATTCAGGTGTTTCCATTACCAATTGTTATTGCGCTATTTAGATTTTGCGCATTTCCAAGGGTAATGGATATGCAGCTACTGCCTTCTCGACCTTCTTGCTGTAGTCCATCTGCATTCGGCTCTATCTAACCAGTTATGTAGAACTGTGTGAGCGGAGCATGCACACTGATGAGTACGGCAACTGATAGGACACATATTAATCATTGTGACAGAATGATCTACAAATTAGATTACAGTTGGGATCATAGTTGGGATTACTGCGGAAGGTAGGTGAGCGTTGGAGGATGAGTTGTAACTTTGTAACATTGCTGTTCCTGTTGCTGCTGAGTTAATGAAGTGGCTCTCCTGCATTTCCTGCAATACTACTGAACTTAGAGGTCACACACAGGAAGGAGACATTTATTACTGTGACATACAGAATCTGTGTGTGTGTGTGCATGTGTGTGTGTGTGTGCACCAACAGTTACTACCGTATTAATCCAGCCGACATTTTCATGCTCCCTCAAGTAATAAAGCTCTTGCAGGAGGTATTCAGTGTCCATATATCACTGTGTCTTATAATACAGCTGTTAATCAAAAATTAGTGTTTAATGTGATGTTTTTACAATCACTGTCAAAGATTTTTTGTTTCCTATAAAAAGAAAGTAATCTATCTGTCTCCCGTCCTACTTTTAACCATGTTTTTTTTTTTTTTCTTCCCCAAAATCATTTTTCTTCTTGGGTTTTGTGTGACTATATAATCTAATTTAGCAGACAAATATTGACCACAGACATTGTTGACCCCGATGTGTGGGTTTGCGTCCCACAAAAGACTCATTAGGTTGCACTCGATGATATCTCAGCCCCTGAGATTTTGAAAGAAAATTGAAACAATTACGGCGTTTCTATTTGCATTAGCTGGTTATCTCACTCCTCAGCAGCAGAGCGACCTTGATAGGTGAATTCTTTATATGATGGAAGCTATTTTCCTCCTCAAACTGCTAGATCATCATGCCTGTCTGGGATTTCCTCCTTTGTCTGGCTTTGATCCTTCAAGCAGCCAAAAAATCCAATTGAAAACACAGAGTGTGTAATCAGATTTGTGCTGTTGTTGCACGAAAGATGTGAAAAAAGCTGCTTTGCAATTATAAATTCAAAGCTTGTCTATTAAAATAGTAATCTGAGGGGTCATTTTTATTTTTGGCTGTGATTACAATTATTAGAATATGGAATATTTTCAATGAAATCCAGCTTTTCCTACTTATACAGTTTAGTGCAGAACAATTAAATCAATCAATTCAATTTGTGGTTCATTTAGATTTTGACTTGAAAAAATATTCATGTTTATATTAAAAATGAAGTCCACAGCACTGCATCACACGCACTAGAAAATAAGTATTAAAGGATTGATTTTAGGATTTTATGAATAATATCAGGCCATTCAAAAGACAATTTAAATCGATTAATGCATTTCTTTAGCCTAGTGTGATGCAACCATCCATTTTCCATCCTTCCATCCATTCATCCATCAACCATCCATTCACCCATCCATCCATCCATCCACCCATCCATCCATCCATCCATTCACCCATCCATCCATCCATCCATCCATTCATCCATCCATCCATCCATTCACCCATCCATCAACCTATCTTTCCATCCATCCGTCCATCCATCCATCTATCCATTTACTCATCCATCCATCCATCCATTCAAACATCCATTCACCCATCCATCAGTCTATCTTTCCATCCATCCGTCCATCCATTCTTCCATTCATCCATTCATCCTTACATCCATCCATCCATCATCATTCATCCATCCTTCCGTCTGTCCATTCATCCATCCATCCATCCATCCTTCCGTCTGTCCATTCATCCATCCATCCATCCATCCATCCATCCATACTATGATGATGATCCCTACTTAAAAAATGAAATACAAAAACAGGAGGAGACCACAAAAGGAAAGATAATACTGAACATAAAATGATAAGTCGAGAAGGCAAATTAATTTTTGCTCTTGCTTCACTTGAATCCTATCAATTCACAAAGACACACAATTAGGTTCATGTATGCCATAAATGTGATTAGTGCAGATTGGTAATTCTGAACACAAAAACCAGCATGTGTAAGGAGAGGGGAGAGGTCTGCTCAGCTCACATCTGATTAGCTTCAAAGCTAAATTACTTATATTGCTTTCAATTACACTCAATGAATGTACAGACCTCAAACTAATTGCACCACCTTTCCTTTTTTAGGATGCTATAGATAGACATGTCTGCATGACAGCCGCACTGATTGAACAATCTTCAGTCAATGAATGGACTAATTATTTGAGAGTTGTCAGGAAATAGTTTTCATTATTTCAACCACGATATATTGTAATAGATTAGGCTGGGAAATTGGCCTTGCTGTGGATCAGTGGAATATACTGGTATGTTGCAAGTGATAGACATACAAGATGAATGACTGAGACACAAATGATCAATAAAGGTGTATTCTATTCTATCAATGATACACTTTCACCAAAATAATTAGGATTATGTTCATAACTATCAAATTCAGCGAGGGCACCTCAGAATAATGTGAATATTTACCATTGAATGCTCTACATCTGACATAGGCAACTGGCTGCTTGGGGGCCACATGTGGCCTTCAGTCTAAATTTGTGCAGCCACCAAAACAAATCCCCAAAAATTGTATTTCAAGAAGTTGGAAGTAATACAAAGCCCAGGATAATACACAAAATAACTCCCAAAACACACAAATCAACAGTGCACAAAAACACAAAACATTCCTAAAATGCACAAAACTACTCATAAAACACACACTGACAACAACGACAGACACAACAACCACTTAAACATACAAAATTACTATGAAAACACCAACAACAACAACACATTACAGAATAGCTTCAAAGACACACAAAGTGCCAACAAAATACAGAAAACAACCAAAATACAGAAAGCGACCCCAAAATCGCACAAATTGACAACATAAATGCAGAAAATGATGGCAAAATACACAAAATAACAACAAGAATACAAAAAATAATAACTTAAAAAAATAACAAACCATCAATACCACAGACAAAGACAAAACCCTTCCCCCTCTATTAATGTTCGGATCTATAATTATTCTAATGCTGACATAAATGTTGTCCTTGGATCAGATACATTCACATTTTTGTGGCCCCCGTTGTGATAGAGTTGCCCATCTCTGCTCTACATGCTTATATTCTTCACAGCTCAATAACAGTCAGTCAGGGCCTGGTTTCCCACCATAGTAATGTGTTTAAACAGATCAATACAACTGTCTCTCTGCTCCCTGAAGCTCTCGGGGACATGCTTCGACTTACTCTGAAATGACACTTTGATTGACCACGAGCCAATTTCCCACAGGAGCGAGCAGGTAACAACTTGACCACTGAACTCTACCTTCAGCCAGATGGGTCAGCTGGCCCATCAGATAATTGAATCTTTCACTCTCAAGTTCACTTGTGTTGGATGTTGATCGATGACGCTCACAATCAAAGTAGAGCTCAGGCTTTTATGTCCGAGAGCGAATCATTGGCTGAAAGACAGCAGGTCCACAAAAGAGGAACATTCAAGAGTCTGCAGGGACTAGTTGCATTATTTGAGAGTTACGGCACAATGCAAGTAAATACATGTGCATTAGGCCAAGCTGTTCTAGGATGAGTCTAGATCAGTGGTTCTCAAACTTTTTAGGCTCAAACACCCCCTTTCTCTTATTTCTGAATCCAAGTACCCCCCTTTGTCCGACTGCAACACTTTGCTTAGAAACGGTTTAAAAACAACTATAGAGCATATTGAAGGAATGATCGCGTGATAACACACATTTTAAAGAATCTCATTTTGTAAATAAGTGGAAAGAAACAGTATTTAGTGCAGTGGTTCCCAACCTTACTACAAAAACAACAACACATACAAAAGGACATTTTATTATTCTTTTTACTGCATATAAGTTTAACTAAATTTATATTTCACAAAGTGAAAGTATTGAAACATGAGATTGTGTGTTGTTTTAATAAAAAAAGAGAATAATTAAAAAATGTCAAAAATCTATTTGAATTTTTCCAAAATTTCAGGCGACCCCAAGTGGGGACCCAACCCCAAGGTTTAAAAACACTGATTCAGTGGCATCTGAATAGATGTATTTTGTATTATTTTTATATTTTTTTTCCTCGGTCACTTTATTTGTTAATTTTCCACTTTCTCTCTCCCTCAAGTGCCCCCTGTGCCATCGCGTAACCCCAAGGCAGACATAGGCAACTGGTGGCCTGGGGGCCACTTCCAGCCCACTGTCTAATTTTGTGCGGCCCCTGAGACAAAGTTGTAATTCAGGAAGTTGGAAGTTGTATGAAGCACACATAAACTCCAGAAACACAGAAAACGACAGCAAAATGCACAAAATGTCAACAAAAGTACTCAAAATGATAACAAAGACACACTTAACAAAAGGACTACAAAAACAACATATACAAAAGGATGTTTAATTTTGTTTTTGTTTTTTTACTGCATTTTAGTTGAACTAGATTCATATTTCACAAAGTGAAAGTATAGAAATACAATTGTTTAATTAAAAAAAAAAAAATCTTTTAATTTTTCAGAAATTTCAGGTGACCCCATTTAAACTCCAGGCGACCCCACATGGAGTCCCATCCTCAAGGTTTAAAAACACTGACTTAGTGGCTCCTGAATAGATTTATTTCTATAGTTTGTATCATTTTCCATCATGCCTGAGGTGGGACCAAGAATGACAAGACCCCCCCCCCTCTCTCTCTCTCTCTCTCTCTCTCTCTCTCTCTCTCTCTCTCTCTCACATGAAGCAGATATTCACTAATAACCCAAACACACTGACATCACTGGGAGGAGGAGACACAAGCAGGAATACCTGGGAACATAAAGACAAGAGTAAACACATAAAAATAAAATAATATAACAATATCTTTATTTTTGCATAGCACTTTTCGAAATAACTCAGACACTTTACATGAAACTAGAATTGAAAACAAAATAAACAGAGATTCAGAAAAACAAAAAGAGGACCACAAGGGCTAAACACAACTAAAACCAAACAGAACCTGACATAGATTCAGACTCTCTTAAATTCAGCCAAACATTGCAGTTATGCACATAATCTAAACCTCACCCTTCTCATTAAAGTTGTAGGTGTATTTTACAGTTTCAGGGTGATTAAAAAGAGAGATTGTTTCTCACACAAATTGCCAGAAGGCTAATTAATTAAATAAATTGAGTAATAAGTCTAAATAGGAGGTTTTATTGAGTGATTACTGATGATTATTATTTTCCTCAACAGGATAAGTAAAATTCACTGTAGGGATATATTGTATATGACATTACATTATTATGTTTTTAAGTGTGCAGGAGTAGGGGGTACAAAAGTTCAGGTAAAATGTCTGAAGGGGTACGGGACTGTGGAAAGTCTGGGAACCACTGGTCTAGTGGAATAATGGGGAATCAATTACATGAATGTGTTTGCATGAAACTAGAAAAGGTGGCCTCTATAGGACGAATCTTAATTAATACCATAAAGACTCCTTTATTGTACAGGTAAAGATTTACAATATAGAAACTGCTCTTCTATTACCCATTGTTCAACTTTTAAAAGTAAAGACCCTAAAGAAGAATATTTCTGTATTTATAATCAACTATTACAGTGCCCGTCGGAAGTATTTGTTTGAAAGTTGGATGTACAAAGGTTGGATGTACAAAGAGGTGTACATACTCTGTACTCTGTAGTGTTATAAAGGGGTATATTTGTGGGTGTAAAGTAAAATAGCGTGTGCGATTTCCCTGGTTTAATTCTATGGGACATGTGCATGATAAATTGATGAATAAAGTTTGCACCAATGTGGCAGTTTAGGTAGAATCTGATAAAAGACACATAAATTAGTAAAAATAAAACTTTTTATTTAGCATTAAACAGTTCTTAATGCAGGGATACTTATCGTGCATGTGTGTGTTTGTGTGTGTCTCGCTACCTGTCTGTGGGCGCAGTCTCACACACACGCACCAGCCTCACATCAGCTTGATGCGTGTGTCTCCCTCACGTCCAATGTGTGAGACTTGAGAGTTTTGCTAGTATATCAGTGAGAGTGACTGATTTCAAAATAAAATGAAAATAAACGTTTTGAAACGTAATCACCAAAGAAGTCAAAAACACAGACAGACAGACAGACGATCCTTGATTTATTATATAGATGTATTTATCACTGATGATTCAGCCTTAATTAGCTAGTAGCAGCCACATGAATAAGGTAGATAAATACCTGTAAAGGTATATAGAACAAAACACTCTGGTGTTGCCTGTGGCATCATATCATATACACACGAGGAACCCATGGGATGAATTATGATGTACTGCCTTGACACACAAATGCTTCATCACGGCGGTCTGTCTTCTCCTCTCCTCCAGCACTCCATCATCTTATAGATGGACCAATTGCATTTTCCTACTGCGATGCATATTTTTGCTATTATCCAAATATGGGGGACACAGGTATGTTCTCACAACAGCAGGTAAAAATGGCTGTGTAACTGTGAGCACAGGGTGGTGATTAGCCTGCTCCACAAAGGATTAATTGGTTGGTTCTCATTGGCATCACATACACTTGAAGTTTGTTTGATTTTTTGCAGGAGTCACTGAAGATTCATTTACAGTGGGTTTATTCAGCTCCACATCTGTCTCAATGAGTGGTAAAAAAAAAAAAATAGGCACTTATTTTTAAATCAGTTATATTTATCTGTTCCTTTATCTTTGAAGGTAGGAGGATGGATTTCCTCTGCGTTGTGCACAGAGGAGATTTCTCCCAGTTTGGCAGAAAAAAAAGAGACTGTTCTCATTATCCACAGCGCAAAAGTGATTAAAACTGATGGCACAAAATTTGCGTTAGGTTGCCTCGGTTTTGTGCGTTTGTCTGTTGTGAAATATATATTACAAGTTTTACAAGAAGGTTTGCATCTTATTTTTTCTCAAATTAGGACTATAAGACTTTTTGTGAGTCTTGTCAATTTTTTTTTCTTTTTTTCCAAATTAAATAAAATAAAATTTTTAGTCTTATAATAATTATAATTTTACCTGAAAACAGACAAACAGTATATAAACAAATTGCTGGTACTTATTTACAATACACATTGAAGGTCACAATACACTTGTACATTACTTTCACTACATTGTCTTTGGGCTAATTTCTGCATGACAGTTTTAGATTTTCCATTAACTACTTAATATATGTATAATAACACAGCTATAGGTGAAATCCATGAATGCATTTTTATACACATTTTTTACAGAAAGATTATACATAAGGAAAAATAAGGAACCTTGGAGTAACTTTTGATGAAGGGATGTCCCTAGAACGTCACTCTAAGCAGCTCATCAGGAACTGTTTCTTCCACCTGAGAAACATCTCAAAGCTGAGACACATAGTCTCTGGTCCTGAGCTTGAGATGGTCATCCACGCGTTTGTTTCCTCACGGTTGGACTATTGTAACAGTCTGTTTACATGCCTTAGCAAAAAGGATCTGGCTCGTCTTCAAGTGGTCCAGAACTCTGCTGCACGCCTCCTGACCCGTACCTGTAGGAGAGCCCATATCACTCCTATTTTTAAACTCTACATTGGCTCCCTGTCATCTACAGGATGAATTTTAAAATCCTTGTGCTGACTTTCAGGGCCCTTCATGGCCAGGCGGCTGAATACATTGAGGGTCTGATCCAGCCCTATGTTTCAAACAGGAGCTTGAGGTCTTCTTCTCAAAACCTGCTGATGGTCCCCCGCACCCGCTTTAAAACACGAGGTGATCACTCTTTTAAGGCGGTAGCTCCTCGTCTCTGGAATGCTCTTCCACACACTCTGCGGATGCTGGACTCTGTGGATGTTTTTAAAAGTCATCTAAAGACTCACTTTTTTATGGAGGCTTTCTTGACACACTCCTGTTTGTGAATGGACTCTTTTATACATTGTAGCATCATTGTATGCATTGTGCCCTTTTTAAACTGTAAATTGTGAAGCACTTTGTGACCCTGGTCTGAAAAAAGCGCTATATAAATAAATTTTACTAAAATAATTTAAAAAAACCCAAAATGTATTACAGCCAATTAAATAAATATGTGTCTTATAGCGTACTGCTTGACTTTTTTTAATTCAGTCATTTAGAATTAATGCATGGAAGATTAGTCAGGCAAAATGGGAAGCAGGGAGGAGAGCCTCAAGGTAGGAAATAGAAAGGGTGGGGAAGAATAGATTTTTCGGTGAGGGTGAGATGTGAAGTTGTAGAATATATTGTGCTTATTATGTTGTGTAATCAAGCCAGTATAGTGACAAGTGTGAAGCTTAGCTATAATGGTGGTGACCCCGCAAAGAGAGCCCCCAGCAACACCCCCCCATGCCCCCCAGAGACTCACCGCCCTACCACGCCCGACCGCACCCTCCCAATCCCCACACGGCGGCCCAGCCATCAACAGAGGGGCCTGGCCCCACCCGACAGGCCCAAATGTGTGAAGTTACCCACCACCCTGTTATGGTGCCTCTCCATTCCTCAATGGAGAGGCACTTCCCTATCCCCTGAATGAATGTATGTGTTTAGTGAATGTATGAAGTGCTATTAAAAAGGGTGGATGGAGTGGAGCGGTGCTCCCCACCCAGCCTATGTGAATATGTGTATGTGGTGCAATAGCTCCGGAGGGTGGAAGTGGTTGTCCCACCCTCCGGAGGATGGTGTGTTGAGGTGTTATTAAAATTGGAGGGATTAGTAGGGCAGCCATGAGGTGGGAGTGCCGCCCCCGTGCCACTACTTAGTAGCACTTTGATGACGAATTTGACGCAGCACTGAGCTGGAGAAGTCACACCTCCAGGAAGCTCTCTGCCGTGATTGACATGTAAAAAGACACACCCACAAAGGTAAGCATTTCAGCCTCCTTCGCGCAGTGCTATGTATGTATTTTCTACAGTCTATATATGTACCGGCGAATGCCCAGCACCCACGCTCTGTCTCGTGTTTATAAAGCAGCATGAGCACCGCTACGTAGTAGGTGGGAGCAGAGCTCCTCTGGCCCTACGTCACCGTGCGGGGAGGAGGAAGTCAGTGTCCCGTCTAGAGACACGCCCACTCATGAATATGCATAAGTAAGCCGCAAAAGCCGATTGAATCTAATAGTGAAGTAAATAATTTATTTAAGCTGTTGTTTTCATCATCAACATGAATGTTAAAGTCACCTACTGTCATAGCTTTATCAGTGCTCAGCACCAGATCACTGAGAAAGTCAGAGAATTCAGAGAGAAACTCAGAATATGGACCAGGAAGATGGCAAACTATAACCAGTAAAGTGGGTTTTTCTATCTTGTTTTTGGGACTACAAATTTCAAGGGAGAGGCTTTCGAATTAACTTTGGTTAAGTTTGGTTTTTGGGGTAGCTGATAAGCCTGAGTGAAAAACTGCTGCCACTTCTCCTCCCCGACCACTCTCACAGGGAATATGGTGATTACCATAATTGGGAGGGCTGGCTTCAGTAAGAGAAACAAAATCTTCATTTTTGAGCCAAGTGTCAGTGAGGCATAATAAACCTAGTTGTATGGTCAGTTATAAGATCACTCACTAAAAGAGATTTAGATGAAAGCGATCTGATATTCAGTTGTCCACATACAGTATAATAGTTTTTTCATTGTTTTGTTTTCTGTTCATAGTTTTAATTTGAATGAGATTTTTTGTGAGCTTTAGTTTGTATTGCATGTTGTTCTGTACTGCTCAGCACAGTGTTTATGGGGTATACAGTATGTGCTCTGTGCTTTGAGTAAAGAGTTTATCTGTGGAAGCGTTTGTTGTAACTGCTGGTTTATTCTCAGCTAGTCATGCGCGTGTGGAGTTGTGAATCACAGACTGTAGATTTATTTTTAGCATTTGTGCTCCATGTAAATTTGGGTGAACATTGTATTTTTTCAATAGATCTGCAAGTTTCCAAAAGAGGTCGAAGCTATCAATAAACGTGAAAATATGGTGTTTGCAGCTAGATTGTAAGAAGTTGTGCTGCTGTAATAGGCGGCTAAATCGTTCTATACTCCTATTTAATGTAGAAAGAGAACCAGAAATGAATATTGATTTCCCGCTTGCTTTTAGAATGTTAAAGAGAAGGTTAAACTCATTCATGATCCGGATCAATTCACGTTGGGTGGTATCGTTCGTCCCTACGTGTAACACTATATTAGTGACAGCTGCTGGCAGCGTGAGTAGCATTTCATTAAGTTTGTTTAAGATAGTGTGAACTGTAGCACCTGGAATCCAGAGTGTGATGGCATTAAAGAATCAAATATTCCTTGTTATTGAATGGCCAATAATGAGTGTCGTTTGCGGAAAAAGAGTGTTAGGAGTGGGTGTGCGCTTGTTATAATGACCGGGAACGTCCGAAGGGCGGATCACATCTGGTTGTGGTGGAGTTTCCGTCCTTGGAGTTGACTGGCATTAGGACATCTGTGTGGGAACGTCTGGTGGTGCTCGGGTTGCAGAAAGCTGCGGGAAAGTCTCTGTTATCGGCTCCGGTTGGCGTTAAAGCGTCATTAGCTGGCAATGAAGCGGTGCTGCAGTAGCATGCATCTGGACTGCAGCTTTGAGGAGGTTTTGACAGGCTACAGAGGAAGTTTTTGGCCGGTGGGAATTTATTCCAGGCGGTGGTGGAGGCACTTTTTTGGTGGTTATTTCAGGCGTCTTAATTGGACTGAGGTTGTCCACGTTTTCATATAAGAGAGCTTCAAAACAATTGTGGAGAGTAAGCGGAGGAGGAGGGATGTCATGTTCTGGGTTATTCTGTCGTCTACGTCCGTGAACAACAACCTCAGCCCACGATGGCAGACGTGGTGTGGAACAGGACAGTCCTGGACCCGGATTCTCCCAGGGAACTGTGTCTTTGTCACATAGAATATTATGGAGGAAGGATGACAGCGCTACTGACTGCTGTACAACCGTGCCTGTATATTTTTTGAGTAACTGATCTTTATTTTCCCCCCTATTTTCCCCCCTCTGTGAGGACAACACACTCACCGGGGAACAAACTCTGATAATTGGCGACTCCATAGTGAGAAACGTGAAGCTAGCGAAGTCAGCGGGCATTGTGAGGTGCATCCCAGGGGCCAGAGCGGGCGACATAGAATCAAATCTAAAGTTGCTGGCAAAGAGTAATCGTAAGTTTGATAGGATAGTCCTCCATGTCGGCACTAATGACTCCCGACGTCGCCAGTCGGAAGCAACCAAAGTGAACATTGAATCAGTTTGTGCTTATGCTAAAACAATGTCGGACTCCGTAATTTTCTCTGGTCCCTTACCAAATCTGACCAGTGATGACATGTATAGCCGCATGTCATCATTTAACCGCTGGCTATCGAGGTGGTGTCCAGAAAACGAGGTGGGCTTCATTGATAATTGGAGATCCTTCTGGGGAAAACCGAACCTGATAGGAAGAGATGGAATCCATCCTACTTTGGAGGGAGCATCTCTACTATCAGAAAACATGGCACATTTATGACATCTCATGAATGAGACCATGTTACAGAGGTGGAGTCCTCCACGCCCCTCTGCGCTTGCCTTAGGACAGTTTCCCTCCCATTGCTATCAGGATAGCTGTGTTCATCGCCATGACAACTGTTGTGATGGTGATGAATATTATTTTATGGAGACGGTGTCAGTCCCCCGACCCATATTTCACAATGATTTTAACATAAAATCAAATAAAAGAGCTATCAATTATAAAAATCTGAAAAAAATTAAAATCTCAAATCTAGAAACACCAAAACATAAAACCATTAGATGTGCTCTATTAAATATTAGATCACTGAGATCCAAATCTCTACTAGTAAATGACCTTATCTCAGAAAATAACTTTGATTTATTCTGTTTAACTGAAACATGGCTGTATCAAGATGAATATGTTAGTTTAAATGAAGCCACTCCTCCCAGTCATTTAAATACTCATATGCCACGAGACATAGGCCGTGGAGGTGGTGTAGCAGCTATTTATCATTCCTCTCTCCTAATCTATCCTAAACCAAAGGCCAGTTACACTTCCTTTGAAAGCCTGGTTCTAAATTTATCTCATATCGAATCAAAAACCTGCCAGCCAGTCTTATTTGCGATAATTTACCGTCCTCCAGGCCCTTATTCTGAATTTCTATCAGAATTCTCTGAGTTTATATCAAACTTAGTCCTCAGTTCTGATAAAATACTGATAGTAGGAGATTTTAATATCCATGTGGACAAAGATAGTGATAGCCTGAGCTCAGCCTTTATGTCCCTAATAGACTCAGTTGGCTTTTTTCAAACTATTAATGAAGCTACTCATCGTTTAAATCATACTCTTGATCTTGTTCTAACATATGGCCTTGATATTAATGAACTAAAAGTCTACCCTGAAAATCCTCTGCTATCAGATCACTTTTTAATATCTTTTAACATTATCCTAGAGGATCTCGCACTGTGCAATAAAATAGTTACAAGTAGAAATCTATCCAACAGTGCTGTGGCTAAATTTAAAGAGGCCATTCCTGCTGCCTTAAACTCAGTGCACCATCCAATAAATAACTATGATATTAATTATAACCCCTCTCAACTGGATCTGCTTGTCGATAGCTCTGCTAGTCTACTAAAATCCACCTTGGACTCAATTGCCCCATTGAGGGAAAAAACTATTAAACGTCAGAGGAAAGCTCCGTGGTTTAGCTCTGAAACTCACACACTCAAACAGACAACCCGTAAATTAGAGAGAATGTGGCGCTCCAATAAAACAGAGGAGTCACGAATACTTTGGCAAGAAAGCCATAGTAAATACATGACAGCCTTACGACATAGTCGATCTACATACTACTCCTCACTAATTGAAGAAAATAAAAATAATCTGAGGTACCTTTTCAGCACTGTAGCCAGGCTAACACAAAGTCAGAGCTCTATTGAGCCCATGATTCCTCTAGCCCTCAGCTGTGAGGACTTTATGACATTTTTTAACGATAAAATTCACAAGATTAGAGATAAAATTAGCCACTCCCTGCCTTCACCTGGGCCTGCTGTACCATTAAATGTAAATAGGCCTAACCTAAACTGTTTCACACATATAGGACTTCAGGAACTTAACTCTATTATTTCATCCTCCAAACCATCGACCTGCCTTTCAGATCCGATCCCAACTAAGCTGTTTAAAGAAGTTGTTCCCCTAGTCTGCCCATCTTTGTTGGAGACAATAAATATATCCCTATCAATAGGCTACGTGCCACAGTCCTTTAAAGTAGCTGTAATCAAACCCCTTCTCAAAAAACCTACTCTTGATTCCAGCACTTTAGCAAACTACAGGCCTATATCTAATCTTCCTTTTATTTCAAAGATTCTTGAGAAAGTTGTGGCAGCTCAGCTCTGTGAATTTCTTCAAAACAACAGCCTGTTCGAGGACTTCCAGTCAGGCTTTAGAGCTCAACACAGCACAGAGACTGCTTTAGTTAAAGTAACTAATGATCTACTCTGGGCTTCAGATGAAGGACGACTCTCAGTGCTGGTTTTATTAGATCTTAGTGCAGCTTTTGACACTATAGATCACTATATTCTACTAGAGAGATTAGAGAAATTACTTGGAATCACAGGGACTGCCCTAAACTGGTTTAAGTCCTACCTATCTGATAGGTACCAGTTTGTACACGTGAATAATAAGTCTTCTGTGTACACTAAAGTAAGCTACGGGGTTCCTCAGGGCTCTGTGCTAGGTCCAATCCTCTTCTGTATCTATATGATCCCCCTTGGTAATGTTATGAGAAAATACTCTGTTAACTTCCACTGCTATGCTGATGATACCCAACTGTATGTATCAATGAAGTCAGGTGAGACAAATCAGCTATCTAAACTTGAGGCCTGTCTAAAGGACATTAGGGCCTGGATGGACCAAAATTTTCTTCTTCTCAACTCAGACAAGACTGAGGTCATTGTACTGGGCCCGCGACACCTTAGAGAAACCTATGCTAGCCTAACTGCCCTAGATGGCATTACTCTGGCACAAAGCACAACTGTTAGAAACCTTGGGGTTCTATTTGATCAGGACTTATCCTTCAACTCTCACATAAAACAAACTTCAAGAACTGCCTTCTTTCATCTCCGTAACATTGCTAAAATCAGATCTATCCTGTCTCAGGGCGACGCCGAAAAACTAGTCCATGCTTTTGTTACCTCTAGACTGGATTATTGTAATTCTCTTTTAGCAGGCTGCCCGAGCAAGTCGCTTAAGACACTTCAGCTGGTTCAAAATGCTGCAGCACGTGTACTGACTAAAACTAGGAGAAGAGATCACATTACTCCTGTATTAGCCTCTCTGCATTGGCTTCCCATAAAATATAGAATAGAATTCAAGATTCTTCTTCTCACTTATAAAGCCCTAAATGGACAGGCACCAGTCTATCTCAAGGAGCTTGTAGTGCCATACAATCCCCCCAGAACACTACGCTCTCAAAATGCTGGACTACTCGTTGTTCCATTCATCTCTAAAAGTAGTATAGGAGGAAGAGCTTTCAGTTATCAGGCCCCACTTCTCTGGAACCATCTACCAACCACGGTTCGGGGGGCAGACACCCTCTCTACCTTTAAGGTTAGGCTCAAAACATTCCTCTTTGATAAAGCTTTTAGTTAGGAACCAGCTCATAGCTCATAATTAAGATGCAATAGGCATAGACTGCCGGGGGGGGGGGTCTGGCATGCTCGGTTGGAGAGAGGTTGGAGAGGGCGTTAAGAGAAAGGTCATTTAGGTTAGAGAGGGACCGGAGAGGGTCCCATTCCTCTTTCAAACACTCCCTCTATGTCTGCTTACTCCCTTGTGTGTTTGCTCCTGTACTCCTTCTGGCTTTTGTCTTGCAGGTCCGTGGGATCCTCAGTGTGGAGTTACAGAGACTCAGCGGCTCTGTCTCCACCCTTTTCTCTGCACACACCCAACACAGCATAACGTGGATGGCTGTTCATCATAGGAATGGGATCCACACAAGGTTCCTGCTGCTTAACAGAAGGTTTTCCTTGCCGCCATGATGAATTCATGTTGGGTGTGGGATACATATGTATGTGTATATACGTATATATGCATATGTGTGTATCCATAAAATGAAGAGTCCGTCCTTAAGACTGCTCTACTGTAAAGTGCCTTGAGATACCATTGGTTATGATTTGGCGCTATACAAATAAAGATTGATTGATTGATTGATTGATTTTTTTAGCTCGTTAGAAAGGCGATGAATCTCTTCTTGTAGTTTGGTAATTTCTTTGTTGGCGTTTAGTAGTAAAATGTCTTTCTCTGACGGCAGGTGAGGAGCAGCGTCTCCATCATCTGTAGATGCGTGTTGTAGATGCGGCCATCGTGCGGTACTCACGGAATGAAAGTGGCTTCATCATCCCCAGCAGCTTACACTAACAGCAGCTAACAATAACAGCAGCTATCTATAACAGCTGCTATCTATAACAGCAGGGCCCTATAACAGCAGCTGACTACAACAGCAGATAACTACAACAGCAACTAACTACAATAGCAGCTAACTATCACAGCAGCTAACTATCACAGTATCAAGTTTAGACTTTTTTTTAGACCTGTGTCCTGGGTATGACGGGTTCACGAGGGGAACAGTACTCAACCATGTTGGGAAGTCTAGAAATCACACAGCAACACAGATCATTAAAGTAGTGGACTATGCCAGCAAATACCACAGACCAAGTTTTTGTAGTGGAGTCATGGCACTCAACAATTCTTTTCCCCTTCCAACACGACAGAACAAAGATTCGCTTGTTCATCACTGCAATGTCAAAGTAACTGTGTCTGTGGACCATTTCAGGGACATTGTGCCAGGTATTGGTCACTGGATCGTAAGCCTCAGCAGACCTCAGACTTCTGTGGCCATCACGGCCTCCAACTGCAAAAATTTGGTTCATATATGCAACTACCCTAAGTCCAGACCGAGGTGTTCCCATGGGAGTGATCACTGTCCACATGCAGGTTGGTGTCTGGGTTGTAACACTCAGCAGTATTCAGGTCTCTGTAGTCATTCTCTCCTCCACATATGTAAATCTTGTTGTTCAGTGTGGTGCAGCTGGCGATTTTCCTCCCTTCATTCATTGATGTAATGAATGTCCACTGGTTGATGTTGGGCTGGTAGTGTTCAGCAGTTCTCAGTAAGGTATTATCATCACTGCAGCCTCGCATAGCATAGATGCATCCCTTTAGCACAGTAACACTCATAAAGGGCTGTGACTCCTGCATTGGTGACATCTCCTGCCAAGTGTGTGTGACTAGGTTCAACCTCCACACTCTGTTAAAGGGGCCCAAAAATCTTAAAACATCACCCACAAAATAGAGGCATTTACCAAGGAAGACAGTGCTGTAGAACCATTAACGAGTCATGTACTCCTCCAGATTAGGATGAGTGTGAACTGTGGTCCATTGGTTAGTGGTGTAGTCAAAGGCACCTATGGTATCAGACAAACCTCTAAACATCAGTAAGACGGCATTTGGCAAGCGATGGCAAAACAAGGTGTTGTCGATCCCAGACTCAGAGCAGAGTAACGAAGGTTGAGACATGACTTGAAGGGTATTAGAAACCAAGAGGCGGGACTCAGGGTTTGTTTTTACCCAATTATTTTTAAGCACATTGTCCATAATGTAACTTTTGTCCATCAGCCCCAGTCTTACCTTTGGAAACAGAGTGGCAATGGCTGTCTGTCTTTCCTCCGGCATGTGGTTTATCCACCTTAAAACACTATGATAAACTGTGCTCTCCTGGGTCACAGTAAGGTCTGCTGTAATGTTTTTTCATGTGAAGGGTTTCCTTAGCTGCAGCTATTCGTTTCAACACAGTTTTGCATTGTACGGGACAATGAATGTACCTGGCTCTAAAAAGGACAGGGAGATAATAGTCCTGTTAATCTTTTCACACCTGAATTTTAACAAACTACCAAACTGTGCAACATACATGGAACCAGACAAATAAATGTTAGCCTTGTAACTAGGGCCGGCCCGTTATATAGGCAAATGCTAAGGGCGTCATTCAGACAGGGGGCGCCAAATTAGCTGAGTAAAAAAAAATTAATTACCAAGGTGCTGATATTATTAGCATACTAAACTTGATAGTATTTATAATAATTAGTTTTAATGACAATAAAAAGCTAGTTTTACTCCTGGAAGTTGTGGATCTTTTCACAAAATGTGAATGTCAAAAGCAAAACATTTTAGGCATAATTATTTAAATTAAAAAAATAATACTTGATCAGCTAAATTATCACTAGAGGGCAATTTAAATGTATCTGTCTTTTTATTTTATTTTTTATTTTTTAGCAAAGTTTGAAAGTTTAGCAAAGTGTGCACAAAAGTATTCAAGCTGCAGCTATTTAAATTCAATTATTGTTTTTTTTTTTGTTTCTAGGGGGCCAAGCCCGCGGGGCCAGGGAACTGCGTATGTAAGCATACGCGATTCCTAGGACCAGCGGTGCTAAGAACCCTATTGTAATTGCAAAGATTTTTATTATTATTATATATATTATTATATTTATTATGTTTCCCCCGGTAAAAGTGGTACTGCAGGCTAAACCGTAGAAGGTAGGGCGATGTCCTTTCGGGGTTGGGTCCAGATCACCCTGGGTACCTTGGGCGCAAAAATTCACATATGTCCGCGAGCAGGTGGCACTATAACAAAGGTCAACGCGTTTTGGTCAATAACTCCCACACCGTTTGTTGCAAATTTAAAACCTTCATATCCACAGATTCCTTGAATAGCACTGAATCACCTGGGCTAGGCCACGCCCATTTCGGCCTAACTTTTCTCGGAGCAAAATCGCAAAAACTGAAAAACCTACATTTTCGAACTCCTCCTTGGGGTTTTGTCCAATCAGCGTGAAACTTGGCACGTAGAGTCTTCAGTTGAATGTGATATACGGTTAACTAAATGAGTTTGTCCGGATAAATTATGCGCAAATTATTAACAAGTAAAGTTTTCTAGCGAGCAATAAATATGCAAACTGGCGCATATCTCGGTCAAAATAAATGCTAACAACACCAAATCTGAGATCCACAGTTGGCATGTGACTGTGAGGAAATGGGACAAATTTGAATGATGTAGGCCACTAGGGGGCGCTACTAATAACGAATATTTATATCTCTTAAATGGCACGACCAATTTTTGCCAAATTTGGAGGGTATGATCTTGGGTTCCTCCTGAGGCGATATCTCAAAGTTATTCGCGATTGGTCAAAGTGGGCGTGGCTTATTACATCATAACACATAAATAAACAAACATTTATTTCTGCTGAATTATTATGTTGAGGGCAGTGAAATTTACAGGGTAACTATATAAGAGCACACAGATCACCCATACCAAAAAGTGCACCACTAGGTGGCGCTATAATTTCAAAAACATTTTGGCCTTTAACTTTCGCAATTTAATTCACATCTTTAAAAACTTCATATCCACATGTTTCATACATAAAGTCGCATCGTCTGACATAGGCCACGCCCACTCCCACAGCACATTGCTCTTTGTGAGTCACGATTTATCAAAAACCTACTTTTTCAAATTCTTCTTTGGGGTTTTGTCCAATCAGCATGAAACTTGGCACGTAGAGTCTTCAGTTGGACTTGATCTACAGTTCAGCAAAAACATTTGTTCGAGCAAAATATGTGCAAAATATTAACGAGTAAACCTTTCTAGTGAGCTATTAAAACGCAAACTGTTGCATATCTTGGTCAAAATATTTGCTAACACCACCAATTCTGAGATCCTTGGTTGGCATGTGACTGTGGGTGTAAGAGCCAAATTTGAATAACTTAGGCCTCTAGGGGGCACTGCAATTATAATAAATTTATATCCCCTAAATGGCACAACTGATTTTTACCAAATTGGGTGGGTATGACCTTGGGTTGCTCCTGGGACTGTATCTCGAAGTGAATCGCGATTGGTCAAAGTGGGCGTGGCTTATTACTACATAACATATAAATAAACAAACCTTTATTTCAGCTGAAGTAACATATTGAGGGCTGTGAAATTTACAGGGTAACCATAGAAGAGCACACAGATCACCCATACCAAAAAGTGCACCACTAGGTGGCGCTATAATGGGTGAAAATGCATTTTGGCTTGTCACTTTCACACTTTAAATAACATCTTCCAAAACTTCACATCCACCTATTCACAGCAAATGGCACGTTGGCCTGTGTCCTGACGCTCGCCTCGAGCCCGTCATCCTTCGTGACGTACTTCCACAGGCTCCGCGAAACGTGGGGGCCGAGTCGCGCGGGAAGGCTTGGCCCCCTTTCATAACTGCTTGCAGTTCTAGTTCATTTTTGTTTTTAAATTTAGGCTATTTTTTTTTTTTTTTACATTGATCTTATTTTTTGTGCTATACCTTACTCTAATAATATTAAAGATGTATATTTAATTTGACCTTTATTTACTTGTTTGTTTATTTGTGTGAATCCTTTTTTTTAAATTAAAAAAAAAAAGTCTAAAAAGTAATTCTACTCATGTTTTCTCCTTATGGAAAGTGTCATTGTGGGTATGGTGAAGACCACTATGAGTGTTGGAACTTATTCTGATAATAATTATCTTATAACAATGTAAATATACATTACTTGTTTTTTTTTTTTTAAATAACATATAAGGGGGACCCAAAGATGCTAGGGACTACATGGGACTGTCTTTACTAACAAGGAAAAGAGGACTGCTGTCAGTGAGTTCCTTAGGTCTCCATCTAAAGACCAAGTCCAAAACCTTGGTGTTCTGATTGACTCAGATCTGACATTCAGTAGTCAGATCAAATCTATCACAAAAACAGCTTCGACCAACTAAAGAACATCTCCAGAGTGAAAGGTTTAATGACTCAGAAAGATCAGGAGAAGGTGGTCCATGCTTTTATCTCCAGCATACTCATCATCATCACCATCATCATCATCAATTTTCCCCTTCCACTGCTTCAGCGGGTTGGGTGCCAAGGATTTGCTCCACCAGAGGCAGGAACCTTGACTTATCTTGCATTTCCCATTAGAGTTGAATAGAAGAAAGGCCTGTAAGTTTATCATAGTTTTTTCGATATGTCACGGGTATACGGTTTCTTATTAGAATGGAACAGAATTTGTTTTTGCAGGGCTGAGTCAGGAAGTCTTGGGTTATATGAGCAATGTGCTTAAGGTGTTGGACAAGACAGAAGTTACACATCGGTGTAGAGTGGATGAGGCGGAGTATGTCGAGATTGGTATATTTGAAGTGTCAGTCTACATTGTCTTCTTCTAACAATGTTGTTTTATCTCTTTGTCTTGGTGGTTCATTGACATGTTCAAACCCACTTTGGACATGTTTTCGAAGAAAATGAATCTATGTGGAGTCCAATTCCGCCAGCTGTGTGGCGTTAAGGTGACAGGCTTGGATACTGTACGTAAGAAGGTTAGGCACACACGCCGTTAGAAACTTTACCCGGGTGGACAGCTTTATCCAACAATCCGTGAGCATGGTTTTTTATGAGCTGAAGCAATATGCTGGATAGTAAATGCAGAACAATGACATGGCCATGGTATGTGAAGCTGGGAACATTCTCAACATGTAGCTCATTTATCTTAACAGATCTTTTTTCTCTTGTGTAACACTGGACTATTGAAATGGTCTTCTGACAGGAATCCCCAAAAACGAACATCAAACAGCCACAGCTGGGTCAGAATAAAGAGGTCAGGACACATTACTGCAGTTTTATAGTCTTTACACTGGCTCCCAGTCACCCTCGGAATAGACTTTAAAGTTCTGCTGCTGGTGTATAAATGTATGAATGGGTTTGGTCCAGAATACATCAGTGAGATGCTCTCAGATCTATGGACACAGGTCAGATAGTGGAGCCCAGAGTTCACAGTAAACATGGTGATGCTGCTTTTAGTTGTTATGCTGCAAAGAAGTGGAACAAACATTTTTTCCAAGTTAAAGGCACTCTTTCTCTCATTGACTGAGAAGGAGATTTTGAATCATTTTATTGTTGATTCAATGTTTTTACTGCTGATTTGAATGTTGTTAATGATTTTTAAGCTGTTGATTTTTTTTCTTCTTTTTTTCTTGCACTTTTTAATCATGTAAAGCACATTGAATTGCTTTATGTATGAAATGCAAATACAAATAAATGTGCATTGTCTTGTCCACAGTCTATGCATTGCTATCTGTCCCTATTAAATAAGCCATGTATAAATAAATTAAACACATTAAATAAACAACTGCATAAATAACTAATAACTACATCAATAATTGATTAAATATTAAAACAATTAATACATACAAAAAATTATAAATACATTAAAAAATATAAAAGAAAAGTAAATTAATTAATTAAACGCATTAGATAAATACATACATACGTAAATTATTAATGATATAATAAATGAATAAATACATTAAAACAACTATAAATACA
Organism: Gouania willdenowi; assembly: GCF_900634775.1. Taxonomy (NCBI): domain Eukaryota; kingdom Metazoa; phylum Chordata; class Actinopteri; order Blenniiformes; family Gobiesocidae; genus Gouania; species Gouania willdenowi. Next base: position 6,256,812 of record NC_041051.1, on the reverse strand, counting down.
TTACAAATATAATTACATGAACAAGTAAGTAAATAAATAAACAAAAAATATAAATGCGAAATACCATCATATATATAAACATCTGCATCTGTCTGTTTGAGGTCAACGCACAGCATTGATTTGTCACAGAAGTAGCGCCCTCTGCAGGTGATAACACATAATGTAATAGGCTACAAGGTTAAAAAAAAAATGACAGCTTCAACGTTTCCATTTGTTGTTGTTTAACTGATTACCATGGTGGTTATTGATCACCATAGGAAACATTTATCTCTCGTCACTTTGCATTGAAAGTGAAGCTGGTTGCGCATCTGCACGAAAGTAAAAAAAGAAAAAAAAGTCCACCACTAACGGGCTGCGGTTGTCGTGGAAACGGGTGTGGGGGGGGGGGGGGGGGGGGTACTGCGAACGAGAGCTCAGCTTGTTTTGTTGTTGCAGGTCACGTGGTGTGGGATAACCACGCCCCCGTCCCCGTTACCACCGATTCAACCGTCTCGAGCTCCTGCTCCGGTCAGTTACTACAAAATGGCTGCAGAGGCTCTGTCGTCGATGGGAACCCACTGAACGCTCTATGGTAGGGCTTTTTAAACACAATTTGCGCACGTATTGTTGCACATTAGTGTTCGGCGTTTGGATACACGAGGAATGTTGTCAAACATGACGTCTGGGGACGGTGAAAGAGAACATTTTGAGTGCAGCCCACTTTGACATCAGTGTTGTCTTCATGTTATCGCAGTCGTCGTTGGTTTTTATTTTGGTTGTTGTGCGCAGCTGCAGCTGCTGCTGGGCCCTGAAGAGGAGTTTTTTCCCCACCACACCGTAAAATGCGGAGCTGCGCAGCTTCCACTGTTTATGTTTATGTGGCAAACGCTGCTGGGACTCTTGTTGTTGCAGGAGGATTTACACCACTGTCACAAAAAAGCGCTTTGTGCTGCACTGAAAGCTGCCTAGGAGCTAATGTGTTTCATCTGACTGGCTTTACGCATTAGCAAGGCTGGCTTTACCTCCTCTACACACACACACAGTTACTTTATGCATCTATATCTCCATTAATTTGAAGGATATGCATGCAAATATCTTCCCTTGGCTTCCAACCAGTGATGGATGATGTCACAATTCCACTTAATATTTTAGTAACTTTATCTGACCGATGTGCAACTTCTATTTTTGTGTTTGTGTGTGTGATCATTGAGATGTGATGCATCACTACTCCTGCTGCTGTGATAGACACACATCCTCATTAAAGAGCAGTGTGTGCACATTGGGAATATACCCAATACTGTACCCTTATGAATGCTGAGAGCAGGCTGACGTCAGGCTGTGAGGCCCATCTTTATCCTCACTAATGTGCTTGGAGTTCATAGTTTGGATTTGGACCTATTATGGTGGAGAATGGCTGAATGGGAGGTTTTTTTTTTTTTGGAGGGGGGGGGGTGCTAATTTCGGTCCCTTCCTAGGTCATGGGCCCCAGTCAGCACCCAAGCCTGTGAAAGAGCCAGTGTGTATTCACAGAGAGGCACCAAAGGGGGCTTGATAACAAAACCAGGCCTCTAAAATACCCCGATTACTACAAGGTGTGGGTCAAAGCCAAACTTCTAGCCCTAAACTGGATTTAGATTTGCTCTTCGAGTGAAGGTAAAAGTGGGGTTAATGGATCGCTGGCAATCAGATGTTACGCTGTGGAAAGATTGTAAAGCAGATTTCCTTCATCGTGGGAGAGTATCATCTTATCCAAAGCTTCATAGGTTTTGGGTATTAAACTAAGCTTGTCCCATTAATCTGATATGGATATCACTCCAATATTATCTATTAAACATGTATTGGATTGTGTTTGGCTGCCTGCATCTAAAATTTCTGATTTTATATATATATATATATATATATATGTTTTTATTGGGTTTATTGAGGATATTGTAATTATTTTTAGTTTAAGGTTAAAATGTATGTAATCCAGTCATTAATAATACACTTGCAAGTTTGTCTCAAACAGAGAACAAAAGTCAGCAATAGTAGGTATGAGTAATATCACTTAATCAAGCTTTTTTCAAACATTCCACACTACAAAAAAAGTAATAAAAGTTTGCTGACTCTTAGAGCTGGGCGATATGGACCAAAATTTGTATTACAATATTTTTTCTTAAAATGGTGATATACAAGATCATACTCGATTTTTTTTTAATTAGAAAATTTGCTGATGCAAAATTTCACGCAGGCACATTTATAAACAAACCGCTGCACAATATGTGCCACTTTTACCTTTTTTCTCCTATAAGGGACAGCATGTGTGAGTGAGTTCTGTAGCGTGGCTTGTTTAAGAGCAGGTCTGGGTGAGAATGCACTCTTTAACCATTTAACTGTGCGTTTCATGCTGTTTTGAGAAATATCAAAAGCAGTGACTCTTAAAACAAGTATTTCAAGACAAAATAAGCTATAAATCAATCTAGACGATATTGTAATTTTCTATATTGCCAAAATAGAAAAGTCGATATAGCGTTGGGCGATTTGGACCAAAACTCATATATTGATCTTCTTTCTCAAAATGGCAATATATGATATAAATCTCGATATTTTTAATTCAAATGAAGTCTCACCAGAAAGACTACCATAAGTAGTGAAAGCAGCAACTCCTAAAACAAGTATTTTAATACCAGAAAATGAGCTATAAAAATTATCGATATAGACGATATTGTAGTTTTCTATATTGCCAAAATAAAAAACTCGATATATCTTGAATCTCGATTTATTGCCCAAACCTACTGGATCAGTATCGGTGAATATGCAAGGCTGCAATATTGTATCGGAAGTGAACATGTATCGGGACACCCCTGTATTAAACAGCTGTTATTGTTAGATCCTAGCCAGTTTGAGCCTGTGTAACTTAATTACTTAATAGTGTTCAATATTGTGATGCATATGATTTTATTTTTGTGGCTCAGTCTCCTTTTTGCACTCAGTGTTTTATTTAATAGTAATTTTAAAAAGTGAGTTTCCACAAAATTTTCTCTGGTGTAAGTTAGAGCTTTGTGATGCAAGTACTTTTTTTGTTGAAAATCCCCCAAAGAGTTCTAGTGGGAGGTTTGTTGGCTGTGTTGAGTCTGCTGGACCTTCTCAAAGCTCTTCCACTAGTTGTTGAACTCCACAGCTGACGGTGTGACAGGAGGGGGAAGCTTTTGGAGAGGGTCCACACACAAGTTATTTTAGGGCCTGTTCATAGCGCCAAGTGTGCAGCAAAAGACTGTTTTTTCCTTGTCATTAGTGTGGGTCAAACAGCATTAGCTGGACTACACTGAGAATAGCCTGGAGTGGTTTACTGAGTGCAATCCTCTTTGCAGAACATAGCACAGGGACTTTGGCAGTGCTGCTTATCCAGCACTTTTTCAAACTTCATGCAAAGTAAAGGTAGGAGTGACCAACATGCTCCCTACATTTTGGACTTTTTTTTTTTAACGTTTGCAATGCGTTTCTGATTTAGCATCTAAAAGCTAAGCTCTGGTGGAGGCCACTACACTAGAGTGAATTCAAAGAACGCTAAATCGCTGAGGAGCCGGGGGCACAACATGTTCTGCCATAGCTCGGGGTGCTAGTGAGCCTTCTCCCCAGTGCTCGCCTCGCCGTGCTCTTGTTTGGCTTGCAGCGATGGCATTCCTGGCTCCGTGCCCAGCGACTGCCGTCTAGCACCCCCTCCCCCCACCGCTCTCAAACACACACAAATCAGCCCCATCGTTCGCGGCCCTCTTCATCTTTTCCTCTTCAATATGGGGCAACGAGGCATTTGCAGGTCCACAGCAGCACACGACTGCCTTTGATTGTTCATCCTGCATACCTTTTCGACTCTCCTCTTCATCTCCCCCTAAAATACCCTTTTTATGTCCACATCTGCTCCCCAGCCTGCGCTATTGTTTATTTTATTGTTGACATTTTTGCTTCTTCTGTCAGCAGTCAGAGTTTTTTTTTTTGGATGAACAGTACACTACATGTTAGGGGTGTGCCACCTAAGGGACCTCACGATTTGATTATGATTCAGGCTGCTACGATTTGCTTAACCAACGACTATTACGATTTAAACAATTATCACAATTTTTTATACATCATTTTTTTCTTTTCCTCACTTTGTGGCTATTTCATACTTTTAAACAGTGTTTGGAATAACGCCGTTTAAAATAACGGCGTTAGGAAACGGCGTTTTTTTGTCAGTTATGGGGTAATCTAACTAATTACTTTTTATGCCGTTACAATGCCGTTATCGTTACTGAACGCTAAATGCGGTGTGTTACATGTATTGATTGAATAAACTGTTATCTGAAAGCATCGCGGCCTTCTTACGCAGCGGTAGTGAGTAGGTGGGTTAGAGACAAGGTGAGCGATTATGATTGGCTAAGGCAACATCATGTGTCATGGTAGCCAATCAGAACCAGTGTTTTTACACGCGCCAACACACACGCACACTACAGATTTGATGAAGCAGCAGAGATCGCGAGCGTGGAGCAGTCCGATGCAAAGTTGGCATTTTTAAGGTGACGATACAAACACTACTTTAAATTAATAGTAGTCAAAGGCAAGAACGTGCATGTGAAGTGTACATTATATCCAGGAGTGAAGACTTTGTCCACATCCGTTGTAAGCAACTGAAATTTACTGAAGCACCTCACAACAACACACGCATATAAAAAAATCTGAATTCTTTGACATATAGCAACTTTTTTTTTTAACAGTAACGCAAATAGTTACTTTCCTTGGGAATGAGTTACTTTTATTAAAGAGTAATTCAGTTACTAACTCACTAGGGCTGGGCAATATGGCCTTTTATAAATACCGTGATATTTTTAGGCCATGTCACGATACACGATATATATCTCGATATTTTGCATTACCCTTGAATTAACACTTTGATGCACAAAATCACACCAGTATGATGATTCTATATGTCTACATTAAAACATTCTTGATCATACTGCATTAATATATGCCAATTTTAAACTTTCATGCAAAAAAGGGGATATCACAACTAAGTCAAAGTTGACATAACTGTATTTATTAAACAGTGAGTGGCTCAAACATAAAATTGTCAACAGAAAGTGCACGTTCTGTGCAAAATTGTCACAGAGACATTTCAAAACAAGACATTAGTGCAGGATGCAACTCACATGGCATTTCAAAACACAAAATTAAAGTGCACTTTTTGTACATAATGCCACTACAATATTTTAAAAACAAATAGTGCCCTTTTGTGCATGTTGTCATTAAGATGACATTTCAAAACAACACTAAATTTAAGTGCACCTTTTGTGCATAATGCCACTAAGATATTTAAAAAAAAAAAAAAAAAAAAAAGTCCGCGAGTTTAACGGTATGGTCATTTTCAACACCGCACAGACTACAAGCTGCGATATATCGAGTATATTCGATATATCGCCCAGCCCTATAACTCACTAATTAAAGTAACCAAACAAATGTATCACTATTATCTTATCTATATCAAATCCAACCATAATCATATTACAAAAGAAATAAATATATATAAAAATAACTAAAATATTAGCTTGTTCAGATAAGTCAATCTGTTCTAACACAAAAGCTTATTCAGTCAAAATAAATAGACTTAAATGAGCAGCATGAAGCCCATAAGACACTAATCAATTTGCTGTGCACAGTCAAAGCAGCAAACACATAAAACCTACAGTATCAGCTCTCATAACACTTGTGGAATTTGGGTTTTTAAATAAAAGGTGATGGATAGAATAACACAATGAATTATTAAATTATGCCAGGGACTGTAAGGGAAGAGGGAAATGTGCAGCTACTTATCATCAGTGTTGTTTTCACTTTCAAATTATTGGCTAAGAAAAGCAGCTGGTCAACATGCTTCTAATTCAGTGTGCAAGACAGGTCAGATGGGTGGGCGACATCGCCGCCGACCCCTTGCACCATCTGTCGTGGTCTGGTCCCCATGTCGGGGCTCACTGGGGACAGTCCGTGCCGAGGGGCTCCGTCCCTGCCGTAGAGAGCAGAGAGGGTGCAGTGAGGTAACCATGTCCACAGCCCCGGGAAGCAGCGAGTTGGGAGCGGGGTGGTGCCTTCGCCACCGGGCCCTTCTAGGCCACGGAGCCTTTCATGGTGCATCTCAGTGGAGGAAATACGCCCAACCAGGACACATCTCTCCTTAATCTCACGCTCAATAACGAGCATCGGTGGTGTTCCTGTCTTTTAGTTATTATGAAAAATAATCGATATTTGAACATTTATGAATCATTATTGAATCGTCACATGTTGAATTGCGATTAATAATCAATGTATTGCCACACTTCTACTACATGTACACTAATCTTGTTGCTCTGAGTGGAGAGTGTAATTCCATTGCAAAGCTGATGTCATTGACCAATGTCCTTCATAATCACACTAGCAGTGCTTCCTCTGTACAGATTCATAACACACTCATGGTGTGGCTTTTCTGGTCTGCGTCTGACAGTCAGCAAGTCAAATCTTTTCTGTCACTCCCTCCATCTAACACTGTTTGTTTCAATTGTTTGTTTCATCAAGAATGCTGGCAAGGATCCTAACATAATGTTCTTAATTTGAGTGTGCTCTTTTCTGCGTCAGTTTGCTATTCATCAAACATGTTTAATAGGTTAATAGTAGGGATTCACTGAAATTAAAATTCTTGGCCAAAACCGAAAATTAGAAAACCAAGGCCAAAAACCAAAACAACAAAATAATTTATGATGCAAATTATTTGTACCATTGCATTTATGGGTGTAAATGTGTCCTAAATTCACTAAAATCAAAGAATTATGATTGTATTAATTAATATTAAAGCTTAGATTAATAAATCGATTAAAAATATGAAAATGACATCAACAGTGCACAATATAAAATGTTTAACTTGACCCCACTCATACATGAAATAATACTGTATAGGCCTATAACTGACTGGGCTGCTGAAAGAGTTAAATGAAATATGTTCTCAAGATCAGCTTCTCTGCTTTATCACAGTGACTCTGTGAGCTCAACTCTTCTGTGGTCGTCTCCAAGCAGGTTCTCTGCATTCATTGCATCGCGTGTCATTTCTTGTGTGTGCTGGTTTAATCCCATCCAAGTAATGATCTTTATTGCGCAGAGCACGTACAGTCGTGCTGAAGATCAGAGGATCTCTGTGAAACGTGTGCTGACAGACTGAAGCAAGATCCGTGTTTCTAATGTGCAGCCATGCGTCAGGCTGCCGTTTGATCCACGTTGATGTAGGGCTACATATGAAGGTACATATGTTGCAAAATGTGAGAGCTTGTAAAATGTGTTGTGAGAGCTTGTAGAATGTGATTTGAGCTTGTGTATAAAAAATCCACACACGTGAAATACATTTAATGTCACAAATGATGGAAAAAAATGTATAGACTGATATTTACACATACAATTATAGCTGCAAACTTGTCATCCAACATTTATTCACATGTTTTTTAATTACGTGTGTAAATGATTGTTTACAACCACAACTCTCCGGTTACAACTTCTCAAATCTACCGCTACAGATGCACAAACTGCTTTTTCTCGTGTGAATCTGCGCTGCTTCAGTTTTGCAACACATTTTACGAGACATCTGTAGCAAAACTGATTCATGCTTATAGAAATGGCCCCTCCCCTCCCCGCTTTCCCATGTGTGTGATTGACCAATCAGAAGCGAGGATTTGGAGACAGTGGCTGTGTCTTTTTAGCGCAGCAGCCAGTGATATGACCGAAACAAAGTCATTTTTCTTCACTGTGAAGGCAGGATGCTGAAATTTGCCTCCACAGATTGTTTGAAAAAGGTTGTTAAAGTAATTTATGAACAAAAGTAGTCATGGAGATTGATTCTCCTTGTTTAAATTTAGGTAAACGCTATGTGGAGATGAGGATCGAGAGCTGACAGCTGATGCAGTGGCCAAGCGTTTAACGTATTTTACAAAATCTTCATTTTTATGAGACAGTTCACATACATGTTCATTGTTTTATTGCGTCGTCACATTATACAGATTGTAGATTTTGTAGAATACATTAACCGCTTGTCCACTGCATCAGCTGTCAGCTTTCGATCCTCATCTCCACATAGCGTTAACCTAAATATAAACAAGGAGAATCAATAACACTGGTTGCTGTGCTAAAAAGACACAGCACACTGTCTCCAAATCCTCGCTTCTGAATGGTCAATCACACACATGGGGGAGTGGGGAGGGGAGGGGCCATTTCTACGAGCATGAATCAGTTTTGCTACAGACGTCTCGTAAAATGTGTTGCAAAACTCAAGCAGCGCAGATTCACATGAGAAAAGTAGTTTATACATCTGTAGCGGTAGATTTGAGAAGTTGTAACCGGAGAGTTGTAAACGATCATTTACGCACGTAATTAAAAACGTGAATAAATGTTGAATTACAAGTTTGCAGCTGTAACTTTATGTGTAAATATCAGTCTCTACATTTTTTTCCATCATTTGTGACATTAAATTTATTTCACGTGTGTGGATTTTTTATACACAAGCTCAGATCACATTCTACAAGCTCTCACATCACATTTTACATGCTCTCACATATTTACCTTCATACTACACGCAACTACAATGTTGCCATGACACAGAAACATAAAACACACTTACACGCTCCATCTCAACCTCTGCTCAGAAAACGCTTTAGTGCTCAGATATATTGAAACACAGCTGCTTTGTGAGTCCACGGACAAGTTGGCCTGTTTCCAGACAAGCGTGCTGACCGTGGTGTTTGCTTGCGTCATTACAACATCCTGTTTTTGCCATTTTATTTCGCTGAGAAAAGTGTGTAGGCCGAAACACGTTTGGGAAATTTTTGTGCATCGCTAGTTAACTTAATAGTAGGGCTGTCCCGATCCAATAATGATATCGGATATTAGTCCGATATCAGTCCGATATTTATTTCATTATATTTATTCAATTGTAGAATACTGTAGATATTATGTTAAAGGTTAAAATTTATGTAACCAATTGGTTAATAATAAATGGGTCAGTTTTTCCTCATACCTACTGTTGCTAATTATATTATATACTTTTCTAACATTCCACACTACAAAATAAGTAATAAAAGTATGTATTAACCGTGTTGATATCACCAATACGCAAGGCTGTTATATCAATATCGTATATGAAGTGAAAAAGTTGTATCGGGACATCCCTACCTTATAGTCAATGACTGAAGCATATAAATCTAAAATTAATAACAAATGACTTACAGATACCAGAAGTTATGCTGAAATCAAGCAAGATTGTGTCACAAGAATGTACTTTAGCTACGTTGCTAGACAGTTAGCCACCTGTTTTACGGTCAAATACCATGGAATGGTGAGATAAGGTCCCAAAACATATAAGTGAGGGTTTAGTCTGTGTGTCATATAGCTATTCTCATTCCGTTTTGCATGACATCCCATGTAGCTGTGATTACATAGCGTAACATTTTCAACAGGTATATGAAAGAAATTTAACATATTTATTAGTGTCGCACACATGCTGGACTTTCAGTTACTCGTTTTACAGGGAGAAATGGCGTGTACATGCACGATTGTGTCCCAAAACATGCATGCAAGGTTTTTCCAAAACCTTATTGAGGCCCGACTTTAAATATTTTTGAATGAACAAATTTTAAGAAATGGGTCCATCTCTAAATATGTTTTCCGTCCCCACCTATAGAGCTTGTGTGCGCTCTTCCATTGTCAGCCAGCTTTTAAGTTTGAATCATCCTCTTCTGTGTGGGCTTGCAGATGTTTGCATTTCAGCTTTCATTTCATTCAGTGCCATTAGTATGTTAACCTAGCAGACGCATTAAGAACTTCTACATCGGTCTGTTGGAGAAAAAAACTCGTATTTTTTGGTTTAAATCTAAGGCCGATGGATCGGTGCCGATTTCCCTTATTTTGGGGGATATTGCATTGCATATTAAATCGATCTTTTCTGCCTCAGCAAAGGCCCTAAAGTCGGTCATGAAGTCAGCTACACTCGGAGCACGGTTAGCTTAGCATGTCCGCAGTTCGGCAGTATTACACAAAAAGAGAGCAAAGGATCACAATTTGTAATTCATGTAATGCGAGAATAAGTCATGGTGAGGTTGTAAACAAAATGCTACCTCATTCACCATTTAAGATACCACGACACCTGCGGAGTGTGCCGCATTTGACGCTAGCAAAGCTAATGTTAAAGCTAAAGCTAGCAGACCGAAGAGCCAGGGGACCGCGCTTATCTGTGAAAAGAGCAAAGTGACTACGAGGAAAATTATGTAGTTTACGGCTTTGGATTTGAATAAAAACCTTCCACTATAATGTACAAGTGACTGTAATAAGTCTGATAATAACTAACCTGTGTCATGTTCATTCTGTCATTACCCTTTGACTTATGAAATGTTTTGCACTTAATTATTTTTGTAGAATGTTTGACTTTTAGGAGCTTTTATCCTGTACGCTGTTGCAAGTCATTTTTATAATAATATTTTTACATTTAAATATCCACAAAGCTGCTGCATATGGACATTTTTAAATTTTTGCTCTTCAAGGAAACCTAAAACTCAGGACACTTTATTATTGGTGGTTTAAGATGTTTTGCTAATTTGTCCTGTAGATTATTATTACATCATCATCTACCCCAAACCCTGTGATTTTCTTTATTTGTAAAACTAAATACTGCTGTGCACTTTATTTTTGGCAAAGAGCTCCAAACAGGTCTGCAGTGTAACATGTTGAATATGTTAATTTTTAAAAGTTGAAAAATGAAAGACCAAAGGAATTGATATAATTGAGTATTTTGGACTGCAGTGTTCTAAACTTTTAGTTTCTGTTTGAGATAGCTACCTCATGTGCAGTTAAAACAACAGGTTTGTATTGTTTTACAGGTATTGTTCAATGTTTTACAATAACAAAAGATATGAACATTCTAGGTGTATGGTCTGTTATTAAAAAAAATTGGGATCAGCCAAAATTGATATGGTCAGGTCAGGCTTTTAAATCGGTGATCAGCCACATAATTGCAATCGGTCCACCCTTAGTTAAATTAGTAGCCAGGAGTAAGTCTGTTGTTTTTGTGTGATACTAATCAGAGTCCCATAACCTGAACTTTATAACTCAACATGTGGTAAAATGTTTTTCTGTTATTTGAATGATATTGCTTGTGCTGATTTTGGTTTTGCAACAGACCAAAAGTCTTTACACTGTTGTTAAAAGTTTTTGACAGAAGATGCCACTTAGAAATTCAGTGCCACTTACGCTCCATTAAAGTGATCCTCCACTGGCAACCAGGATTCACTGCTGCTTTTTAGAATCAGCAGTGAATCCACTACTGCGTTGAGCCTTTATTTACATGCACATGAAGCTCTTCTTCTCTCCTTAATGGCATCTACGAAACAGCAGTGGGAACCGTCGCCCCCTGTGGCCACATATTTTTTCGGGTCATGGTTTTAATTTATCCTCTCTCAATAAACAAAAGCGGTTTACATCAAATTTTTTGAACTTTTACTGATTTTTAGAGCAACTCAAAGCAGTGCAAGTTGTCATTTTGACTGAAAAAGCTGCTAAATGATCCTGAATGCTTCACTCCTATAGAACTCAATGAACTAAATGGGGCTAATGACATTACCAATGAAATCATTTCAACGTGGTGGCGTACAGGGTAAAGTAGTCCCAGTTTTAAAAGTTAATAAAACAAATATGGTGCAAAATATTGCGTTTTGTTAGGTATAGATCTTCTAATACGGACATTTCAAAGGTTTTAGGCCACATTTGTAAAAACAGTGGAGGATCCCTTTAACATAGATAAATTAAGTTTTTTTTTTTTTTTTTTTTTTACTTGTTTCCAAAAGAAATAGAGAAGAAAGGCTTTGTGCATGCAGATAATGTTTGTGTAAAGACAAAGTACAACAAGAAGCATACAAAGATAATGAGTCTAAAGAGAGCCAAAACTCTGGTGTTGACTGACAACATTGGGTTGAAGTTATACTACGAATAATCTTCGACATGCACACATGTATGATTATTTCTATTGCTGCACATATGCCACAATTCATTGTTTTTGATTCAGTGCTTCCACTGGCATTATTGAAAATGTGTTGCTTTGAAAAAAAATTGTTATGCTAATAGTCATAAATAGTTACAAAAGTGGTCATATTTTAATTCAGATAATGTCAAAGAGTACAAAAATATATATTATTGTTAAATTTTCATTTTGGGGTTACACAACCAAAGCTATACCATATAGAAATACATATTCTTGTGCATTACAAATACAGATATTGTTTCAGATCACTCAATATATTTTACAAGTGTATACTCCATCTCTGACAACAGTAGACCACACTACAGTTGGGAAGAAAAAAAACCTCTTTGGCTATTAAAAAAACATGTTAATTTATAGTGTTTGTTAAAAATGGCAAAGAGGTAAAGTAATTGTATCAATTTATCTGTGGAAAAGGGGGTGCACAAAATTGAGGAGTGAAATCAATGTGTATTTACTGTGAATTTACAAAGTATTTACTGGAAGGACATCAAGAAGGACTATTTATAGGAACTCTAATTATCCGTGATCAGGTAAAAAACAGACAGAAAGTCTTTTTCAAAAAGTAATCTTGCAAGATTTCAGCGTAACCCTCCATAAGTCATTAGAAGCATTTAAATGTCAGGCTTTACACAATCAGGATTTTTTGACCTATCAGTGAGTTTAAAAAAAAAAACGATCATCGATTTGATCATATGAGGAGGGATGGGTACCGAATTTGGTACTTTTTTAACCACCTGGTACCGATTTACGTAAAATGGAACAGTACCATGTTTTGGTACCCATATACGCATCCGGAGTGGAGGAGTAGGCAATTTCCCTCTTCACGGGTGCATAGCGGAAGTGGGGCGCACATGCACTTATGACCACCGACCCAGTGAAACTAAAGAGAAAGTATAGGGAGCTCATCGCTCAGCTGTCAACTCTTTGATCAGACTTTCCTTCACTCCAATGCTGCACTGGCTGGTAAATGAGAAGGATAAAATGATGCAATGGGAGCATTTACAAAAAGGTCCATCACGACAGTGACGTCATTGACTGGATTGGTGAATTATGACATTACAGCTGATCACAATAATTGCATAAAATGCAATACATCGGCTGGTCCGATACAGCTGATCAGATTGGTGTAAAGCCTATTAAATAACAGTAGTTGACTCGGTTAACATGTTTGGTACCATCTCATGTAGTTTAATAGTCAGTAAAGTCATCTAAATAGGAAAAGGCGGTTAAACGGAAATGGGTAAAATGACGGAGAAAAAGGTATATTCCAAAACAGAATTGAGGATATTTTTTGAAATGGAAAACCAGAGTCTCCATAATGTAGTGTAGAGGAAATCCCAGTTAAACATTTATTGTAATTTATAAGTCCCTTCTGTTTTGAAAGGTAAGATGCTTGAGCATTGGGAATATAGATATTACCGTCCAAAATCAGTTTAATATCTTCACGTTTAAATTTTTTTTTTTAAGTTGGTCACTGTATTCAAAGTCATTTTTTAGGTTTTGCATTTTATCAGGTTCTCTCATATGTTTTTAACAGTCAGCTACATTCCCTATACAACCTTCAAGTTAACATATTGCTCCTTAATAGAAATCTCAGATTTGTCTTTAAACATTCATCACTCACCGACACAATTTTACTCTTCTTGTTTTTCTATTTGTGTCATTGAACCTTCACGACCAAACGTGATCTGAGCGTCAGGATGCCATCTGTCTTCACCTGACTACGTATCAGGGCTCTGGGAGTGCTTGTTGCCAGGCAATGGCATACATTGCTGTTGCCTGCAGCAGTACACGCTCTGCTAAAGACACGGGCTGATGGTTTTCATTTACCATTCCACATTTAGGGTTCATGTAATTTTAACCACTTGTAAGCACTCTTCCAGACTAGTTCCTCCGATTTGAGTTCAAAACCCAAGCCACTGGCCTTTTAAAAGAATATTTATGTACCTCACTTTGCAGACTAGATTAAAAGTAGCGCCCCACTTGTTGCACTTCTGAAAACTGTGATGGATCACTAGCTAGCTCCCATGTGTCACCGAAAATAAAATGTGTACAGATAGGTTTGGTAATTTTTCCAGTGATGCAAAAATATAATAATAATAAAAATATATTAATGAAAATATAATGTTTCTGCTTATTGGTTGTGTTGCTGTGGAGCATTTTGTGAAATACTGACTAGGACCTTCATCCCCCTGTTGCAGACTATTATGACCTCAATAATAGTTTCTAGAAAGGACCTCATGGACCACGAAAATAAAACGCCCAAAAGGCACAAACACTTTTTGATTGTACTTACAATAAATCACTCTTGAAAGTGTTTCCCTGCTGAGGTCAATGCACTCTTATTTACAGTTAGTGCGTTTGTGTAAATCCTTTCTTTCTTTTTCTCTTGTTCTATTATAAGCTGTGAAAAGAAGCAAAAACACAGGAAGAGAACCATTTGATGGAAGATAAGAAAAAGAAAAAACAAGAAGAGAAGAAAAAGAAAGAAGCTCCTCAGAAAAAGGTAAGCAGTCAATACCAATGTGCTCTTTTCATCCTTCAGTATTTCTGTCAGCTATCTCTGTTTTCTTTAAAGGGATCCTCCACTGTTTTTACAAATATGGCCTAAACGCATCGGCCTTAAACATACTGTATGACCCCTGAGAAAGTTAAATTGCACTTTTCAGTGTTTCGTTTACATATTTCATTGACGTTTCTGTCTTTTTCATATTTTATTCACCAAGCCTTACTCGTAAATGATGATGCAGTTTTTCTGTCAGCAGTGCTTTTTTTTTCCTTTTTCTTATTTGGCTCTATTTTAATCACTGTAGTATGCACAGCTGCTTTCTATGAAAATAAACAAGATCAAACACTTGTACTACGAAGCTGGATAAATATATCTGAGATATCTCTTCGTTAGTGGGATTCTCTTAACATTTGCAATCGACACGTTCATTTAACCCAGGGTTTTCCAGCCTGGATCAGTACGTGCTCACATTAAAGGAGTGTAGATTACAGCATCTGACCAATCACAAATGCGGACGAACCCTGCAGAGCAACTTGCATCACCACGAGGAACAATTTTTTAAAAAAAATGAAGAATTATAATCCATATTTCAGACCAAAAACAACACTGGTCATTTATTGTTTCCATTGATTTAGTCATATACAAAAATCCATATAAATTGGAAAAATGTTGATTCCCGTGTCAAATATTGTTATGCGATTAATTTACATTGATTAATTGCAAAATCCCACCACGAGTAAAAACGCTAGATTAAACAATATTTATTAATCAGGGAATAAACGGACAGCGCTCTGATCAGCCATTTTCACTTTATTAAAGCACATACTTAATTCTATTCATGTAATTTATGTCAATTTCTCACAAACTGGAATGAGAGCACATTTTTTCACTTTATAGACTATTGTAAACCCTGTGAAAGGGATTTTCTGCATTCAGTATATACTGCTCAGTAAGTGTACACCATAAGGTGGACTCTATTTGTATTTTATATTGCCTATATCATTTCACAGGGCCCTCTCCGCTTTGTGTATTGCAGCACAACTACTGTATGTTCTTGTTAAGGCCGTCGCTAACATATATGATCGAATGACTTTATTGTTCAGCGGATACAGAGAGCGCTCGACACAGAGTCCACCAGCTGTTGGTCAGTCCGTCAGAAGAAAACCTATGCCTTTCCTATAGGATGTCACTGGGTAAATGGAAATCCATATCTATAAATATTCTTTGTCTCCCGTCACCTGTTGGATCAGATGCGAAGCGACGTATGCAGAGAATGACCCGTTCATTCTTGGGCAGGTCATTTTCAAAGAGAAATGATTGGTCAGGAGTCAGGGCTTTTATACTCACTCACATTACTTAGAAAGGACAAAACCTACTCCCTGTTGTTGTTCAGCAGAAGTTACCATGGTGATAAGAAGGTAACCAGCATCCTAGTACAGGACACAGAATGAATACTGGAAGTTCCCTGTACACACTTAAAGTTCCAGTATCATTCTATTTTTCTCCCGTTGTTTCTAAGAAACCCCAAAACATAGTATTTGAGGTTTCTTTTCCAAAACTCACCTGTTTTCTGGAGTTTTAGCTTCTGAAAAGTCACTTTCATGACGCTTCTACAAAACCGGCCGTTTTGGGGCCTTTATGCATATGCATGAGTGGGCGTGTCTGTAGACGCAGATTTCATGCCTCGCTCTTGTAGAGACTGATCACCATAGCAATTCTCTTTTGCTTTTCACACACTGTTATTGTTTTCAGCCAAAAAACTGCTCATTACAATCAAACACATGGATATTTAAGCAGCTATTGTGATTGAGAGTCCGAAAAACACTGCTTCAGCAGCGGAGTCACTCATCTGTTTTAGCTGTTTTAAACACTCACCAGAGCTGCAACGTTGCTTTTTTTGTCATCCGCACACATTCTGACTACAGGAATAGTTTTGTCCAAACCCTGCGTCGCATTGGGTCACAAACAAGTCGGATCATGCCAAAGGAGATGCGAGGCGATATAACGGCTACTAAAAATGGAACTGATTATCAGCGCTCACACTGCGCTTTGGATTATCTATATACTGGATAATCTATATACTGAACGTAAATATATTATCTCTGGATAAATAGACAAGTGGTTAATAAAGGAGCAGGGTTGTAATTGTAGGCTCACTGGTTGTAATCTCCCTGGTCCATCACTGTGGGATGTTAATCAGTCCCTTATATTAACACTAACTGCTCCCTGAGTGCTACACCGTGACTGCCCACTGCTCCTCAGGGAGGGGTTAAATGCAGAGAACAAATTTTGTTTATGTAGCTTTACATATATGACAAAGTAGAATTTATTTTCCATATTAAACTGCAGTGTTTGTTTTAGCTATGAGGTAGTTTGAGAGGGAGGAGCTCACATTCTTATAGAGAAGGAGGAGCCAGGATCGTCAGGAGAAGGAGTTTTCGCAATTTGGCGTCATAACACGAGAAAAATCCAACTCACCCATTTTACAAAATGTGGAATAACAAGGGAGAGAGGAAACAGAACTTTTTCAACTTTGGCCCTCTGACTTAGGCTTAAGGGATGTATATCACTGTAGAAAAACCATTACAAAGTTATTTTTTTTTTATTATAATGCCTCTTTGAAGAGTAACTAAACCCCTGCTTTCTCCTGACCTGCCAGTAGAGGGAAATTCAAAAAATGCCTTGATTATGGGCGGGGCTCCTGGAGCAGTTAAGACATGCCCAGTCTCTACTATAAAATCTCTGATTAACAATCTATGCTATGCTAACTAGCTACTCATTACTCAATATACCTCTCTATTCACTCTTCTCTCAATCCAACCTGCTCACCACAGATTGTAGAGCCCACAGGTGGTAGTTTTTATTAAAGGGGCGGGGCTAAGTGCTTATTTGTAATTCAAGATGGTCCCAAATAACACATGATCTTGTTCTCAGCCAATAGCAAAAATCAATTGTAATAGCCGGATTTCAACCCATAGAGGGCAGTCACTGACATTTTACAACTAAATATGACAAATTGAAATACCCCCCACCCCACCCTGACTGGGTGTCTTAACTGACCTTTTGCAAAACCCCGCCCACAAACAGCCATATTCCAATCATACGTCCGAGCAACTGTTGCTTTGTTAACAGGGTCTGACATGCTCAGATCAGGCACAATGGTGAAGCGGTGTGCTCATGACTTGTGCAAAAGAATTTGGCTGGGGGAGTTGTGTTCTTTCCATTCCCAAAGCTGAAAACACAACTGGAGCGACGTCTACAATGGACTATAAAAATGTCTCAGGGATGTGTGTGTGTCAGTATGTGTAGTATGGTTGATGTGTATGTTTTTAACATTATCTCATCTTGTCTGCACTAATGTGTATGTTCAGCAAAATGACAAAAAAGCTTCATTTGATTTAATTTTGATTAAATAAGGTGACATAACTATACGTTCACATACCTATAGCACTGTGAGCCACGACTCTGTAAACATCAGCAGCCTTGCTGCGATTATCTCGGATGCTAGCTCGTCCATCTTATTGGAGATAAATCTAACATTACCCATGATGACGGATGGGAGGAGAGGCTGATATCTTCTCTTCCTTGCTCAGCGCTTTGCTCCTGCGCAAGATCCCTGTTGTTTCCTCCTCAGTTCACGCGTTGTGTCGCACCTCGCTGCTTAGGCTGGCGTAGCATTAGCATAGAGTGCTAACAGCTGATCTCGGGTGTAAACAATCCAAGCAGCATTTCCCGACATGATTGTAAAAATTGCAGACACAAGCAGCAGAAAAATAGTGAAGTTTTGGTGTCCATGTTAGAAATAAATAAAGGAACACACGAAGAATAAAAAAAATAGGTAAACAAGGTAAAATGAAGGGAATAAAGTCAGTTGTGAGCTGGAGCTGCTGCTGCGCCCATTTGGTGAATAGCTTCGATAGTTGTGATGTCCCCATTGTTGTTTGTTTTATTATGTTGAATATATCCCTCCACAGCATAATGTTACCCCTTTTGTCTGGATCTGGAGGATATTGTGCAGGTATTGCTTCAAAAAGAGTCACTAACCGTGAGACCATTCCAGACGAGAGCAACTCAGGAAAATGTCGGACATTCCAAAAGTAAACGGGGGGGCGGGGCTTTCGCGAAAGGTCACTTAATTTTCAGTTGTGGAGCTGGAAAGCTCGTCGATCAAGTGTATTTAAATGGTTGTTGTTGTTGTTCTGAAGAGATACACATAATTATGTATAGTCAGTGTAAAATGGCAGTTAATAATTAGAATTTTTTTTTCTTGTTCTCAGGTCACAGAACAGATAACCAAAGGTGAGTAGGACTGTTTGTGTTACATAGTTTTCCTTTGAGTGCATGGAGCATCTTTCTTGCTTGTCCACAAATATCTTTGCATTGATTTTGTGTTCTACTACAAATCACGCTCCCTAATAAGAGAAAGACCAAAGTAAATCATTGCTGAGTGTCTTTTTGATCTCACAATGACTGTGTGAGATTGTCTGTCTCGGGACATCAGATGGAAATTAGCCTTTGGCTATAATCTGACATATTTACATTTTTTTGAATGTTCATTGATTTGTACTGTCCCTAAATTGTAAATGACATTTTTTATTGAATTTTATTGGAATTTACAATTACAAAGTCAATTATCTAAACTCAATTACAATTCAATTATGATTACATCAGCAACAGATTTTTTAAAATTACAATTAGGTCATAATTGCAATTATTTACCAATTACGTGATTAAAATTATAATTGACCCCAACCTTGGCTAAAATATAAGCACACAATGCTATTACAGAGTAGGCCTGGGCAATAAATCGAGATTCAAGATATATCGAGATTTCTATTTCGGAGATATCAAAAATGACAATATCGCCTATGATGATATGTTTTTATTTTATGGCTTATTTTGTATTAAAATACTAATTTTAGAAGTCACTGCTTTTGTTACTTCTCAGAACAATATGAAAACCACAGTTAAATTAATTTCTAAATTTCTAACCCAAACCCCATAAATAACCCACACTACAGAACTCACTCACACGTGCTGTCCCTTATCGGAGAAAAAGCCCAAAGTGGCACATACTGTGTTGTGCAGCTGTTTGTTAATAAGTGTACATTGTGGCATTTTGTATGAGCAAATTTAACCCAGAATTGTCTTTCTGGTAAGACTTTGAGATGTATGTCGTATATCACCATTTCGAGAAAAATATTGAGATATGAGTTTTGGTTCATGTCGCCCAGCCCTAACACAGAGCATGGAGAGGATGCATGTGGTCCTTGTGGGTCTCTGTAGATTCCTCGAGCTCACCTGGGAGGATACAAGTGCTAGATATTCTTCTACGATAATAAATTTAGAGCAAAAACAAACTGTAAATAAAACGGAACAATGGGGTCTGTATAAAGCTAAACAAAAAGTAGTGAACTCCATTATGTGACAGCTGCACTGTTGGAACCAGAATGTTCCCCTCAAACCTGTGAACACAATGACCCGAGAGAGGGAGGTTATGAACAGTTGGTTAGCCCAGGAGCAGATTGCTTCTCCAGTATGAGTCAGCAGATGGGAGACGGACTTAATGCGAGAGATAGACTGAACAAAATCTGATTAGAACTTCTGGTCGACAGTGACACGACAGCCAAAATAGCTACAGGATAACAAATGCCCAATTATAAGTGACTGGATGTCTGTATTTTGCTGCCAAGCGCTGTGATTGGTGAGGTTTTAGTCTCTGTTGAGTTGTTTAATTTAGTTTATGTGGGTAAACAGAGGAAGCTGACTGGTGCTCTCTTTTTGAGGCTGTTTTGGTTTAGGATTATCACCGCTTCGCTTTTTTAAATTAGTTCACCCCGCAGGGTTGGGGTCAATTACATTTTTCAATTACGTCTTCAATTATTAATGTTCAATTACAACTGAATTATGATTATGGTGACTGGCATTATTCCAGTTACAATTAAAATTACAATTATTATTTTTTTTCTTCTAAAGTCAATTACAATTACGTTCTCAATTACTAAAGTTCAGTTACAATGATTCACAATTACTGAGCCTTTGATAAATAAGTCAATAAAATGTAACCTTCCTCTTATGTTTGTTAGCTTTCTGTTAGCATCTCTCTGTTAAGCTACTGCACATAGTCTGTTCAGCGTCCTGCCTTCTGGGAGAAGGTATAGGAGCCTCCGTGCCCGCTCCACCAGACTCACCAACAGCTTCATCCACCAAGCTGTCAGGAAGCTGAACTCTCTCCCCTCTGTCAC
This sequence comes from Gouania willdenowi, assembly GCF_900634775.1. Lineage (NCBI taxonomy): Eukaryota > Metazoa > Chordata > Actinopteri > Blenniiformes > Gobiesocidae > Gouania > Gouania willdenowi. Next base: position 6,236,033 of record NC_041051.1, on the reverse strand, counting down.
CTCAGTCATATCCACCAGCTGAATCCTCCCCCCCCCACCAAAATAGCAAAAAGACTGAAAAATGCTGTTATTTATTACTGTTTTACTGACTGCTCTTTGTACTATCACTCTTGCACTACTACTGTATATACAGAATTTTTTTATGCCGCCAAGACCGTTTTGCCTTTGCACTATCATAACAAACTATATAGGAACTCATGCGGCTACTCCCACCTACACACTGTATTTATATATTAGTATTAGTTTTAGTATTTAGTATTTATATATTAGTATTAGTTTTAGTATTTGGTATTAGTAAATGTTTTATCTGTTGTAAAAATTGTATGTCTACCTTTAGTATAGGAATGTCTTTTCTGTTGTGCCTGAGCACTTTATCTGTTCACCGTGGGAAGTGAGAAACGTCTTCTCGATTCCCTTGTATGTTTGTGCATGCAAAGGAATTGACAATAAAGCTGACTTTGACTTTGACTTTAAGAGGCCAGTTCTCACCCATGTCTTAAATCAGCTGTAAAATGCACTAACAAATATTATCTATCATCTAATTTGTTTCTCATCTCTTGGTTACCTTATTAGGTTTCCTAATCAATGAAAATATTGGTATTAATATTTTTGGTTTGGGCGTATAGCCCTAGATTTATATATTTTTCTGATGGTAAAATGATCCTCAAGAGAAGTGACAGGTATTGGGAAAAGTTGATATGAAACATATTTTAATGATTGATTATTATCTATGTGAAGACGTTCTATATATTTGTCTGTTGCTTTAATTACTAACATAACATGACATACACAACGGTATAATTACTTTTAAATTACATATACATAAATATATATATATATATTTTTTTTCATCTTTTACTACAGTAGCATTATTTCAACAAAAACATATTAATGGCAGTAATAACTAAAGCTAATGACTGGGTCAGAGTCTTTGTGACAACCATGAATAATTGGCTAATCAGCTTAAAAAAAGCAAATCGCCTGTGATAGCCTGCAAGGTATACTGGGAACTAATTAGGAGAACAAGGCTAGTGTGGAGGCAGAAAAACAGGCATCCGTACACTAGAGACACTTAGACAAAGACCCCAAGCACCGTAGTAACACTACACCACCTCTTGTCTGGTTTTACGACGACGCTGTCTGGGGACTAAAGGAGGTGGTGGAGGAGCAAGATGAAGGGAACAGATTAAGATGTGCTGTGAGGGAGGAGATAAAGATGGAGTGATCAGTTGTAGATGAATTATTTGTGTGAAGCGTAGAGGAGCAGGCGCTCCCGATAAGCAGACAGAGCCATGTGAAACTGTGAGAATGCACTCTGGGTTTCCTGTTTGTCGGCACAGCTGAGGGGGCCCTTTTGGAGAATATTTTTACTCTTTCAACACACACACACACACACACACACACACGCGCGGACACCCATGCACATGCTCTGTGTATCCACACCAGCAGCACATGTAAATTATGTATCAGAGCAACATCATAACACATTGCAGCTATACACACACAGCCTCACAAACAAAGGTGTGAAGAGTACTGATATATTCTACTTAAGTAGAAGTACTGTTACTTGATTTAAATTGTACTCAAGTACAAGTACAAGTAAGTCATACATAAAATACTCAATTATAAGTAAAACGTAGCTCAGTAACTTTTACTTTGAGTATTATTCAATTAATTACTTTCACCCCCCACATTTATTGTTGGTAATAAATCTTGTCACGGTTCCCTTGCATACAGTAAACCAGTGTTTCTCAAATGGAGGTAAATGTGTCCCTAGGGGTATGCGATAGCACTACAGGGGGTACTTGAGATAGAGAGTGGAAAAATAACAAATAGAATAGCATTAAAAACATGGTGGATTTTTTTTGTTTTTAATTTTTTTAGTTAAAAATGATTATTATAATAATGATGATGGAAATTATCTTGATTACAACACGAACTGAAAATACAAGGAATGTGGCGGGAGACAATCGGAAATGATACAAAGTATAGAAATAATAATTAGTGATTCACCAAAAATTAAGCCACCAAAAAATTTTGTCCGAAAATGGCCCAAAAGTGCATTTTCGGTTCTTTGTTCAAACACCGCTTGAGTCTGGATGATTGCAATGCTTTAATTTTAGTGAGGTTAGTACATGTAGTAAATGCAGTGTTTCATTGTTTCATTCCACTTATTTACAAAATAAGATTCTTTAAAAAGTGTGTTATCACTCGTTCATTCCATTATTAGGCTCTGTAGTTTGTTTTTCCACAGTATTCAAAGCAAAATGCTGTAGTCGGAAAAGGGGGTACTTTTAAGGGTGTGACAAGATATTGTGCCACGAGATCTCACAAGATTAAACTCAACAAGATTTCTCGTTGCGTTAGAAATCTGTTTGGCGAGATTTTTAAAATTTATTTTAATTTATGTATTTATTTTTTTGTGAGCTATCCAAACTTTTATTTGTGATCTGTGGGGGCAGTAATGTGCCTCTGCTACGTCGAGCCAGCCATAACCTAAAGGTGGAGAAGGAAAAGAAGAAGAGGAAAAGAAGAATACATTTTATTCTAGTTTTAATTTGTGGAAGAAGTAGTTTATGAACAGTTAAAAGAACATGGCTGTGTAGTTGCAGCATGTTGGTAATGACATACTTGGTCAGGTTCTGTTTACTCTATTTCCACTCTGTATTGACAGAGTAGAACTTTGATTCTGTTTTGCACATAATATTGTTTGCACCTGAAAAAAGGAAAGAAATACATTATTTTATTTATTTTATTTTAACTTTTATACATTTTTAGCTTTGGTTTAAATTTGTGGAAAAAGAAGTTTATTATAAGCTCATGCTCACATCATGCATGTAAAGAGTTATAATAAATATAAAAACATTTCAAAATGCATGTGCAACTCGGTTAAATAAAAGTCTGTTGCTCAAGTCATATATTTTGTCATTGTGGTTTTCTTAAAATCTTGTCTCGTCTCGTTCTTGTAAACCCATTGTTGTGTCTCGTCTCGTCTCGTGAACCGAGTGTATCCTCACACCCTTAGGTACTTATATTCAGAAACAAGAAAAGGGGGTACTTGAGCCAAAAAAAGTTTGAGAACCACTGCAGTAAACATCTCATGTAAAAACTTAAAAAGGAAGAGACCAAATCTTGCACAATTGGAACAATTGTTAAATAAAATAAAACAATTCTCAGGCTCGAAAGCAGAGCAGAATTTATGAACTCTAAAACTAAGAAAATAACCAGCATTCAATGCTGTTTCGGTGCGGTGCATTACGTTTAATCCGTTTGGTTGGCTATGATACATTTGATTGTTGTCTGGTCATTTCATTTTTTGTAGTTTCACTATGTACGTTGATCATTTTAAAACAAAAAATAATAATTTACTAACGGTTGGATGTAGAAATGTAATTAATTACTTTACTTCTTTTAAAATGTACTTAAGTACAAGTAAAATTGCTGATTTCGAAATATACTCCAAAAAGTACTGGTAAAATCTGTTCAATTATAGTAACTTGATTACTTGTAGTACTTTCACCTCTGCTCAGAAAGCTGTTCTCAGGTGTGATTACTAGATTGTTCAATATTAGGTAAATGCTTCCTATTAATCTCTGCTGCAGACTAAACAGTGTGATTGGCTCTGGAGTCAAATGCATTTTTTCTTCTTCTTTTATTTGTGGTTTGGAATCAAAGAAAAAAAACAGACCCATAATAAGTCAAATCAAGCCTGGTTTAAGCAAAGCTGCATTTTAAACTGCAGCCTTGTAATAAACTGTGTGGAAAATAATACATCAATGTGACAACCTTGTATAATCGAGGAGTATACGTGGCAATAGTGCACAGAAAGATTAGGGCGTGAACCCAAAACTCCAGCTGTGAGGCATCCTGGGTAAACAACGTGACAAATCTGGCGTTTATAATAAGGGGCTGTAAAATCCAGCCATTGATAACTTCATAACCATTCCTCCTATTGACAATATGAGTTTTCTTCCTCTAGACTAGTGATTCCCAAACCTTTCACGGCCTCCTATTCCTTTAGACATTTAACCTGAAGCCATGTACCCCTTACTTTTGCACACTTTAAAAAAGCACAATAAAGTGATGTCATATACAATGTCGCCCACACGTGTCAAACTCAAGGCCCACCGCTCCTTTAAATTGAAATACAACTTGCTACAACTTTAATGAGTTGGGTGAGGTTGAGAGGTTGAACATAACTCTTTAATGTTTGGCTAAATTTGAGGGAGTCTGAGGGCCGGATTCACAAAGATATGAAATAAAGGGTGGTAATTGAGTTGCTTCCCTAAATCCTTGAGGGACACAGTTTCCTCACTTTCTGCGCGGAATTCACTGAGTGCAGCAATGATTAGTGCACTTGCAGAACTGGTGCAGACCGCCCCGATTTAAATGAGTGTTTTGCTCGTTTAATGTGGAGACGTCAGTGAGCACAAGCACACTGACGTTTGAGGAAGTTAAATTTGAGGCAGACGGACTTCTTTGTCTGCTGCACAAACATTAAATAATGTAGAAAACTACATTTTTGCTCCCCCTGGGAGATCCACCTACTATGCATATTTATCACAGGGAAACGCACTAAATGGAATGAGGGCGCATTTGGAAGTGCAGCTGCGGTGCACACCTGATTCCTTGGGCTTTCTACTCCAAATTAGCGTGTGGAGTGACGTTTGCACACGTTTAATACCACTTAACCTTTAGTGAATCTGGCCCTGAGTCTTTAATCGTTCTCCACGCAAAGTCTTGTTCTGTATTTTGTTTTAATGTTTGTCAGTGCTAAAAAATCCACATTCACACAAGTACATGATGGCAAAGGGCATAAAGCACATTTAGCTAGCGCAGTGCAATTTAGAAAGTAGTCTTATAGAGGCCAGTGTGTAATTTGTGGCAATGCATGGAGGCTCCTGACTGCTGGTCTATTTATATTTTAGTTTCCAATGCTTTTTTTCATTTTTATTCACGTACCCCAATGGCAATTTGCATACCCCACTTTGGGAACCTAGGTTGTAGACCAAGTTTACTGAACTAAGACTAAAAAAAACATTAAACAAAGATGTTTGTCAGTTATATATTTAAAAAATGACTCGGCATGTCTTTATTTTGAACATGCAAAATGATAAAATTTAGAAAACAAAAAATGAAAAATGGTGAACTACAACAGCAGAAATAGACCATTGATATGATCTACCAACACTTAAACTTCTCAACTTAAATGTGTAAAAAGGAGTAGGAAAAAGTGTAAACTTATTTAATCCTTCCCCTTTAATTAGTCATATATCATTAAACAAACAATCTACATATTCACAAATAGTCTATAACTAACCAATAAAACAGAGAAATACAACAACTGATGATTAGTGATCAGATTAATTCCTGTACCTTGTGAAAATAATTTATTTATACCTGTTTTTAAACATGTTGATAACAAATAATTTCTGTGAGAAATACAGTAATTCTCGTGTCATGTAAAAAAGGCTACGTATTTTTTTGTTTTGCATGGGAACTGATTAGTTCTTCTAATGTAAGCTAATTTAGTAGCGCTGTTTTGCCAAAGCTTTATTTACGCCTTTATCACATGGTAAACAATCATGGATTTAATTCATCATTGTGAATCCCTCTGTATTTCTGTTATGAATAGTATGGAACTCCTATAAAATTGTTACTAATGACGTAATCATTGAAACGTCAACTTCATTCATCATCTGGTCTGAGGTAGGCTATATGGTAGTGAAATTATATATTGAGGTAATACTTTCATCAAAGATTTTTTTTTATTTATTTTTTTTTTATTGTTAGAATAATACTGATATTGAAAAGCATTTAAAATACAAATGTGATGATGTTTTTTTTTATTATTCCAGAATTCTGACCTTTTAGCATTGTCTAAAACCATAACCACCAGTCACCACCTTAATAAAAATAATAATAAACTACAGTGTTGCTCAGTTTTCAGTTGTAAAGAAGTTTTACTTGCTAAACATGGAAGCAGTTTGTGGTTTTTCTTAACTGTAAAGCAGTGGTTGTCAAACTTTTTTGGCTCAAGTACCCACTTTCTCTTATTTCTGAATCCAAGTACTGTTCCCCTTTGTCTGACTACATTTAGTAAACAAGTGGAATAAAACAGTATTTAGTGCCTCCTAAATAGATTTTTTTTCTATAGTTTTTACCATTTCTGGTAACCCTACTACATTTCATTTGTTAATTTTCCACACTCTCTCAAGTACCACCTGTAGTGCCATCTCATACCTCCATTTGAGAAACATTGGTGTAAAGTGTGATGATGCTTGTCAAACAAACATGGTTATTGGTGTGTCCAGCGACCTCAAAATCATTGGTTCTTGTGATCCACTGTCGACCGATTTCAATTTTGTGGCTGAGCAGCATAGCTGAGCTCTTCTGTCATCAACAACCCACACAGCTGTTCCTTTTCTGGGGTTAATGAACATTTGTGTTCTTTCTATTCATGTCGTGCATTCTCATTCCTATCGATGACAGCGCACAACATGCAGTACATACATATCAAGGCACGCATGTACACAGTGCAATAAAAGATAACGCTCATATAAAGTGATGCCTCGACAGTGATCTAACAACAGATTAATTTTCCATATCACATTGGCTTCACTCAGCATTTAGATTGAGGGAGCCATGAATTGCCGCGTGATCAGGGGAACTTGCACCCATGTCCCCCTTGTGTTTGTCGGTGCATATTTTTCTAATCTGATTCTAAAGAGCTCTGCTTGAGTTGATGCTGCATCATAATGAAAGGCTGCAGAAATAATAGCTGCAATCAGCTGTATTGTATATTGTCATAATAGCTTTTGTACAAAAGACATCAATATAGGATCTGAGTACTGTGATTTAACTTTAAAGCCAGTTTTTAAGAGCCCCACATAGATCTCAAGAAGATGGTTATTTTAAAAAATGTTGCCTCTAAAGAATACATAGTGTAGTTTAATTCTTGTAGGCAAGGCAAATTTATTTGTATAGTGCATTTCATACACAAGGCAATTCAATGTGCTTTACATAATAAAAAGTGCAACAAAAAAGTTTAAACATCAATAAGAACATTAAAATCAGCAGTAAGAACATTAAAATCTGCAGTAAAAACTAGTGATCGACCGATTTTTTGCGTGTTTTTCGTGTATCGGCATCGGCCGATGCGCGTTGCTGCGTTCGCCGAACCATTTTATAATGGTGTGTGTGTGTGTTTGTGTTTTAAATGTTTATTCTTGTTGATGTAATTTAGAACAGCAACTTGAACAGTTCGTTGCTTATCATATTAAATCATATCATCTTATCATATGAAATAACGTGATCTGACAGCACGTTATTTTCCTCTGTTAATTTATGTTCTGGGGTTGTGTTGGAATGGACTATTATTCATGGTTTCTTTTTGTATTTAATACTATAATATATATATTTATACTGAATAATCCTGTTAATAAAATATATCTTCAGTCAGGCCAACTTTTGTCAAATCTATATTCAGGACAAGGACGAACAATTCTCTTTCATAATATTTCATGAGATGTCTCGATCTATTTTTTACTTGTTCTTGTTCTACATCCCCTGTTTTTATTATTTGTTAAATATTTTTTACTTGGTGTCATTCTACCTCACCTTTGTTATTTTCAATAAATGTTTCTTTTTTTAATTGAGACTTGTACTGTACCATTTATCATCATCATAGTTTAATTTTTATGATGTAAATTGAGGGAGAAAAAGTAGTGTCGGCTCAAGAAAATCGGCAGTCTGTATCGGTCATCGGCTCAGGCTGATGGAAAAAAAAATCTGTATCGGCATCTGCTCTAAAAAAACCCATATCGGTCGATCCCTAGTAAAAACATTAAATCACCAATAATATGATTAAAAATCTCGCTCTCAGTCATATGTAGTAGAGAAAATAAGAGCCTTTAAACTGGATTAAAAAATGTTTGGCTCCACTTGACCATGTGTACTGTGAGCTCTGGGCTCCACTATCTGATCTGTGTCCATAGATCTGAGAGACCTGCTGGGTTCATTCCTGACTAACATCTCACTAATGTATTCTGGACCAAACCCATTCACGCATTTATACACCAGCAGCAGAACTTTAAAGTCTATTTTGAGGCTGACAGGGAGCCACTGGAACTGGAGTAATGTGCTCTGACCTCTTTGTTTTGGTTAAGACCCAAGCTGCAGCATTCTGAACCAGCTGTATCTGTTTGATGAAGACCATTACAGTAGTCCAGTTTACTGGAGATAAAAGCATGGACCAGTTTCTCCTGATATTTCTAAGTCATGAAACCTTTCACTCTGGAGATGTTCTTTAGGTGGTAGAAGCTGTTTTTGTGATAGATTTAATCAGAACACCAAGGTTTCAGACTTGGTCTTTAGGTTTAGGACAGCAGTCCACTTTTCCTTGTTACCAAAGACAATCACCTCCGTCTTGTCATGATTTACTTGAAGTAAGTTTTCACTCATCGAGCAGTCACACAACTCCTCAATGGGATCATAGTCATCTGGGTTCAGTGATAGATATAGTTGGGTGTCATCTGCATAGTTCTGATAGCATATAAAGGCTAAACAGAAGGGGTCCAAGAACAGAGCCCTGAGGAACCCCACAGGACATTAGTAATCTGTCAGATTTAAAGTTAACAATGCTTACAAAATAACTTCGCTCCTCCAAGTATGACTTAAACCATTGCATTACATAGTCATTGAGCACTTTGATAAGAGCAGTTTCTGTGCTGTGATAAGAAGGTTGAAGGTTAAGAATTGACTCAGTTGGTTGAAGACCAATTTCTCAATGATCTTGGCCCTAGAAGGAAGGTTGCTGATTGGTCTATAGTTTGCCATTATAGAGACATCCAATGTTCTCTTTTGTAGGTATAAATTTGACAATATATTCTGGAGAAGTTGTTTAATGAGCTGCAGCATTAAATAGTTTGTGTTCTAACTTGTAATGCAGGAGATGGTTCTGCACAAGGATGCCACCATTACTGTATCTTGTTGCCTGAGCAGGTGTGGGGCTGTTTCACTCCTTCTAAATCTTAACAGAGGTATCTGTTCTGCCAGGGGCATAAAACAATCCAAGGCCAGGGGAGGAACGCCGTCCTTCACCTATCTATTTATGTAGCAGCTTACATGCTGAACAGCCTTTGGAGTGTCTGCTGATCAAAAATAAGTAAAGAGAAAACAGACAATGAATCTGAGAGTCTGTGGAGGAATCGCTGTCACTTTATAAACTACTTTTTACCAAATCTAATAGTGTTTAAATATCTGTTTGTGCTGGACTCCAGTTCATTGTAATGTACTGTCAGACATTAGGCACTTTTAAATGACATTTCCTCCAAATGGAATGTAGTTCAGCTAGAGGTTTCACTCCTAACTACTGTGACATATTTATTCACTTCTAATTAACCCCTTGAATCTTCTCTCTCGTGAGGCTCACTGCTCATGTTTCAAAGCCCAGAGGAGGAATGTGATGAGCGACCCCTCCCCTCATCATTCGTTTCTGCGTCTTTTATTATACTTCTGATAAACTTTTAGGAGGGGTCCTTGGTTGTTTCAAACACGGCAAAATGGCTCTTCACCAAGAGAATAAAAATCTTTTTTGAATTTGTTGTTGCTGGTGAAGTTTTAACCTTGATGATGAGTAGTCATTTTATTTCAAGGTTCTTGTATGCAATCAAGAGAGATGAATGGAAAGCTCAAAGAATTGTGGGTAGTTTGTAGACTGACAAAATAAGCCATGATGAAAGTTAAAATTGGATTGTTGAAGCCTCAATTGTTGACGCACAGACTATTCTTGACTTTATTCCAAGTCTTTTAAATTTTTCAAATCAATATTTTGCTCTTTTTTTTAACTGTGAAGATAAATTTAATTCCTCTGCTATTCTTGCATGACAAGCAGCTAACAAGTAGTTTTGTTTTATCCTGTCAGTTGTTGCAGGCAGATTGACTAGTATTCATCATAGATGCTTTTTATATGGGCCTTTCACAGTCACAGAAAGCAGTTGTTTTTTTTTTTTTTAGAACATATTGTCTATTTCTTTTTAAAACTAATTCATTGATTGACTAATGTTTAGCGGTTATAGGAAGCTCTTTTTAAAGTTGAATTTTTGGGAGAGTGAAATGCCTCTATAGTGTACGTTAAGGGTATAAAAAAAATCGATTAGCAATATATTGTGATACTTCACTGCGCGATTATCGTATCAATCCAAAAAATGTCCAAATAAATTTTTTAATTATGTCTTTCAACAAACAAAAAAAAAAAGCATTGCTAACTTATGCATCGCTCGTAAACGCCCGGTCATTAGGTGTCAGTGAACAACAGAATCTGTTGTAGAAGCAAAAGTTGAAAAATGTCATTTGACAGTTTGATAAACGTACCACTGGTTTTTGATATTGGTTCTTTATTACAGTTGTTTATCCTTTGCTTGTTCTCGCAAAAAAAAAGGATATATTGTATTTCATACCATTTTGTACTTGTAAAAGTGTAATTATTGATATCGTGATATACAGTATATTGCATTGTTTAGTTTTGGGATATATCGTATTGTGACATGCAAATCGTGAATTGTATTGTCAGATTCATGGCAATGCACACCTCTACTTTATAAGTTTAACATTCTAAAATGTCCTCTGACCTCCTCTTGCAATATTTTGGTTGTAAATACAACAACAAATAAAGCATAGTTTTTGCTATCGTCTTTTCTGTCAGAAAATTAGGCCCCCTTAAAAGTGTAAAGTGGGATGCCTTCCTCTGTGTGAAGTATACATACAGCCCCAAGGCTGGGGTTTGATGAGCATCTTTGATATACTGGGGAATTTCCTGTGCAGTTGCAAACAGACTGCGAGAGAGACTGTGATCTCATTTCAGTCTTTTTATCTACAAAATGCTGTCTTGTAAGACACTTTGTAATTAACCTGCGTGCTGCTAATACTTGTTTATTTTTTTAATCAGGGCTATGCAGAGTTGTACTTGCAGGATTATAACTATGAATAGTGTTTAATCTGTCTTGCAGATTTTGTAGTACTTCACAGCAACGTATTTGTACAGTTAGCGAATCTCTTTTAATTGTAAGTGGATTTGGTCCCCAGCTGGTTTCCTGCAGACTAGAGCTCAGAGAGGAATATACAGGAGGTGTAGAATTCTCCCATACACACATTCGACTCTCTTTATCCCCACCCTCCCTATTCCATGTCCTTTCTCTCCTCCTGTACGACAAATCTCTTTTGCTCTCTTTCCGTCTCCCTCCCTGTCTCTTCTGCTCTCATTCTTCCTATTGGCTAATGGAGCCGCCATCTTTCCCCTTCCCCCCAGCTTCTAGAAAAATCTACTTTACATGTCAAGCTGGCTCAACTAACGTCTTTAACCGCCGTAACTATGATCATGCATTGTGGATTAACCTTAAAGCCCTGTGTTGTTTATAAAGAGGAAATCAGCAGTGGAAACAGCCTGATGATTACTGTGTCCATCTGCCCTGCTCACTATTATAATAATGATAAGAGAAAAATGGGTCATTTGTAGCACAGGCCACAAGGAGAGGTGAATAGCTGAAGTAAGAGAGGGAAGAAGCCCAGTAACAATGAGAGAATGGAGCAGATGTAGAGAAATCATTTGGGAGGCGAGCTCCAGCGCCTCGCTCTCCCTCGTCGTCATCCTCCTCCTCCTCTTCCTCCTGAGCTGCAGGGAGAGGGAGAAACACAGGCAGACGTGCCAGGAACTAGATGACAGCGACCGTCTGTGGCTGTCATCATGAAAAGTTCACGTTAACATATACCTCCTTACACAAAAACCCAAAACACTCCACTCGGAAACAATTTAACGAAGCACTTAGTGGTGATTATATGTCAGCTATCAAGTCCATCTGTTTCAAGGCAGTGCAGTTGTGTGTGTTCAATGACACCATCTTGCCCTCTCCCCTCAGTGTGGGCCTCAGCATTACATAACTCTTTGTTTGTGTGTGTGTGTGACGGCAGACTGACCGAATGTGTGTGAGCTATTCGCTGCTTCACTGCACACACTCGGAACGGCGGGCAATGGCAAAGCCCCGCTCTTTATAATTCATTTAGGACATACAAAGATGTTCTTTCTCTTTCGGTTGCTGGTTTCGTAGGCCCACCCATTTCCCCCCTTTCCTCACTCAGAGCTCAGATATCATTATTGCTGCCTCTACTGTGTTGGGGGGTGTATAATTGTAAATAATTAAATTGTAATATTATTATAATTAGTATTACAATTATTAAATAATTATTCAATATGTGTATAATATTAAGGCAAGGCACATTTCATACACAAGGTAGCTCAATGGGCTTTACATGATTAGAAATTCCATCAGAAAATGTTCAACAGTTTTAAAATAAAGAAGAGCATTAAATCAGTAGTAAAAACATAAAAAATCTCCCTCTCAGTCATACGCAGTAGAGAAAGAGAAACGCCTTTAACTTGGATTTAATAATGTTTTAAAGAGCTGACTTCAGCTCTGCTGGCAGTTTGTTTCACTTCTTTGTATTAAAATACAAAAATAATATTGAAACAGTAACACTTAAAAACTTGAGTTTGATTAAAATGCATTTAAAAAAAATACAATGAAGAAAATATTTAGAAAATGCAAAGCACCAAACACAGCTGCTCACTTCATCAAAGACCCACAATAAAAAGAACATTTAGGGGTGCCAGTCAGTAGCTCATTTTGTTCTTTAGAACAGTGGTTCCCAATTCAGGGGTCATCGCCGAGTGGGGCTCGCGAGATGATTTCAAGAATGCTCCTCAGGAGGCGATAATGACGGCACTCACATTTTTACACGTCACTTTACTGCACCACAGACGTGAACATGTGTGAGAGGCTGTATTAGCTCATCTTAACACGCTGCATTAACCCATTCAGTGCCAGCCATTTTCAGAATTTCTACCACCCTCAGTGCCAGCCATTTTTGAGCATTTTAACTGATTTTTAAAGACTTGCAGAATATTTTGTACGAAAACTATCTGAATTCTGACACCAGATTCTGAAAGATTGAAGCCTCTACTTTCATCAGAAAGAAAAAAAATGTTACTGGCTTTCGACACACAGAGATGGCCCGGTTAGTTGATGGTTTTATCTCACGATTGCAATCAATCAATCAATCAATCAATCAATCTTTATTTGTATAGCGCCAAATCATAACCAATGGTATCTCAAGGCATGATCAATAATCCACTCAGGTCCACACATGTTCTGTGTTAGTATGTGGTGCTGTGAGCTGCTGCGTACTTCACAATATCACTTCATATCGCCATAATATCCCTCATGCCTGCTTCTCCCTCCTTAGCTATGGTAGCATCAGTGGCTGATCTCACATCTAAAGGTGCACTGCTGCCACCTTCAGGGCACCAGTTGGTCACTACATCACATCACATCACATCTTAAATATTTATGAGGGACATCCGCCAGGGTGTATTCTAGTATTCTTCGTGATAAAACGCAAATGACGAGTGTTCTTGTCAATGGCACTAAGCGTTTGGATTTGAAATGATTAATTATCTCGTCAGTGGCGCTGTGTGTTAAGCTTGTGACAATAAAAATAATTTAAAAAAGGAGGGTTGGTTACTACCGACCAAATATAAAACAGAAAGGCCAGTGGAGTGGGCAACAGAGGAGAGCGGAGAAATACTGTTGCAAACACACACAACCTCCTCGGTTTGGCTGTCCCCCCTTCCTCAGCAAGGGGGCTCAGGACTGACCCGCTACCTCCATGGTGTCCCCCACCATTGTAGAGCTGCTCCGTCAAGCAGCGGGCTTGCCTCAGGCGTGCTGATGGGGGATGAGCCGATGTCCGTCGGGGTGCGCAATCACCGCCCTGGACCAGTTTGCCATCCTTTGCTTGTAACCAAAACCACACTCTGCGCCAGCGGGCGCGGCAGTCTCGCCCTGGCCGACTCGCGCTCTGGGTATCCAGCGGATTTAATGTTTCCGGAGTGCACGGAGCGTTACGCTCGCAAAAACAAACCAGCCTGTGCCCGGTTTGTGGCTATTAAACCTGTCTTAACTAATTGTTAACATGTAAATTATTTAATGAATGTCATGCTGTTCTCTTTTGTGGTGCTCTGTTAAGCCCGTGCTTGTTTGATGTAATAAATGCATGAGTCCTGTGTGGACTTTTTTTTTACGTTTTCAGTCACTACCTGGGATAGTGGGGGTCGGCAGTCTCTGTCACCGTTATTTTGGGGGTCGCAGGCTGAAAAGTTTGGGAACTCCTGCTTTAGAAGATCTTCAATAGCATTCACACATGTAGGTTGTCTGAAGACGCTGATAATAAATGTACTGGGTAGGGCCGGTGTGAGCAGGGCTATGAGCGGCTTCAGGGCTGGAGGAGGTTCTTCTTCTATTGATTATTAGAAGTTGTAAATGAACAGATTTGAGCGCTAGCGCCCCCTCAAACTGAGGTCAAAAGCTGAATTGTTAGTTTTCATTTTTGGTATATGTGACTGTGCCGTTCTCATTAATTTGTGAGGTCTTGCAGCCCACGTGGGCGGTCCACACAAAATTCCTCCGCGATCGAGCGGTAGATCACGATCGACGTATTGTGCTCCTGTACAGTCTGTTTGCACACTGTTTTTCCTGCCTTTTACACTCCCATTTAGCAGCTTATTCTTATGTAATGTGTGTGCTGAGGCGATTATCAGCATGCTTTGTATACCCGTAATGCTTCTCATTGAGCAGCAGCTCTGTGACCCCAAGCTGATCATCTTGTTTGACTTAGTGGTGATCCTTAACCTTCCACTTCCACATTCAGCTCCTGTAAATTAGTCTGCTGAGCTTTTTTTTCCCGAGCTAACACTTCAGAACAGAGAGCTAATGCTAGCAGCTGTAACCAATTTTATTTTTTAATAACAACCCACTGCAGATAAAGTGGAAATTACAAAGTGTGCTATCTAAATTAACAACTTATCTCCAACGGCTTTTATTGGATTCATCAAGCATTAAAAGGACTACCACCTTCTGCTTTAGTTTGCTTTACTGTTTATGTTTAGTTTCACAACTGTGTTTAAAGCTGCTATCCAAGGGTGTAAGGAGCAATGATATATCAGACTCAAGTAGAAGTACTGTTACTCAAGTACAAGTAAATCATACCCAATTACAAGTAAAAAGTAGTAACTTTTACTTTGAGTACTATTTAATGAAGCATTAAATAGTTCTCAAAGTAAAAGTTACTAGTTACTTTCACCCCCATGTTTATTTTTGGTTATAAATCTTGCCACGGTTCCCTTGCATACAGTAAACATCTCATGTATAAACTTAAAAAGGAAGAATTGGAATTTAATTTATTTTCCACAAAGGCGTCTGTTTAAAATAAAAGGTTTGTCAAAATGTACAATTCTTTAAAAAAAAATAACACCAATGAAATAAATTCAAAATAAAAAAATGTTCTGGCTCCAAGTATAGCTACATTTATGAACTCTAACACTGAGAAAATAATCCCCATTCAATGCTGTTTTGGTGCGGTGCATTACTTTTAATCTGTTGTCTAATCATTTAATTTTTTGGGTTTCACAATGTCCATTAATCATTTCAAACAAAAAATAATAATTTACTCAAGTCAAAATGACTGATTTAGAAATATACTCAAAAAGTACAAGTACTGGTAAAAGCAACTCAATTACAGTAACTTGACTACTTGTAATCCATTGCTTTCACCTCTGCTGCTATCCCCCGTGTAGGCGTCATAGAGGAATTAATCGAACATCATTGACTCCAAAAAGAAAGGAAAAAGGCTCAAATTGCAGCTTGAAAGTTTGTTTCAGTTTCCACTGTGTAAACGTGTTATTATCATTTTCAGAAAAGTTAAGTGCATTGCATTGTGGAGTTCTGTAAACGGATGCATAGAAATGTTTTTATTTCATTCTTACCGTGATTTCTTGTGTTTTTTGCCAAACAAGGAGGACAGTGATTGGCTTGACATCATCATTTTTGTTCTAGTTTGTTCCCAGTATTCGTATCAGAAGAAAGTAAAAAATGCACCCGTCTCCATGACTCCACCTCCCACAGTACAATACACAAAAATGAGTGTTTACAGTGGAGATAAAAACAAACATTCAAGCCACAATTTCAACTTTTTACTTTTTCTTTTTTAGCAAATGATCTTTGATTATTTGATCAGTGGCCAGGTTTTCATAGCAGCTTTAATTCCTCTTTAAAGGAGAATAAAAGTTAATTCCTCTTTAACCTGACCTTTTAAACACTTAATTCACATAATTCCTCTTTGTTGTTAACCCTTAACTTGCTTAATTCCACTTTAAGTTAATTCTGGTCATTCTGCGCTTGCTCGACTTGGTGATAGACCCGGAGACGAAGTAAATACGTCCCCGTACACGGCTTTATTTACCGGCGATTTGTTCCTGCTTCAAAACTACAATCAAAATAAAGGTGAAAACAGTTCTCATGTGTGGATTTCTGTGTTATAGTCGACAATAAAAGGTTTGTTGTGTGTTTTTTCCGTTCACCCTCTGTCCAATCGGAGCCTTCCCAACCTCCCAACTATTTCCATGTAAACATGAAGTAGAACACTTAAATTCCAAATGATTTAGTTTGGAATAATCAATTTCAAATTAAAAACAGGCCAGTGAGGCCTTTACAGTATTGATTTATCTGATAAAACATTTTGCGTCCAACAGCTTTAGAGGGGACATATAATACCTATTTTTTAAAACAGTTCCCTCTGATCTAAATGGGTGACCGTGGCTCAGGTGGTAGTGGGTCGTCTTCTGATCGAGAGGTTGGGTGTTCGATCCCAGTACCTGACTGTGTGTCGAAGTGTCCTTGGGCAAGACACTGAACCCTAAGTTGCTCCCAGTGGTCGACTAGCGCCTTGCATGGCAGTCCTGTCCCACTGGTATGTGAATGTGAGAGTGATTGGGTGAATGAGCTGATATGTAAAGCGCTTTGAGACTGCTTCAGTGTGGGGATAAAGCGCTATATAAATCAAGTCCATTTACCATTCCATTTAAATGACATATCTGTGCTGGGGTTTGGTCAAATTGTAAAATGAATCAAGTGAAAGGGGAGGTTTAAGACCTGGTATAAAACAGCTCTTTCAGAATGTTCCTTTTCCCCCCGCCCCTCTCTTCCACGGGGTGTCCCGAAACGAGTTATGAGGTTATGGAAACAGTCGGGGGTGAAGTGATTGGCACACACTAACAAGTATTTCCCAATGGAGGGGACATTGCCATTAAAAATGAAATCCAGCCACTTCTTTATTGTGTCTTCTGCAGCTGGAGATCGAAGCAAAGCCCGATTCAACTTGTGACATCACAAACTCAGAAAATTTGAATAGGAGCACTTTTGTCTGTGTTGTAAGATTTACACGGACCACAAACAAAGGACTGGATGAATTTATTTCACATTTTGTGTGTCGGTGGACACTCAAGTTACCTCATGTGTTCAAAAACCCTGCAAAAGTGGGTTTTTCACGATATGTCTCCTTTAAGCTTAAATTGGTATCCTTAAAAAAATTAGAAACACAAGCACAGATTGCTTTTTAGAACTGGTAATGAATACAAACTGTCTAATATTTAAAGGGATTTTTGTAATGGTGAGATACAGTACTATGAATATGAGTGAATGTGTGATTGTGTTTGAATGACCTGTGCTGCTGTGGATAAAATAAATCTCCCTCACCCTCTTGGGGTGCTGTTTGTCTTTGTCATGTGGGCCCTACATATATCCACTCTCTCTGGGATTGCTGGCATTTCTACATTAAACTGGTGATGGTTCACCTTTATTGTCATATTTGTATTGCACAGTGTAGCAGGGTTGGGGTCAATTATGATTGTAATTGCGTAATTGATAGTTAATTACAATTATGGCGTAATTGTAAAAGTAATTGAAAGAAAATATGTTTCTGTTGTAATTGAATTGCAGTAGACATTAGATAATTGATTTTGTAATTCTAATTGGCATTGGAATTCTATTAAAAAATAAATAAATTACAATTTAATTAAATGCAAAACTGTTGAACCATGTTATCATTTTACCAAAAATAAAAATAAATAAATTTAGGTGTATACTGAGAAAAAAAGGTTCTACCAAAAATATTTCAACCAGTATTTTTCATTGATTTGGAAGTCTAACAAGGTAACCAAGCCATAAAAATCAAAATACATTGTAGATAATATTATTTAGTGTATTTTACAGTTGAATATATGGGTCAAAACTGACTTGTTATAGTGAGAGATGCTAACACAAGAGCTAACACAAGAGGAAGGTTGGTAATTGTGATCAATTGTAATTCAACTTTAGTAATTGACCTCAGTGGAAAAATAATCATTGTATTTGGAAAAAATCACCATAGTCATATTTGCTATGGGTGGAAAAAAAATTGATCTTATGATTCATGCCGATTTTAATAATCGATTCTGCTTCCCAGTATTGATTTTTTTATTTTTATTTTTAATTGTATTTTTCACATTTTTTGTGGGTCGACCACTGGGTGGCGGTAATGCACCAACAAGTGAGTGCAAAGATGAGGAACACTTGCTGCACGAAGAAGAGTTGCAGCAGCTGGGACTTCCCTTTAGCAAACAAACCATAACCAACAACCTTGATTAAACCTGCACCTGTACGATTTATCGATTCCATGGCGAACGGAATTAGACATGACCAAAACTGTATTAAATTCTGTTTCGGACAAGTAGCGTAATGTGTAGCACAACAAACATCAGTGCTCTTCTTGTCCGGCACCATCTGGACATAAAGCTAGAGCAAGATAAGACACCCGGTGTAGTTAAAAATAATTCTACGTGTGAAAGCTTCCTATAGGCGCATGCCCACTAATAGCGTAGTAAATATTTACACATATATGTACAATATTTTGCTACTTTAATTTTTTACTAGATAAACCCTAATTCTAACCCTAACCTTAAAAATTAAAGGAAACATTATTACATTTTTTTTTTCAAAATGACGGACGTGCATCCACAGTTTGCCAGGTGTGCATGCCCACTATCTACTGTAGGAAACTTTTACAGTTGGGGGGATATAGGTTTGAGCTCCGTCCACCCGTCTGTCCAAGTTAAAGGGGACAACTTTTCTCAGAAACTGTTTATGATAGGATAACCAAATTTGGTGTGTGGCTTCAGGGTATCAATACCTTGATGGAGTTCGAAAAAGAGAAGCGCACACTAATTTTTTCCAGAGTTATTGCCCTTGTTCTGTTTTTTTACTCTGTTCGAGATATCTTCAAAGGGGACAGCTTTTCTCTGAAACCGTTTAAGATAGGATAACCAAATTTGGTGTGTGGCTCCAGGGTATCAATACCTTGACGGAGTTCGAAAATTAGAAGTGCGCAAATATTTTTTCCGGAGTTATTGCCTTTATGCCATTTTTTTTACACTGTTCAAGGTATCTTCAAAGGTGACCGCTTTTCTTAGAAAATAGTAATTTTATATTCTGATGTGATAATATTTTCTTATGTATACATCTAAGTTCTTAGATTTAGGACATTTAGGAAAAGGTTGTGAGTTATGACAACCAATCTGGCGGGGGATGTTGATGACGATGTCTTCTTGGTTTATTCATTTCAGTATAAATAATAATAAATCACTGAATAAATAATGATAAATTAGTGAATGACTGAATGTGATGTGCATTGTTTTTTGGAGCTGACATATTTCTAGAAGTTTAGGGTTGAACTTGTGTGTTTGGATAAGAAAAAAATTGTGATAATCGTCACTCTAGAATCACAATACTTGTAAAATAAGGATTGCAATTTGAATCGGGATTAAAATGGAATCGGGACAAAAGGGTATCGTCCCAGCCCTAATAATTGCATTGTAATTGAACATGGATAATAGAAGACGTAATTGTAATTGAAAAAGTAATCCAATCCTGAAGTGTAGTACCTGGTTAGCCTTTGTTGCTAGGGGTAACTGCGATTAGTGGGTCAGCTCTTGACTTCAGCAATGAATAACTGACAGCATTGGCAGAACACAAAGAGGAGATCATTTTAGCGTCTATAACCTTCCACAAAACCATTAGTGGCTTACGTTGAAGTGGCTGAAAATGTTTTGTAGTACTGCGGCTTGCTGATGGAGACGGTACTCTAAATCCTGTCTTAGTGCATTATCTTTACTTTACTTTAGCACAACAATGGATGGCAGTGGGAGTATTGTGTCTTTGCTCCTCTTGTAGATAGTGCCCCCCTTAGATTAGAAATAAGTTATATTCTAAGCCTGGATCAGAATCGTAAGATTGGCATCATAACATGTTATTATGGAGTTAACACAGATTTAATCCTGTCAATTAATTTGTGTCCCTATGTTGGTGTTTTACGCTGTGCTTTGATTTTCAAACAAATAATCTAATCAGACTGAGGACCATTGACCATTGCACCTGCATTTAATTAATATGTAACACGTTGGCACCTCAAAACGGGCAGAAATGAGTATAGTTCTTCAACTAAGTTTGTCCTGCAAAAAAGACAAAACAAACATATCTGTATCTAACATCTCTTATTTAATATACCTTGTTTTTATTGGATTTATTGAGATTATGTTTTATTTTTAGGGTCTTCCAATTTATTTTTTATTATTATTATTTTTTAAGGATTTATTTATTTCAATAGTAGAATATTCTTATGTTTAACTTCAGGTTATTTATTTTTAACCCATTTGTTAACAATAAATTGGTCATTTTTTTTAGTACCTACTGTTGCTGACTATTGTTGTCTGGGTAAAATCACTTAATCAAGCCTTTTCTGCCTGTATCGGCCAATATTCGAGGCAGAGAAATGAAAAGCTCTATCTGGACAACGGTTGTTAATAATAATTGTTATGTAATTGATAATTAATTACGATCATGATTATGAATAATTGTAAAAAATCTGTTGCTATTGTAATTGTAATTGAGTTCAGATAATTGACTTTGTAATTGTATTAAAACTTAGATAACCAAGAGATTAAAAACAAATTGAATAATGGATAATATTTTTTAGTGCATTTAACAGCTGATTTAAGACATGCGTCAAAGCTGACCTGTTATCAGTGTATTCATTTGATGCTAACACAAGAGGAAGGTTACTTTTTATAGGGTTATTTGTTAAAGGCTCATTAGTTGTAATTAATTGTAATTGAACTTTAGTAATTGACAACGTAATTATTATTGACTTAAAATTACAATGCAATTACATAGCAATTACTGTGGAAGATGTTCGTGGGACCGAATCAATCTTAATATTATCCCTGCCACAAAGTGTGAAGGGGTGATAGGTTTTAGCTGCATCCGTCCATGTGTCCGTCCGTCCGAGTTAAAGGGGACAGCTTTTCTCAGAAACTCTTTAAGGTACCAAATTTGGTGTGTGGCTTTAGGGTATCAATACCTTGATGGAGTTCGAAAATGAGAAATGCACAATTATTTTTTATGGAGTTTTTGCCCTTGTTCCATTTTTTTTACTCTGACAGCTTTTCTCAGAAACTGTTTAAGATACGATAACCAAATTCAGTGTGTGTTATTGCCCTTGTTCTGTTTTTCTTTAATATGTCCGAGGTATCTTCAAAGGGGACAGCTTTAAGATAGTTAGTAATTTTATATTTCAATGTGATAATATTTTCTTACTGCATGTATACATCTAAGTTCTTAGATTTAGGACATTTAAGAAAAGGTTGTGAGTTATAATGACAACCAATCGGGATGTTGATGACTGTCTTCTTGTCAATATTCTTATTGTTAATATTATTATTAATTTTGTTGTGTAACTCGTGTAACTTATTTTATTATAAAAACCTTTAGGTTTAGCTTTTGGCTAATGCTCCTTTACCCCCTCCCTTCTCCTCATTCTTTCATTTCTCCTTTCTTGTGATCACCTGCTCCTCCATCCTACCCATTCCTGCAGTGCCAGACTCTGCTAAGTTTCACCCCCCCCCTCCTCCTTCCCTGCTCAACCCCAGTGCCGTCCCACCTGTACCCCCGACCAGTGGAAATGGCAAGTGCCTCCCCTCCGGAGAACAGCCGCAGACAGCACAGCCGCCCTCAACTCCACTCCAACAGCGCCACCCGCCAAGAGAGGTGCCCCCGCGTTTCCGCCAGCAGGAGCACAAGCAGCTGCTGAAGAGGGGCCAGCCCCTGCCCGCCGGTACCCTGCTCCCCATCACTACAGGGCATCCTGCCAGTAGTAAAGCTGCAGCTACAGTAGCCGTACACTCCCCTCCCTCCTGCGCTCCTTCCTCTACAAACAGCTCAACCACAGGTCAGCATGGAGACTTTGAAAATGATCTTGTCCTTGTCTGTTTTTCCCCCCTTTTTTAAGAAGCTATTTTATTGGGCAATTGGCACTTCATCCGCATGCAATAAAACTGCACATGTGCCTCTTAAGCCGCAGGATTAAAGTTTCAATATCACTGCTTTACGAGTTTAAAAATCCTTTTTAAGTGGTTAGAATTGTGACTTCAACTTCTTCTTGGTACTCATTTAATATATTTACAAGCAGTGTGTTACTCAGCAACACAATAATGCTTTTAAGGTTATTTATTTAGATTCAATCTGAACAAAAATAGTCCCCAAAGATAGGCCAAAAAAACAACTCCAAAATGACGATAAAGTTAGGCTATTATTTATTGAAGTCTCATTTTCAGAGCATTTAATGTTTTGAATTTAAAACCAGTGGTGGATAGAGTAAACAACAACGGTACTCAAGTAAAAATAACTGTTACTTCATAATAAAATTACTTAAGTAGAAGTAAAAGTACTCTATAAAACTTGGTGCTTGAGTAAGAGTAAAAAGTACCATGTGAAAAAACTACTCAAGTAGTAGCTTCAAATGCAGTTTATTACTTCCAAAACAAACCATCACTCCCTGAATGAGAGGCTTGGATATATTCATAAAAAACATTTAAAAACAGTAATAACAAAAAAAAACTTACAAAATTATAAAAACGATAACATATTATAACAAAAGTACACAAAAAGACATGAAATACCCCAAAAAATGACTCCGCAAATCAACAGTACTCCAAGCAAACATAACAACAGAAATACACAAAAAGGCTCCAAAAAAATGCAAAATGACAAACAATATGACTCCAAACAAGACACATTTTACTGGAAAAATACTCAAAAGGACACAGAAATATACATTATAAACAAACATACGTATAATGACAGAAAAACACTAAAAATGACTCTAAAAACCCTTTGTTCTTTCCTGTGTTAATGCTCAGATTGGTCATTATTCTGAATGCTGACATGAATGTACAGAATGTGGCCCTTCGATCAAACAAACACATTTTTTGTGGTCCCCGCTCGGATAAAAGTCGTCCACCTCTGTCTGCTTTAGGGCAACTTATGGATTAATAGAATTTTACTTGTGTAGTTTAAAACAAACGCATTGGACTCATGTAAAGCCTTGCCTTCGGTTTAGACTCTTTTTGGCTACAAGAAAAATGCTAGTGCTGTTCCTTTATACAAACCTCCCACGTTCTTACTTTTCTATATCAGTTGCTGTAGACTTGTCGGTGCACCTGCTAATAAACTGTGTGCTGTGGCTACAGCATCAGCAGTACCGTCTTCTGCGTCATATTGTCTGTACTCTGGTTTGGTTTCACATATCACTACATCCCCTGATCTAATTATTTGGATCTGCTGTTGTGAAAAGCATTTTCCTCTACTAATATTGACTGGCATTCTCTGAAATGTGTGGCGTGCTCTTGTTGTTTCTTAATGGTCCATTATTATCTTATTTTTTACTAATATATTTTAATCCCTAAGAACCCCAAAAACATAGTAATTGAGGTTAATTTTCCCAAACTATCCTGTTTTCCGGAGTTTTAGCCCTCTCAAAAGTCACTTTCATGACGCTTCTAAAAACAGGCTGTCTGTAGACGCAGACTTCATGCCTCGCTCCATAGCAATTGTCTTTTTGCACACACTCTTGTTATTGTTTTCAGCCAAGAAACGGCACATTACAGTAAAACACATGGCTATTTAAGCAGCTATTGTGATTGTGAGTCAGACAAACGCTGTGTGCTGAGTCAGTTGTTTCAAACACTCACCAGAGTGTTAAGCTGTTAAGTCACTTTGTTGTCATTTTCACTACTTCTAACTACAGGAACAGTCAATTTTAAGGTAATAATCATTTGTTTTGTTCTACTGCTGCGTTGCATTTGGTCACAAACACGTCAGATGTCAAAGGCGATACAAGGCGATATAACGGCTACTAAAAATGAAGCTTCTATATACTGGATAATCTATATACTGAACATAAATATATTATCTGTGGATAAAGGGACTAGTGGTTAAGGGAGCAGGCTTGTAATCGGAGGGTCACTGGTTCTAACCTCCCTGGTCCATCACTGTGGGATGTTGATCAGTCTCTTAAAATAACACTACTGTAACTACTCCCTGGGTGCTACACCGTGACTGCCCACTGCTCCTCAGGGTGGGGTTACAAGCAGATATGACAATAAAGTATAATGTATATTCTATATTAAACCACAATGTTTGTTTTACCTGTGAGGTATTTTGAGAGGGAGGAGCTCACATTCTTATAATGTAGAAGGAACCAGGGTTGTCAGGAGGAGGAGTTTCCACCTAATGACATATTGTTTGGTGAAAAATATCTCTCCCAACAAGAGAGACATATTTTACTCTCGCCTGTTTGGACTCAGCTCCAACTCACCCGTTTGGAGCTGACTTTTAACAAAATGTGGAATAAGAAGGGAGAGAGGAAACAGAACTTTTTCAACTTTGTCCCTCTGAATGAGGCAAAAGGGATGTATATCACTGTAAAGTGAATTTATCATAATACTGCTCCTTTAAGATGTTGTGCTTGTGACAATGGGCTGTATAAAGGAGTGCAGACAGATGTAGTTTCATCACAGGTGTTGCTGCGTATTGTTTGTTCCTTTTCCTGCTTTGGATTTATAAACTGGGATGGAGGGATTCTGGGGCTTGGGGAAAGAAAGTAAACACAGCTGGCTCTCTTTGTATGAGTGTGTGGATGTTCTTTCCTGCGGCTCTAACTGTAAACCAGACTCTTATGTGTTTTTAATTGGCTATGGTCCACCATCCAAATCATCATCTGCTCTTTGAGGTTCTCCGTCTCTGAGGGCACTTTGAGTGATTATTTTGTCTGAGAATAAGAACAGTGTTGTCTGCCAGCAGGGTTGGGGTGGATTATAACTGTAATCACGTAATTGATAATTAATTACAATTGTGGTGTAATTATGATTGTAATTTAAAAAATGTTTTTGCTGCTGTAAACGTAATTAAATTGTAATTTACTTTGTAATTGTAATTGCTGTTAAAATTCTATAAAAATTGTTAATTATAATTTAACTTTAAACTGGGGAACCATGTTACATTTCTATATACTGTTCTAGACATATGTAGTTTAACAATTATTTAAATATGTTTCACATCAAGCTTTTCGACATTTTACCATTTGAAAAAAGTATCAATCTAGGGGTATACTGACACAAAAGAGGCTCAGACACCCACATCAAAAATATTAAAACCTATATTTTCATTACCACAATCAGGAAATATGTCTTTGCTCCTAATGCTAATGCTGATGGAGGCTTCACGTAGTTTCAGTGTGGGCTGCCTCCACAGCTTCATCTCCAACTCTCTTATAGTTGCTTCACAGCAGTCATTGAATATGACATGGGACTCCAGTTTAATTCAACAGCTGCAACGTTTATTTTGCCAATCATTCAAAAAGGGCATACAGCTTATAATCGATCTGCTCCGGTCACTCACGCTCCCTCACTCCACACACTGGTCTAGCGACCAGTGCATTCATTCGCAGTTAAAGGGCCACACACACACTGACAACAAATGTTATGTTCAGGTCCTGCATGGAAATTATTCAACTTTTCCACTCCCTCACAGTCACAAGGCTGCGTTTAGGTTCAGAAACATGGTACCATTTGATTTTTCATGAATCTGTATCGGGTCGTCAGTACCTAAAAAAAACCAACCTGAATTCATATGATCGATTCGGTGATTGTTTTTTTTTTTAAAACTGTGATCGGTGATTGGCCCAATAATCCTTATCGTGTATAGCCTACCTTTGTTAGGTTATTTATTTCAGTAGTTGTGATTAATTTAGTTATTGGGAACTTAATTAGGGCCCGAGCGCAACGGTGCATAGAACCCTTTTTTAATGCACCTTGTTTTTAGTAATTAGTAAATTTAGTAAATTTGAGTAAATGATTGCATTTGTGAGGGCCT
Organism: Gouania willdenowi; assembly: GCF_900634775.1. Classification (NCBI taxonomy): domain Eukaryota; kingdom Metazoa; phylum Chordata; class Actinopteri; order Blenniiformes; family Gobiesocidae; genus Gouania; species Gouania willdenowi. The sequence continues at coordinate 6,209,841 of NC_041051.1, read as the reverse complement.
AAACACGTTCAAAAAAACTCATAAAAAATTGTACGCATATTAGGACTGGCAAAAAATGTGAAACCTTGGGGGAATTGCACATGTGAATGGCAAAATGACTCAATAGTGCCCCTTTGAAAATTGTATTGGCTCCCAGCTCGAACTGATGACATCTTCGCTGTGGAACTTTTACAAAATTCTGTAGAATCCTCCAGTGTACCGAAGAACCATTACTTCAGTACACTGAGTATTTCTCTGATTTGGTTAAGTACTGCTATTTCTTTCTACCACAACAGGGCTCTCACCAGGAATTGTTCACAGCATAGGGGGATCACTTGGCAAAGCTTATGGTTGTTATTAAAAAAAAATTAGTTATGGTTTAACCCAACTGTCATTCATAGTCACAGCGCCACCTATTGGTGAAACAAAATCATAGGCATTATAATTGCACAGAACATTGCAGGAAAGTTTGTGATATAATCCCTAAAATTGGTCAGCTACGTCTCATCACTTTAAAATTTCTGCCACACCCCGACATGCAGCACACCTCAACGTGCGCCACGTCTTGACATGCATGTGGTTGCGAGGGCCCGTTCAACGCTGCTTGCAGCTTTTATTGTTGTAATTCAATTGTAATTGAACATGGGTAATTGAAAACACATTTGTAACTGAAAAATGTAATTGACCCCAACCCTGTCTGCAAATGCTTCTGCTGATGTTTGTACAATTGTGTTATCTCCATGGTGATGCACTTGTAACCTTGTCTTAGATCTCCTCCTCCTCCTTCATGAATATCATTATCCCTCCACTTCCTACTGAGCTTTGCTAAGCAGCCATTCACTAGGCTATACTTCCTGTTTTTGGAGAGTTGGCTAAGTTGGTAGTGGCTGGGTCTTGAGCCAGGGCTAAGCTGGCATTGATAGAAAGAGGGGTAAGAAACATAAAAGAGAGCCAGAGACAGGGAGCATGGCAGAGGTCCAGTTCTGTGGGTTGAAGTGACTCATGGTTTACCGTAAAAGCTGCAGTTTCTCTCCGCCCCTCTCTGGCAGTCACAACCATCCTTGCATTTTTCTCTCCCTCTGTGTGCGCGTGTGCGTGTCTGCGTGCGTGCTGATTGGATGAAACTTTAATACTGTGGGACAAATGAGAGTCCAGTCTAAGGGTTTTCCCCCCACACTCACTGCTTGCTGAACTGCAGCTTTCAGGGAAACACACAGATGCCTGGGTTTGTTTGTTTTTATGCTCATAAAGCATCAACAAAGTGAATTTTGTGAATGGGACCGTTGTATAAAACATTGAAGCATTATTTGATCTCCATTACTCTCTTCATTGACCAGGCCATTTCATTTTCACTTTCAGATTTCAATTCAGTCAGATTTTATAACTGACAATTTGAGCTGGCTCGACATTTTTATTTCTGATTAAAACAAGGATTTACATCTTTAGGATGACTATATACTATGGCGCAAATAATAATAGACATCCTTGATAACGGTGGATATTATTCAGATAATTGTGGTTATCACAGATTCATAGAACAATGGACCATCATTTTGCTGATTTTATGGATGGACCCCATAAAGCTCTCCCCTTTATTGCCCCTTATAGATGGCTCTGTCTCCACATGACTGTTCTTCAATGTTCATGTCTGTGTTCAATTCACCTTCAGGTACAGTGTGGGGTCCTCGGTCTCTGGAACCTTTATTTTGGGGGGTCGCGGGCTGAAAAGGTTAAGAACCACTGTATTCGTTTTGTATCTAATCTAAGGTTTATCCAAGATTTATTTTAGTGTTGGACATTGCACGTGAATTTAATATCAGTTTTTTTTATACATGGCTGATTTAAGTAATAAGCAAAACCAGATACTCAATGTAAACAAAGCCTCATTAGGTAAAAGCAAAGTATAGTTAATGTGCCAATAGCTCATCTGGTATTGAATAGTAAGCACATGCACGCCAGACTTGATGTTCTCTTTAAGTCTGCTGATGATGCTGTAAAAGAGCCTTGGGAATCCCCTCAAAAAGGACTGGGATTCTTTGTGATGTGATTAAACGCCAGCGCTCCGTTAACCACAAATGTTCAGCACTCCAGTCTTTTTCTGTTTCGTTTTTTCTTTTTCTCTACTTGCCCCTCCTCCTTCTACTTCTTTTGCTGTAATTCTCATCCTTGCACTCCCAGTTCAGCTTCACCAAAATAATTGCAGACACACAAACACACGCACGGTCTATTTTGCCCCGTGACATCTACAATTAGAGACGTCGTGCATGCCATAAGTACATCTGTCAGTCTTCCCATTATTATAGCCGTCTTTCAGTGTTGCATTTTGCTTGGCTTACAATCCATATCCCAAAGCCCTTTTATATAGTTGAGGCATGAGGGAGCGAGCTATTTTAGGACTAAAGAAAGCCCTTGACCTGGTTTATCCTTTGGAGGAGGAGAAAGAGGACACCACCATGCAAACATGACAGCCAGATGACATAGCTGTGTGCACACTAGACCTGATACAGTTTGGTTTTTTTCCCCTGAAACAATTGTAGAATACACATTTACAAATGCTATTGTTTTACAACTGGAGCTGTTTCAATTTCAAATAAGAAAGATTTATCATGTGTGATTATGTCAGAAGTGTTAGTTCATCAAACAATCTGTGTATTTTTGGTTTAACCTTAGTACAAGAGATTTGAGATCAAACCCATGTTAGCACAGGGCTTACATCCTGTTGGCCTACAAAATATGGGATCTACTTCTCCAGTTGCATATTTTAACCTATGAAACGCATGATAAACATTCTAATAATTCCAGCATCTGCCTTTTGTGAACGCTCTTAGCGACAAATGTATGGACTTTATCTTGTGTTATTGGAAATTTTTCTGGTGTTTTAGATAGGGATGTCCCAATACAACTTTATAATTTCCGATACTGCAGCCTTGCTTGTCGGCCGATACCGATATTGATACGATATCAGCATGAATCACACAAACTTTTTTTATTCATTTATTTTTTTCTCTCTCTTTTCTTTAATAAAAATTTTTTTAATTACTTATTCTGTAGTGTGGAATGTTAGAAAAGGCTTGATCTAGTGATGTTACTCAAACAGAGAACAGTAGTCAACAACAGTTGGTATGAGAAAAACTGACCCATTTATTGTTATTGTTATAAAATAAATTAAAAAATGAATTGAAAAATAAATAAATTAATTTTAAAAATCCAGAAATTTGAATTCGATATTTGTTTTCAGGCTAATATTGGACCGATATCGGATCGGGACACTCATAGTTTTAGACACTAACATGAATGCACGTTCCACTGTAGTTACTGTCCTGAGCAGCGGCTGCTGCTGTCTGCTCATCCCCGCCAGAGAGTCAGCTGTGATCGAGGCAGCCTGCCGCTCAGGGCAGACTGACAACCATCACTCCGTATCCAGACTGTAAAAGAAATTCACTTTGAATAAGCGTTTCTTAGGTTTACACACAATTTATCCTGTCTGTTCTCGCTCTCCCTCTGACACCAGTGTGTGGTTGGGGCAGCCCCTGCACAGTCACGTGGCTCCGCAAGGACACAAAGTGGTCCGTTCCTCCCGAGTATGTTTGAGCCTTTAAACTGTTGCTTCTCCACAATGGTCTGCCTTTTTCCGCTTCATTTATTGTGTAACTGTGCGATGGAGACTTCTGCTGGAATGCTCGCATTTGCACTTGAGACGTGAACGCGCCTGACTTCAGTCGGGCAGCCTATAGTAACGCCCAAAACAATTCATGGAGCACACATATTTGTAGAAAGATCTCTGATTGGCTGACATCCAGCGTCACCCTGCTGGATTTATAAATGCATTCTACAGGCCCAGGAGAAGGAGAAAAGATTCAGTCCACTCATAACACTTAGGATTACAATATGCTGAAATATGAATATGGATTTTTGACCAAACCTTTAAGGTTTCATTTATTCAGACAACTTTCTTCAGGATATTTACTTTAATCTCCTGACATGTTTCGACTGTTAACTGTTAATCTTCCTCAGAGGCATCTGCTGATTGATTTGATGTGTCCTTATGAGTGTTTTCCAGGTGTGGCAAATTTAACAATTCTGCCAGGCTTGCCACACCCCCTGTCACCCGAGGGTCTCTGGAGAAGAGAGTTCCAGGTGTGGGAGAGTAAAAATGTTCCCTGATCCCTGTTGATATTAAAGCTCTGCTTTAACCATCGAGATCAGAAAGCGACAAATCTCTGGTGGTCCCAGAGACTTTTTATTCTAAAATTAGTTTTTTCATCATGTTTGTTATACCGTTACAAATACAGAGTAGCCAGGATTAGAGAACAAAGTGACAATATATTGTATTTTGTTTGAAATAGATTTATATTTAAGAAAGTCAAAGTATAGAATACAGTTGTTTTAGACTGTGGTGTTTTAATTCTAAAAAGAATAATAATTATTTAAGCTCTTTGAGCTTTCTCCTTCTTCCTGCACTGTATCTACAGTATTTCTGTGATGATTTGGGGGCTTATTTAAGTGTGCAAAATGGATCAATTAAAAAAATTTGATAGTTTTTAAAAAATGAAAAATCATCATCTGTATTTATATTTTATTTTATTATTACTAGACAATTGAGGCGACCCCATTTTATTTCCAGGCGACCCCACATAGGGTCACGACCACAAGGTTAAAAAACCCCGGTTTAACAAATAGTATCATTTTTCAAAGAATTACTTTCCTGTCAACACGCAAAGGTAAATCTAAATTAGTCGTTTGGTGGTTTTAAATTTGAGACTTGATAACATAAACATTAGGGACCATCACAAGGCATTAATCAATAATGTAATACACATTGTGTACGTTCCTGAAAAGAACTGTAATTTTACTCCCAGCTTCAAGATGTTTATGCAGCACGTAGCATTTTAAATAGGCCTCCTTTGTAAATAGAACAGTTATCTGTAAGTAAAAAAAAAATATCTCTATAACTAAAGACGTGGTTTTAAATTGGCTTCCCAAAGGTTATTTAACACTGGTGTTAATTTTGTTCTCATTGGTTGCATACCTACACACACACACAAAGAGAATGATGGGTCTTTAATGCATTTGTTGCCATCCAAAGACCAATGGACATGCATTGGGAGCAGAAGGCTGATATTCAACCATAAAGAGACTTTTGTTCTCCTCTAAACATTGACTTATTGTTAGTTATCTTCTGTGGGTGCCAGGATCGCTGGCAAACAATAACAGCCTTGATTCAGAGGTCCATATCCTCTGTCTTTTGCTTATTTCCATACCCAAAGTATTCTTTGTCTCATTAATGTAACTATCTAAGCTTCGGTTGGACGTTGGTTACCAGGGTACCAGTGTTTAATCATGAAACACAACCATCGTCTCGTTATAATAAAGGGGCTTTTGTTTTGTTTTTGTCTGAAGCATCAAGGAACCAACCTTTTTGACGAACTGTTTTTTTTGTCAACTGTCAGTCTTTGTGCAGGAGTACATATGAGGTTTAAAGGAAATCTCAGTGTTTGAAAGGGAGCAGCACAGTCTGTTCTCATTCCTGCCACAGTTTTCCAGAGGAACTTCCATCGTGGGTGGCAGTGCTAGTTTCACATAGTTAAATATTTAGTGACAGTTTTGAAAGGGTGTGCAGTGTGTGTTTGTGTCTGTGTGTGTGTTAGAAGAATCCCTGTGATTTGTTTTACTTTATACCTTGTGACTGCATAATAAGACAACACTCTGCCCCACTTCCTCTCTCCCACCCTCTCCCCCATCGCCGTGTTTCACTGCTTTTGCAGAGACGGAAGAAAATCCTCCGTCAGGATAGGAATAGAGCACGATAAAAATAAAACCCAGGAGGGAGGCAAGAGATAGAAAAGGAGAGACCCAGCCACAGCAGTGATGGTGGGAGGGACAGAGCTCGAAGGGGGCTGGGGGGAGGATTGGAGGCGGGCGCGAGGGTTGTCTCATGCCTTGCAAGAGCTGTGCAACTTCTTGGCAGCTTTTCAGAAATGAGCCTCAGAAGCTTGGCGAGCCACGCAGACATATTGAGACCATGGTCGCTGCCTTGCTCGAATTATAGCTCTGTTCAGGATGGTTGGGAGGCACCTCTCCACAGGTATTTCATCACCGTGCTGCAGACCTGCACTCCTTTGTTTTGTCTCACGTTTTTGCTTTGGAACTCCTACTCCTGTTTTTATTTGTGCACAGCGTGTTTGAGTCCATTTAAAGCTGCAGTGATGGGGCATTGTCACTTCCTGCTGTTTGGCTTTAATGGGGCAAGCGAGCCTTGCATGCGACCGAGACAGCAGCAGCGGTGGAGATTACAGACAGTCGATCTGAGCCTTTTTGGCTCCTATTCAGAACCGAGAAAATGGCCGTCTTGTACTGCTCAGCAGAATGACAGCGCTGCTCTTTTCTCTCCCTTTGCTCTAATTCAAATCTTCATCCTCTCTCGCTCTGTTAGTCGAGAAAATTGAAGCCTGAATAAAAGCAGAGTGGCACATAAATGTGGTGACCACCTTGTTTAGTTATTGCTATCAATGTGTTTTCATATTAACAAAGCATTCATATGTCATCATATGTAAACATCAAGGGCTAAAGCTGAAAGAGTTTGATAAATTAGACATTGTGCTTATGCTGAGCATGATCTTGTGGTTGATTTCTATATAAAGTACTTATTCCACTGTTATCAGAGCAGTTGTTACAGTCTGTGTTTTGATAAAGGAACTTGACTCTCATTTTTGTTGCAATACTGATACTTGATTTAACCATATTTATCGTAAGGAAAGCATTATGAGTTATTGTTGACTGAATTGCAAGGTTTATTAACCATATTTTAAAGCTGCTAGCTGATTTTAGCGCATGCCTCATTGATAAATGAATCAAACGTAATTTACTCCAAAAAGAAAGCAAAAAGGTCGAAATTACAGCTTCAAAGTTTGCTTTCATCCATACACGCACAATTTGTTGACATTTTCGCGCATTGCATTGTGGGATGTGGAGTCCTGTAAATAGATGCATCAAAGTGTTTTTACTTTATTCTTACCATGATATCTTGTGTTTCTTTGCTAGTTAAGGAGGATGGTGATTAGGGGATCGAAGCAAATTTCCTGAAAAAAGTCTGAATAAATGAAACTGTAAATTGTTATTTAAAAAAGAAAACAAAATGAACTTGCTGGAATTATTTTTGTTCAAGTTTGTTCCTAGCATTCTCTGTGATATCAAAATGAAGTAAAAACACTTCTGCTGCATGTCCGTAACACCAAATCCCACAATGCATTGGGTGAAAATTTTAACGAAATGAGAATTTTAAGTGGAAATAAAAACAAACGCTGAAGCGGTAATGTCTGGTTCATTGACCTATAAGGCATAAACTATGGTTTCATCTGATTTAAAAAAATCATCTTTTTTTTTTTTTTTTTTTAAATCCAGTGTCCCCACCAGTGATGTTGCTAGGTACGCGTCCTACGTCCCTGACGCATAAAAATCTAAAAGGATGCAGTAAATCCACTATCCATGTGTCCCAGGGATGCACCTCATTTTTCCCATGAAAAACGACACATTGTAAACAACAACTTATGTTTAAAATCACAGTAACTAGCAAAAGAAACCTAGCCGTCATAATTAAACACATTTTTTGTTTAATTATGATAATTTTTATTTATTAGTATTTATTTTGTTTCCTCACAGGAGTTAAAAACTAAAATTTTCTTTAAAAAATGATATATATTTCTAAAAAAAAAACCGTAATTTAAAAAAATAAAGTGGAAAACACGGAATTTGGGGAAAAATAAAATGGAATTTGGGAGAAAAAAAAAACAGAATTTGTAAAAAATAAAATAAAAAGGATTTTATAGGGTGCTAAGTCAAAGATACAAATTTCTTAGTAGTAAGCAGTGATGTTGCTAGGTACGATACATTGTAAACAACAACTTATCTTTAAAATCACAGTAACAAGCAAAAGAAACCTAGCCGTCAGCGGACCCCTTCACGCATTAGCTTAGCGCAGACATGATCCCCTTGTGTACATGCTAGTTTAGCCGCTACAACAACAACTAGCCAGTTAACTAGCTGCTTAATACACCACAAACATATCTGTATCATTTAATTTTTCCCAACAGACTTTGCACTGTGCTAGTTAAGTTACATTTTTGTGCTTTAAGTTTCATAGTGATTGACTCAGTTCATTTGATTCAGTTGATGTTCAGACAAGAAGGTTTTGGTGACAATTTGTTTTTTGACTGTCATGGTGATGAGAATGTTTTGTTTGTGTTAAAATCAGCACTTTTATTGATAATTTATTTTTGTACAACAGACACCTTTTTGTTTTCATTTGAATTGTATTTGTTTAATTTCAGATACATTTTGAACATACATGAATATATCTGCTAATTATAGCCGTATCATACCACAATTAAAAGAGTTTAACACTACAATTAAAGAAATAGAAGAATATAAGAAATAGAAAGAAATACATTTTTTTTATTGGGGACCCATTGAATTTCCCAGAGACCCACTCAAATCACCACCTGTGGGTCCCGTGGACTCACTAGGGCGACCGTGGCTCAGGTGGTAGTGGGTCGTCTTCTGATCGAGAGGTTGGGGGTTCGATCCCAGTACCTGACTATGTGTCGAAGTGTCCTTGGGCAAGACGCTAGTCGACCACTGTTCTCAGTGGTCGACTAGCGCCTTGCATGGCAGTCCTGTCCCATTGGTGTGTGAATGTGAGAGTGAATGGGTGAATGAGCTGATATGTAAAGCGCTTTGAGACTGCTTCAGTGTGGGGATAAAGCGCTATATAAAATCAAGTCCATTTACCATTTACCATTTACTACATTGAAAACCTATCAACATCACTGCCCCACGGTCATGAAATTCCTGGAAAAGTTATGGAATTTGAAAAAATGATTTTTCAGTCTTGAAAAATCATGGAATAATTTAGCTGTTTTGGAAATATTTCCTGTTTTCTTCTAATGTTTAAAATCCAACCTTCGCTATTACTATGGGACATTATAAAGTAAGTCTCTTAACCCTAACACCTTGTGTTGTACTTTGCATTTAATAAATGTCTCCAAATTGAAATTGTAATCTTAAACATGGTAGCACTTAGTTAGTTGTTGTTTAATGTTACATTCAATACATGATGCATCGTTATTGAAAAAAATATGACAAAATGGGTGTCAAATGCTATTGCGTCATTGTTCGATGCTATATGATAGATAAGTCATGGACACAACTTGCATTCCCTGTGTTACATTTTTGCTACAAACTATGAAACACTATCAGACCTCTGTTACACCAGTACACTGAAAAGACCCGCTCATTTTTGCACTTTAACGATGAATAGATCTTAGTGGTTAGAACTAAGTCATGGAAATTTGGTCAAATATTTTGGAAAAGTTTTGAAAAATCATGGTGAAAAAAGTCTTGGAACCATGTAAATCTCAATCAATGAAACTAAAAGAGAAGAGATTTGTTTTTCACAGAAGTTACTGTTATTTAGTTATTGTATAACCATAAAGCATCCCGGTGTGCTCTCCAATTTCTCTGTGGCTTTTTATAACAGTAAGATGATTGGGACAATTGGGTTTATGGGAGGCATAAAGAAAATAGATGTAAGTTGTAAATAAACCTCCAACTGTTGTCCTGTTTGTTTCTCCAAGCTTTATATTTGTTACGTGGGTTGTGTGTTTATTCAAGCATTTTATATAGCCCGTTTACACATTAGCAGGCTTTCATCTGTTACCATGGTATTTTAGCCTTTACTAACCCGATGTGGGTGTGATGACGTGTGAAGCCTGTGTCTCTAAGTACTCATCTGTTTATTCTTGGTCTAATTTATTTGTGTTTTTTTTTTTTTTTTTTTTTTTTTGCAGAACTGCCCCTACAGAGTGGAGAGGGAGCCCAGTATGATAATCCCCTCTGGGGATCCCATGCAGCCAACAGAAGTGCCACAAGTGCTGCATCTTCCATCAATCTCAGTGGCTGGGATCAACTGATCATTGACCAGGAGGACAGTGAGGCTTGGCCTTCTATTACCCTCAGCCAGAGCCAGGCCTCTTCAGGAGGATGCCTGTTGGACACTGACACTGGTCCCCTGACCAGCCGCAGCAGCACTACTACAAGTAATTTTACGACGAGCATGGCGACAGGAACTAATAATCAGACGGGCCACTTTCCTGCCAACCACCTTAACAGTAAAACCAATAGTCGGCCCAGCCCTGCCAATCACAGTGGAACCAGCATGCACTCTGGCCAAGTTGCATCTAATCGCAGCTGGGGTCCTGGACCTGTACCCTCTCATTGCCCCCCTCAGTCCACAGTGGGGAGTGAAGGGAAAGGTGACAGCACAGGAGGGGGAGGAGTAGGAGGAGGCAGTAGGGGCTGGGGCTCCTCTTCCTCACCCTCCATCAACAACTTTAACTTGAACTTAAACCCTAATGCCAATCCATCTGCCTGGCCCATGTTGGGACATGACAGTGGTGGCGCAGGGGGAGGCAGCTCAGGGGGAGCCAACACCATTTCACAACCTCAACCTACATCCAACCTCTGTAACCCAACTGGCCCCCCATCTGCTCAGAATAACACCTGTACTGGAGCCAACACTAACAGCAATCCCTCTGGGATAGGCAGCGCCTGGGGTACCATAATTACTTCTGATGCATCAGAGCCACATCCCTCTCCTTCTACGAATGTGTCTTTCAGTCCAGAACCTCAGAACCTTAAAAATGATGGACCAAATCACACTAACAAGCAGGAACCCCCCAGTCCCATCTGCAACCTGCCTGGCTGGGGTAATGCACCTTCTATGGGCCAGCCACCCCCAGGGGACTCACAGGTGAATGGAGAAGACGTTACCTCTGTATGGGGTAACAGCAGTAACTCAAAAGCTAACTCTACAAAGGAGACACCTGGCTGGGACTCGGGCTGGGGCCATGGAGGAGGTGGAACTGGCAAATCAACAGGTTGGGGTGAGCAGTCTGGTAGTGAGTGGGGCAAGCAGCACACTGAAGGGGCTAAGGGAGGCTGGGACAGCCCTAGTTCTCCTCCCCAGGATTCACAGGCCAGTCCCTGGAACAGGGCCCTAAGCACAACAGGTGCTAGTGAAGGCAGCAGTGACAGCATGGAAGGACACACCCAGCAGAATGACCGCTCATCTAGAGATAATCCGACTCCCCTGGTGCCTGCTCAGGACCTGGACCCAAGGGTACTGTGTAACACCGGGTGGGGGCAGACTCCTGTTCGCCAGCACACTTCCTGGGACATGGAAAATATACGTCAAAATAATGTTGGCACAGACTCACAGGGTTCTGGTGCCACTACTCTAAGTGATGGTCCAGGACCATCCAATTGTAACACGGCCCTGAGTCAAAGGACTGATTCTGGGAGCAAAAGTGATGTCTCAAGTTCTCAGCGAGCCACTAACTGGGGGGGAAACATACCTGTGGCCAACCAGACCAGCTCTGGTTGGGGCGAGCCTCCCAACAATGTTAAGCCTATGAGTGGTCCCAGTAGCTGGGCAAACCCTCCCCCAGTACCTCCCTCCACAGCCAGTATTCCCAAGAATGGGGGGCAATCTTGGAATGAGGAGAAGTCTACTGGTTGGGAAGATCCTCACAGTAAAGCATCATCCCAGGTTTGGGGAGAGCAACCCAAAGTGTCCCATAGCTGGGGAAACAGCGGAGGGAGCAATAACACAGGAGAGTGGAGAGAACCAGAGGAGAACAAAAAGAGTCCCACTAACCCCTCCTGGGAGGGAGAGGCAGGGGGCTGGAAGGAGAACCCCAGAGGCTGGGGAATGTCTGCTCCAGGACCTGGAGTATCTGGAGGAGGAGGAGGTGGAAATGGGAACTGGGGAGAATCAGTTTCTCAGCGCCCCAATGGTCCTCCTCAGGGATGGGGGAGCAAGCCTCAGGATGGGCCTAGTGGTAACAGTGGAGGAGGGAGCATGGGCTCCTGGGGGGGCTCAGGTGCAATGAAGCAGGTTGCAAGCTGGAGTGCCAGTAAGCAAGAGTCTGTGGGTGAGCCCACAGGCTGGGAGGAGCCCTCCCCTCCCTCAATCCGCCGTAAGATGGAAATAGACGATGGCACCTCTGCTTGGGGTGATCCTGGTACTTACAGCAAAGCAGTCAATCTATGGGACAGAAACAATCCTGGGGCATCCCAAGCTAAAGTGAACAGTGCAGGCAATAACCCCCCAGGATCCAACACCAACCACCCCATCTCCCATAATCACATCTATCATGGGCCACCTGCACCTTTACAGAATCATACCCAAAACCCAGGGCCAACCAGCGGTCCTATGGAGCCCGCTGTGCAACACCAGTCTGGACCATCTCATAACAGGGCTCCCCTAATATCTCAAGGTAAGAGCTCCTACACCTTATTTACTGTTTTTGTGTTGTAATCCATTAAAGAGTCATATTCCTTTCCTCACATTGGGGAAAAAAAAGAAATAATTTACTTTCTGATCATTTGCGTCATTAGTAGTGTTGTGTTCAAGACCGCACTATCCGAGACCAAGACTTGCCCGAGACCAGAATGCACCGAGACCAAGACAAGACCAAGACTTTCGGGAGCCGAGACCGAGTCAAGACCAAGACCGAGACAAGCCGAGACCAAGACCAAGACCAAGACCATAAACATTTTTTTTCCAATTTAAAAAAATATATAAATAAATAAAATTATGGCAAGGTTCGACAGTTAAATAACATTCTCTCTTTAATTTTAGTTTATTTTAAATACATTTGACGGACAAAAAAGGTGCCTGCAAAAAATTAACTAAAATATTAAAACTACTACTGCTACTGATAAATTCACAATTATTCTACATATTTGAAAACAATATTTTTATGTCAGCTGAATGTACAGCAAGTGTTTAAAAGCATTTCTGCCAAGAAATAATGATTCTTGATTCTGATTCTTTCAGTTGTTCAGGTTTAACAAGTCACAGATTTCACAAGATATTTTTTTAGTTTGAAAAAGCCTTTACACAGGTTATTTTTATTAATTCACTTAGTTGATATAGTTTAATTTGGTTGCTGTAATATAACTAGGATATTCAATTAACAAAGGTTTCCAACTGTAACTGTAAAAGTGAAACTTTCTGAAATAAAACTACAAACAAGTTGTCAGCAGTCTAAAAAACAAAGATCTACAGGTAGATGTGAAACTAAATAAAACAAACTCAACCCCTGGAACAGTCATGTAACAAATTAATCAATAGTTCTTGTTGAGAATTATTATTATTCTGGATACAGTGGAAACAGAACCTATAAAAAATAATTATATTGTGAACCTGTTTATATTGTGGGGAACATATTGTATACATACATGTAATTGGAGTCTAAAGACACAAAAAAAACACCACTTTAAAAGATAATAGACTACTATAAGACCTCTTTACAGTTATTTGACTCATTCTGTGATGCGCGGCGATGACGCGCTGGTGACGACATAATCCAAGATGGCGGCGGCCCGGACTACAGCCGATATTATGTAATAAAGCCTTAAAAGACATGGATATAATGAAAAGAGTGGATGGACAGATGCATAAACATGCGGACTTTCACACGGACACACAGGGACTTATTAAACACACACGGACTTATTAAACACACACGGACCTCAGTAAACACGGTAAAAGGAACGGGCTTCACCGCTCGGCTGGCACTAGGACCCAGAAGCAGAGTAAGTGCGTCCCCTATCCAGCATTCACAGGCTGTAATATCATCAGTTTATCATTTTACCAGTTGTTAGAGCTACTGTCTTTACCAGGGAGATAATATTTATTACTGGTGATTGTTTTCTGGAGTTTTACTGGGATTTTTACCGGTGATTAGTTCATTTCTCCCTTGCGCTCCGCGGTCCAAACTGACACCGCAGCCACACACACACACACACACACACACACACACACACACACACACACACACACACACACACACACACACACACACACACACACACAGTCACATTAAGGAAGGTTGTGGTCATTATACGGGGTGGATTAAATAATGAATAAAGGATTGTTTTATCCCGTTCTTCTCCGTGTTATTATCACATTATAAAAAAGGTTAAAAATAGCAGGAATTAGTGCTGGTCTCGAACGGTCTTGACGGAAAATCCCGAGTCCGGGCAGCCCGAGTCCAAGACAAGACCGAGTCAAAATGCTTCAGAGTCCGAGACAAGACCAAGACCTTTAAAATTTGGTCTCGAGACCGGTCTCGAGACCAAGACCGGTCTTGACCACCACAACACTAGTCATTAGGGTTAAATAAAACTGCTCAGGGCTTTTCTGATTCTCTATTCTTCTACACTTCAACCTAAAGGTGTTGAACTTAAAAGCTGGTTAAGTCGTTAACTGAGTGCATTTTTAAGATTTTAGTTATTAATCCACTTAGAGGTAATACCTTGACCTAGTTTGCGCTTCTTGGATTTGTATCTAATGAACTCTCTGAGTCAGTCGGGCAGTGCTGCCTCGACACCCCGAGGCTTCTTGGAATTTTCAACACCAAAAGTGGGTAACCCTGTAAACTTTACTTTTACTGCCATAGAGACACAAAATAATGCTATTTATAAAATGCATGATGAAAATACGTATTCACCACAAACTGAGATGAAGTGGAAGTGTGTGATTATATTGGAGCCTAGCACCATCTGTCCATTGGTCAGAGCAAGCCTCCCGCCCTCTACTGTTCATTATGAGACACTGCATGTTGGTACGGCTACAATTCTGAGACATTGAAGTGGGATAGAAACAAGCAGAAGTGAAAGTAACGGATTACAAGTACTCACGTTACTGTAATTGAGTTGTTTTTATCAGTAAATCAGTAATTTGACTTGTACTTAATTACATTGTAAAAGAAGTAAAGTAATTAGTTAAATTTCTACATTCAACCATTACTGAGTTAGTTATTATTTTCTGTTTTAAAATGATCAACGGACATTGTAAAACTACAAAAAAATCAAATGACCAGACAACAATCAAATGCATCACATCATAGCCAACCAATCAGATTAAATGTAATGCTCCACACCAAAACAGCATTGAATGCTGGTTATTTTCTCAGTTTTAGAGTTCATAAATGTAGCTATACTTAGAGCCTAAACATTTTTTTTTAATTATTATTTTGAATTGAATTCATTCATTTAATTCAGTTATTTTATTTAAAATATAATTGTACATTTGACAAACCTTTTATTTTATACAGATGTGTTTGTGGAAAATAAATTAAGTTTCATTTGTGTAAAATTCTATCTATTCCTTTTTAAGTTTATACATGAGATGTTTACTGTATGCAAGGGAACCGTGGCAAGATGTATTACCAAAAAAAAACGTGGTTGGTAAAAGTAACGATTAAGTTTTACTTTGAGTACAATTTAATTGAGCTTCTTTTTACTTGTACTTGAGTATTTTATGTATGACTTACTTACTTTCAATCAAGTAACAGTGCATCTACTGTGTAGGATATATCAGTACTTTTTACACCTTTGGAAACAAGGCAGTTTGATTGTGCTGTTTTGTTTAGATCAGTGATAATCTCAGCCCTCCTCTCACAGTAGGGTGAATGTTATCTGTAATTTTGGATCAATCTTCAGGATTTGACCTTTTCCTGGCACGAGTGCTAAGCTTTGCCTGGCCCAGCAACAGCTCCTCAGACAGCACCGTATGTACCATGCCAAATAGGGCTGAGCTGCGCCAGATCCTAAATGGGCATCTCTCTGCTCCATCAGCGGTCTCACTAAGCCAGGCCTATGTCAAAACTCTTAAGTTAAAAATGTCAAGATTTATATTGTGCATTTCCATTTTGAGAAAAATAGAGATATGAGTTTTGGTTCATATCGTCCAGCCAGTGACCAGCATTTTTTCTAACTACAATTACATTACTAGTGGTATCCCAGTCCGATATTAATATTGAATATCGGTCCGATATCAGCCAGAAAACTTATATTGGATTTTATCAGACTGCATCTAAAATCTCTGATATAAGCGCTCCAATAAGTTTTTGTTGTTGTTGTCCCCGCCCTTAGTTGTTCCCACCATATACTGACAGTAAAAAATAACTGAAGTGAATTTGAATTGTTTGCCCTTTAAAAGTATAATTTGTTTTTATTGGGTTTATTTAGGTTATTTTTCAGGGTCTTATAATGTATTTTTTTGATTTATTTTATTCAATTGTAGAATACTGTAGATATTATGTTGATGGTTAAACTTTATGTAACCAATTGGTTAATAATAAATGGGTCAGTTATTCTCATACCTACTGTTGTTGACTATTGTTCTCTGTTTGAGTAACATCACTTGTTCAAGACTTTTCTAACATTCCACACTACAAAGTAAGTAATAAAAGAATGTATGATTTCGTGCTGATGTTGTATCGGATTGATATCGGTATCAGCCAATACTCAAGGCTGCAATATTGGTATTGCATGGGAAGTGAAAATATTGTATCGTGACATTCCTATAAAATACAATTTTTTTTTGTCCTCAGAAAGTCAATTACTTTTTACTTAATTTTATGTTATGAAAATATAGGTTTTAATGTTTTTGGTGTAAGTATCTGAGCCTTTTTTGTGTCAGTATAGCCCTCTTTTTCATTATTTTTAAATGGTAAAATGTGGGAAAGCTTGATATGGAACATTTTAATAATCGTTAACTACACACTGTATGTGTAGAACTGTACATAGAACTGTAACATGGTTCCCCATTTTTGCGTTAAATTATATTTGACAATTTTTATAGAATTTTCATGACAATTACAAAGTCAATTACCTAAACTCAATTACAATTTCATTATGATTACGACAGCAACATGTTTTTAAATTACAATTATAATTACACCATAATTGTAATTCATTACATACATACATTTCAACTTAAAGATCAGAAAAAATATATAATTCTACACTCGAAAATAACCACAAAATCCCTTTTGTAAAGGAACAAGTTTGTATTAATTTATCTATAAATGGTTGCATTGATCTGCTAAACCCTCTTTTTTAATATTCTTGTTTCTAAATTCTTCTGATTGTGCCTTTTTAATTGTATACAGTAATAACAAAACACTGCTAGTAACTTCAAATGCACAGGTTCATCAAACATGTTTTAATTATTAGTTTATGTTGTGTATTGAATTCTTGTTTATATTCTCTGGCTATTGTCATTTATTTGCCTTCAGGTTGGGGAGACTTACCGAGCAGCCACACAAAATCAGAGAGCTCGTAGGGGGAACCTGCACCAGCTCCAGTCAGCGTGGATAACGGGACGTCTGCCTGGGGGAAACCTACCACGGGCTGGGGAGAAGGCAACCCTGACAACTACGGCAGGGGCAACTCGGCAATGACGTCTGCACAGTGCAAGCCTGGTAAATAAATAGCCTAACTGACGGTCGCGTTTGTTCTACACGGCAACAAAAAGAGTGATTCCCTAATATTTGGTCCCCTCAAGGACAGAGAAAAGTGGTTTAAATTGTTGTCACTAAAACCTACAATGCCCCCTAGTGGCTTCTTTGTCTTAATATTTTTTTTTCTGGTTTGAAGATGCATCACTACTCTCATACCTACTGTAGTTACATGGTTTAATGCAGGGGTTCTCAACCTTTAGGTCAGGACCCCATTTGGGGTCGTGAGACACTGGGAGGGGGTCGCCAGATGCCTTCAAGAAACTAGGAATATTTTTTTAATAGTTTGAGCTGATTTTTGCCCTTTCTTTAAACCCTTGTTCTGCAACTACACCAAACTTGCCATATTTTAGCCTTTTTTAATAACTTTTTCTTTCATATTTTTCCTCTTTTTAATGCATTTTTGCTACATTACTCCCATTTCTGCCACTTCTGCATCAAGTGTCAATGCATTTACTGCACATTTTCTCCACTTTTAAGACATTTCGGGCACTTCTTAAACCCTTTCCACCACTTTTCCCACTAAATGTTGCATATGTTGACCCATTATTGTCACTTTTTAACCTCTTTTCACCTTATTTGTTGTTTATACTTAACTTAAGTAATTGTTTCTACTTTTTGAATAACATTACCCCAACCCCCTTCCTCAATTGCTCCCACTTTTAAGCCAATATTGAGACTTTTTTTTTTTTTACTTGATCCTTTTTTACCACTTCTGTCAGTTTTTGGCCACTCCAATATGCAACTTTTAACCAATTTCTGTGGTTTTTAAAATCCCATTTCACCACCTTTTCCACCATTTTGGTCACTTTTAACCCATTTTATTTTTGATTAAACAAGGATTTACATCTTGAAGATGACTATATACTATGGCACAAATAATAGTAAACCTCCTGGATAACAGTGGATATTATTCAGATAAATAAATGTGGTTATCACAGATCCATAGAACAATGGATCATCATTTTGCTGACTTCATGGATGGGCCCCAAAAAGCTCTCCCCTTTATTCCCCCTTATAGATGGCCCTGGTTCAACCACCTTCAGCTACAGTGGGGGGTCCCTGGTCTCTGGAACCTTATTTTGGGGGTTGTGGGCTGAAAAATTTGAGAACCACTGGTTTAGTGAAGTTACATTTTAATTTTCAAGCCCAAAAAATAAAGGTACATTAAAAACATCCCTTTGTTCTATTGGGAAAGGTCAATCTTGTTTAATGTATTATTACATCCGCAATCCAGTGTTATATTTACTGCATTTATCTTTCCAGTCTTTTTCCCCATTGATGCTAAGATGTTCGTGTTGTGCTTTTCCAGCCCCCAAACCTATGCAAGACGGATGGGGAGGTGGAAATGAAGAGCTCAGCATGTCTAGCAATCAGTGGGATGCCGAGGAAGGGGACATGTGGAATAGCACTGCCTCCCAGGAGAGCAACTCTTCATGTAACTCCTGGGGAAACCCATCCAAGAAGGGCCCACCAAAGGTGCAGCATTAGGCAGATTACACGTTGAACAGCTCTGTTTTCATGCGTTTACTTTGGCTATCAATGTAAAACATGAGGCAAAATGCAAATTATTTCCTCTCTAGGGGAAGATCCAGGTAAAGCAGGAGGATGCCTGGATCATGAACCGTCTCATCAAGCAGCTGACTGACATGGGCTTTCCTGTAAGTTTAATTTACAATAAATGCTTTGTTGCTCTGAATCAGTCGTTTGGCATGATTCAATTTAAATAAAAAATTAAAAAAGGAATAAATAATTAATAAAGGCTTTAGACGACCAGGATTTTTGGGCCGATCAGTGAGTAAAAATAAAAAGATCATCAATTCGATCATATGAGTAGGGATGGGTACCAAATTTTTTTTGTTTACCGACCTAATTCCTTCAGTACTACTTGGTACCGATTCACAGAAAATCAAACGGTACCATGTTTCAGTACCTAAACGCATTTTGTGACTGTGAGGGAATGTAAGAGTTCCCAATTTTCCATGTAGCACCTGAACATAACATTGTACGCACAAGCGTCATGACGTCAGTAGCTGCTGGTAAAGTAATCATTGTTGAAAATAAACATTCTAAAGTATTACGCCGGCTTTTAAAATGCGAAATAGACCGAACACTAGAAACATGACAGGTATGAATGCGAGTTTTACTCCAGCACTTGAAAACATTTAATTTAGTCCCTGACCAGCAGCTGCGTCGACTACAAGAGAGTTAGAGATGAAGCTGCTGAGGCAGGCGACACTGGAACTACATGAAGCCTCCATCATGGAGCAAAGAGATATTTCCCAGTTGTGTGGCATCGGAACATCCGCTGTTGCTTATAGTCTGTATTCACAGGTACACCACTCAGGTAGGGCCCAGACGCGCGCGCGCGCGCGCACACACACACACACACACACACACACACACACACACACACACACACACACACACACACACTCCTGTGTCCTGAAATGGACAGAAATATCCGATATTTAAGAGAAAGTAAATCTGAGTGCATTGCTTTGCTCTTAGGACTTTCTCTTTTACATGCAGCTGCACCGCCTGGATAAAGAAAACACATACGCACACACACACACAGATGCTAACTGCAGATACCGCCCCCGCTTGTAGAGCCGGTAGACTTGGGAAGAAAGCCGGTGCTCAGCTGCTCTGCTCCAACCGAGCATCATTTTTTATATTTGCGCACACAGGTTTTGACCTCTTTGCACAAATGTGAGTGAAACACTAAAGTCAGTGGTGTGGAACTTTTTTGTGCAAATGAGACAGATAAAACAATGCAATAAGAGCATTTACAAAAAGGTTCAAAATGACAATGACGTCATTGATCGGATCGGTGAATTAAGATGTTGCAGCCAGTCACAATACTTGCATAAAATGCAAAATATTGTCCGATCCGATATAGCTGATCATATCGGCGTAAAGCCTAATAATAGATTTTTTTAGTAAATAATTTTGATGCTTGAGCACTTGTGCTGGATGTTTTACTCAATCATTCTTATTCATAATTTGTAGTTTTCAGCTGTGTATGTTGGCATCTGTTTAATTCCAGAGAGATCCAGCTGAGGAGGCGTTGAAGAGCAACAACATGAACCTGGATCAGGCCATGGGCGCACTGCTGGAGAAGAAGACGGAGCTGGACAAGCGGGGGATGGGGATAACCGGCCATGACTACAACAACGGCCTCATCAACAAACCCATGGGCTGCCCCAGACCTCCGCTTCTTTCCAAAGACCCTTCATCTGATCCACGTTTGCCCTTCATGGAAAAGGTGTGTCACTCAATCACTATGTAAATTGGAAATGGATAGAATATGTCTCTTAGATGTTCAAACAGTTGGATGCATGGTGAAGAAACTTCAAACCCAGTCAGAGTCCCATTTTCACCAGGACTCATCACTCCTTCTGTCTCCACAGATGCAGAGTGGAATGTTTGGCATTGGTGGAGCAGCACAAGCTCGGGCCATGCAGCAGCAGCAGCCGCCTCCTCAGCCATCAGTGCCACCTCTCAGCTCCTCTCAGCCTAGTCTACGAGCTCAAGTGCCTCAGTTTCTCTCCCCTCAGGTAGAAGCAGACAAATAGGCAGCATTTAGGGGTGTGTAGGAGGAGTTTTTAATAATGGGTTATATAAATAAGAATATTAATTATGATCATTAATATTACTTCAAATTTTGCGGGGTGCCACTCCTGTTAACAGGAGAATTATGTCTACGTTTTTAGACTAATCCCATGAATTTGAAACCAGGGAAAAGTGAATGCGAAGAGCAACATCTACACCATAATCACAGCTTTAATGAATCAGAGGAATCAAAGGTTACGTTTAACCTTTTATTCAAAATTCAACAATTAACACAGTCAAAATATCAATTGAAATGGGATAATTAAATCATGATAAAATGCATTTCTAGGCTAATAAAAGTGAGGATTATATGTAATAAGGTGAAATCACTATTCTAGGAGAATGCTAGTCTACTAAATATTGAATAAAAATGCAGGATACATATTCGAATGATAAGATCATAAAATCAAAGAATAAAATCATAAACAGAGCTTTTAAAACAAAGAGGGGAAGACAGACAGGGGAGAACAAACAAACATGAATGAGATGAAGTGTGTGGAACTTGTTGTAAGTGTATGTAAGTGTGCAGTTATGGAAGTATGTGTGTGACCTATTGTGGATCAAGTTTGCTGATCAAAGTTTGTCAGGTACCTTGAAGATGATGTCAGGGTTGGACCTGGAGGTGCTGTTTGTAGAAATGCAGAGAGACGTGCCACCGTTGAGTTCTGTGACATTTCAACAGAGTATAGCCCCTACAGCCAATACAGGCAGTTCTGGCCTTCGCAGCTGGTTTAGAGAATGGCTCGTGGCTTACCACAGTGGGTTGCGAGCCGGGCTTCTTTTGGCTGTTACGCACGTCACTAGATGCTGGGTTCGTCCAAACCAAGCAAGCTGTTGTTTCCAAAAATCTAACTGTTTCAACTAAAAATAAAATGAAATAAAAAAATGGGGAGGGGAAATGCGTTGAGCATGAAACGCCAGCGTCCCTAAACTAATATTTTGGGCGTTTTTCTTCCTTTTAAAAGATTATCTTTGAGACTCGCCTCCCAAGAAGGAAGCTTCGTTGATTGGTTTAAAGTTGCCAGCATCTCAGCTGGCTGCCTGTGGGTGTGTCTGGGGTATGTGTTTATGTGAGACAATGACAAACAGGAGGGATGATTCCTAGATTTACACACAAACCATAAAAATGAGTTCCGCATAGTCAAATAATCTTTTTTCGACATCCTATCTTGAAATATCATGTATTATGAAAGAGTTTGATACCAAACACGACCGGAAAATAGCCTAGTATTACTTTAGGAACCGGTTAATGAATTTTACTTGTAATTACTCGTAAACATCAATGTCAAAAATCATGTTATGCCTCTTCTTTACTATATGGTTGCAGTAGATACCTTAAACTAACTTTTGTGATGTTTTCTGGTATTTTAAGCACTTTTTAAATGATGAAACATTTAAAATAGCATTCTGTGGGTATAAAATTACCTGAAAAGAGTGGAATAGGACAGACATTACTTGCAATTTCGATTTCTGCAGAAACTATTCCAATAATGTTTTTGTTTGTAACTTTTCAAACATAACACAGTTTCTTTGTTCTTATTTCTTCATTGGGACTCATCCCAGTAGAGGCCTGGGCAGTGTCCTTGTGTGACAGCTCACCACAGGGGTCAGTGGGACAGTTCTGTGATCTTACAGCATCCCAAAGGTATCTGTTTGTAAAGGAGGGGGAAGACGGATGTTCTTCCCTCGTGTGGAGTCGTAAAAAGAGTTTGTACTGAACACTTCAAAGTGTTGGGTCAGTCTTTTTGGCTCCGTTATTGGTTCAAAGGAAGCATAGTGGGTTAGCTATGCACCTCAAAGTTGCTGGGGCAGTTATTTTGTAAACAGTTTGTGATAAAGAAACAGGCTCCTTGGTTAATTCCTGTTAGGAAGAGGGTCTTTGGGCTTGATGTGGTTTGGTTCCCTACAGGTGCGAGCATTGTCAATGAGGTAAAAAACTGTGTAAAGGACATTTATTTGTTCTGTGTTTTACAGGTTCAAGCACAGCTCTTACAGTTTGCAGCAAAAAACATTGGTCTGAATCCTGCACTTTTAACTTCACCAATAAACCCTCAACATATGACACTTCTCAATCAACTATACCAGCTGCAACTGGTGAGTCTACTTTGAAATCATTTCACACTACTAAAGCTGTTTTCGAAATGATACACTCCATACTATATACTACAAAGTCAATGAGTATATACTGTCTACTATATACTATTAGTGTGATTAGAATTAGGACCGTTTCCACTGAAGTGTACTTAAGATGCATTTGGAACCTACAACGACAAAAACCTGAAGCACACTGAGGATAAATATCACTGTTGATTCTCCAATTTTGAAAGTTCTGAAAACATTTTAAGTGAGAAAGTGACCAAGTAGAATATCAACATATGGTCATTTGATCCATAAAACACACGGAAACACATTTAATTCCGACATTTCAGAGTTTTTCTGAGACTCGCCATTGTGTTACTGACAAAACTTCCAGGTATCTTCAAAACAAACAAAAGTGTAAAAAAAAAACCAAAACTAATGGACAGGGTCCCCGCGGTCATGAAATTCCTGGAAAAGTTATGGAATTTGAAATACCAATTTTCCAGTCTTGAAAAGTCATGGAATACTTTTAACTGTTTTTGGAAAAGTTTTGAAAATAAAGCTTATTTTATTTTAATGTTTAAAATCTAACCTTCACTATTACTATGGGATGTTAAGCAAGTCCTTTAACTCTTACACATTGTGTTGTAAATTGCTTTGAATAAAAGTGTCTGCTAATTGAAACTGTAATCTTATAATCTTATAATTAAATGTTATAATAAAAATAATGGTAGCACTTAGTTAGTAGAGGTTTAATTGCTATCAAAGGCAATCATGCCATTGTACGATACTATATGATAGATAAGTGATGGACACAACTTACATTTCATGTGTTACATTTTTGCTACTAACCATGGAACACTGTCAGACCTCTGTTACACAAGTACACTGGAAAGGCCCGCTCATTTTTGGTAGAATAGATCTTAGCGGTTCAGAACTTATGGAATCGGAACAGTATCATAATGAATGAACTCTTGCAGGGTTTTTCACGAATGCACATGCTTTGTTTCGCAGTTCTATTTCAGATTCACAAATGCACACGATCTGTTTCACAAATATATATTTTATGCAAAACTGTATTATAATTTCTGAAATGCAATTTAAACCAATTGCAGAGCTACTCATATGTGTGCGCATGCGCAGTGTTCAAACAAGAGTGTGGAGAAAATGTAAGAAGCCAAATGGCTGGCTGAAAGCAAACACACCTGATTGGCTGATGAATCTATCGTCCACTTTTATCAGCCATCAGCCAATGGTGACGTTTGTTGACCCACAACGTCAGGGCAGTCTCAAAATTCACCGCACACATTTCTCTCACAAATACACAGAGGTTTCATCGCACAGAAGCAGTTTGTAAATGCATATTCAGCAATTTGCATTATCTGTGGATTTATATTACAAGTGTGCCTCAAAATAATATTTGTGAAGTACAGCGTGTGCATTTCAGAATTTATATTACAAGTTTGCATAAAATAAATATTTGCGAAACAGATCGTGTGCATTTGTGAATCTGAAATACAACTGTGAAACAAAGCATAAAATATATATTTGTGAAACAGATGCAAAACAAAGCATGTGCATTCGTGAAAAACCCTGTAAGAGTTCAATCATTATGATACTGTTCTGATTCCATAAGAACTAAGACGTGGAAATTTGGTAAAATTATTTGGAGAAGTTTTGAAAAATCATTGTGAAAAAGTGTGGGAACCCTGAATGGAAGACAAGAAGAGATTGAATCGTCCCAGGATGATTTTACGTTCCACTCGCAATGCATCATGGGGCGGTTGAGTATGACTAGTGTGTCTACAATGCATACTTAAAAAATGCACCCATATAGTATACATTCGGGTATTTCTCGCATACTCAATCTTTCCATACTATCTAATGTGAACACTATATACTCACTTTGACGTCAGACTTAGTATGAGTAGTACGTTAGTGTGACATTTACAACACAGCCTTAAAGTGTTTTATTTGACTTTTGTGAACATGTTGAGCAGACAGTTGCATTATGGTACATATTTGAGCACCAATAAGTTGTACTGGTGCTCAAAGTTGCAACTTTTCATTGTTAATTGTATTGATGTTTAATTGACAGGCGTACCAGCGTTTACAGATTCAACAGCAAATGTTACAGGCGCAGCGCAATGTTTCCGGCCCCATTCGACAACAAGAGCAACAAGTAAGTTTTAAGTTTAAGTCTTTAGTTTCCTCCCTTTATTTTGTCCTAATTAGATTAGATTTGATCTTTTAGTCATAGTGTCAGTTCAAATGTTTTGCTGTGATACATTTTAAGTGTGCCTGTGGATGTGTTCTCAGGTTGCACGTACAATCAATAACATGCAGCAGCAGATCCAGCAGCACCAGCGCCAGCTGGCCCAGGCCCTGTTGATGAAGCAGCAGCAACAGCAGCCGCCTTCTTCTCATACAGGCCTTCATCCTGGTGGGGCCAAATCCACCCTGGACTCCTTCCCAGGTCACCCCCAGGCTCCAGGCCTGCCTGACCTGCAGACCAAAGAGCCGCAGTCATCTCCCAACACGTATAGCCCCTACTCCCTCTGTAAGTAGCATCAGTGGTTTTAGTTCTGAATGCTAACACAGGTCACAGCTTCACACTAACATCCCTCTGTGTGTCTTCAGCTGGACTGAATGCAAACATGAATGTAAACTGCATGGAGGTGGGAAGTCTGAGTATGAAGGAACCTCCCCAGCCCCAATCACGCCTCTCACAATGGACTCATCCCAACTCCATTGAAAGCCTCTCTGGAAACTCCTCCCCTCTGGAGCCCAACCTGGGCAAACATGGTGAGGCTGGAAAGGCAATTACAAAAAGAAAGAACATACCAAACTGCATTTATTATGCCAAATACCACTATTGAGGCCCTGTTTACACGTCGTTTTGCTCCTGTTTCCATTTTTGTTTCCAAAAAGTTTTGCATTCACACAGCAATGTTTTCAAAACAATCTCTGTTTACATGAGACTGTGGGAAACATAAAAACAATGTAGTATAAATGCCAGGCCCATAGATGGTGGTGGGATTTTGCAATGAACCAAAAAAAGCGCATGCACAGAGACCCTTTTGCCAAGTGTAGAGCTTGAGTAGGACCTACAAAGTTAGACCTTACCCGGCCCGAGGCCAACTGAATACAGCCCGAGCCAGAATAAAGCTGATCTATCTTTAAACCAGTGCTTCTCAATAATTTTCTGTTACGCCCCCCCCCCAGGAAGAAGAAAAAATTTTGTGCCTGTAAATAGTATAATTTGTCGATAAAATTGTTATAAGTACACCTCTGCATAACATTGTGTCCTTATTAACATTAAAGAAATCAAAAAAAGAAAGAAGTATAGATGAACTTACATCAAAGAATAACTTTATTTGCTGTCCTGGAAGTCATTTCAGTCTCAAAACATCAATGCTTACGGTGTTTTCCAATTAAAAAGGGGTAATTCTAGAGATATAATGCAATGAGTTCAGGAGCGGGAGAAAACGTGTCTACTCCTCATCCACCATTACCGGAAGACCAAAGAATAACTTTATTAACATTATTTTTAGTCTGTTCCAGAAAAGATTTAAAGTGCATCAATTTTCCTAAAATAAAAAAAATGTAATCCTTATTTAAACTATAAAAGTTTTCAGAATCAGTTATATAGGCCAAGTACAGTTTAAAATCAATTCAAGGAATTTATCTTGGTGGATGGTGCAAAGAACAACAAAACAGAGCGCCACTGCCACCTACAGTAGTTGATGTGCATTTACACTTTACTCTAGTACAGCAAAAAAAAGGCATGTTCCCCAGGGTCACAGGATGAGTTTTTTTTAATAACTCAGCTTTATTTAATATCCTCTCATTCTGCATAAGACTGTAAACATGACAACAGATTAATGTGCCGCTACGTAGAGGTTTACTGTTGCAACACACAACCCAACCTGCTCTCTACATAATATGTGACTCACACAGCTCCACAACGAGTCAAGAACAGGACGTTTATTTTTTTTACATCATTTATTCATGTACCAGAGGACAGCCTCCATTCACCTCCTCAGCATCTATTTGTGAGTCTTTATTGCACTAATCCAAACACATCATCTGACCGTTCATTCACCGTGCAGTGTCTGAGCTGAGTTCAACCAGAGTCTGTGTTAAAAAGATAGAAATGAAGCTTGACCTTGGTGTCAAGCAAATATTTAAAGCTCTAAGAGTGCAGCACTGTGATTATGGTCAGAATCTGGTGCAGGTATGAAATCCGTCTCCACTGATCCAAGTGATGTTGAAGTAAATCAACACTTTGTTGCAGAACTTCAGTTAAATTCCAAAGATCTGCCTCAGTGAACGTGCCCGTGACACAGAAAGTGTCTGTTCCCCGTTTACACGGTGACTGAGAGGGAAGCGTTTTCAGAAACTTCTACTCTGGTGCCCGTTTTTAAAAAGTTTTCAAGCACCTAAATGCCATTTCCCTGTAAATAGAATGCCAAAATGCAACACAACTTGTATAAACTAGGACTGAATGTTTGAAGTTAATTATGTGAGGTCAGCAAACCCAGATTAGTTGATGGACTCAACTATGTGCAAAATGTTCAGTAGAATTTATTACAAACTGGCAGCTACTTTTTCCCTTTGTTGTTCCTAATCAGTTTCCACATCACCCTCAGGTGCCAACCTGGGCCCTCCTGTTAAGCCCCCCCAGCTGGACGACTCGTACAGCCCTTACAACATGATGTCCAGCTCAGAGTCTCCCACCAGTCCCCTGGTTCCCCCTGACAGCTGGGGGCAGGGCAAGGCCAACAATGACAAGATGGCCAATGGGACCAATGTCAACTGGCCACCAGGTTTGAGACACAACTGGTATACTTTGTGTGTGTTTGAAATGGAAAACAGAATTTACATCAGTGACGTGCAGGCAGGGTAGGCAGTGCCCACCCAAGGGTGAATTGATATTTTGATTATTTGTTTTAATTATAATATTATTATAATTTATTTTTTAATTTCTGATAGCCTACAGCAGTGTTTCCCAACCAGGGGTACGCGTACCCCTAGGGGTACGTGAGCACATAGCAGGGGATACATAAGTCCTTCAATAAAATGGTACGTGTGCGCTGACCTGTTTTTGAAGTTTAAATGCTTGTTTCAAGGGGACATATTCAAAGAAGCTCCGTTTGTTGTAAATGTCATAAAAGTTATAACACAGGCAGGTTAATTATTTGATTTGTATTTATTTATTTATTGATATTACTTTATTTTTATTTTTTTCTAATTTCAACTTCATTATTTTTATAATGACAATGTAATCATAATATATCAGTATTAATCATACAGTATTAATAATACAAACGTTTACTATAATATTATTTCTTATATTAATCATATTTATTGCCTTGAAGGCAACATAATTTTAAGTTTAACTTGAGTTAAATAAGAAGATAATGCCTCAATATTAATTGTTCAATTTAAGAAGATGAAATGAAATGACTTGCTTTGAATATTCAGTTGTGCTATGTTCTACCTTTGGAGAATCATGAACACGTATGAGTCAGGGGGTACTCGTGGTGTGACCAAAATGCTCAAGGGGTACACAAGACAAGAAAGGTTGGGAACCACTGGCCTACAGTACCTATAAGTTTGAAAGTGTCAGTATTTTGTGCTTTTCATAGCCCATTTACGTAAAAAGGCAGATCTTTACGCTGCCTTTGGACGTAACTGTGCTATGCGTACATTCACAATGCATTAGTGAATTAATACAGCATGGCCGCTGTACGTTCTCTAGCTAAGGAACAGGTTAACACTACAGGCAGGATGGCAGTACTAGAGATGATAGAGAAACTTTTTTTTGAGGAAAAACAACAGCTTTTGAAATATGGGAGACCAACACCTGAGTTACCAGACCTTCAGCAAAGGTACCATTCACTGTATTTTCCACAGTGAATGGTACAAGAGGACGGATTGACTTTGTGGATGTGCCTCACTGAGACTGTTCTGAGTTGTTGTTTCTTGTTTCTGTTTCCAACATAAACAACGGATGCGCTGCTGTGTCATGAGATATATTTTGTAACGGCAAAATACAATACAGTAGATAAATACATTTTATTGTCCATAAGGTTTTAAAAAACATTTTTTTTAATGAAAATAAGGAAAAAAAACTCAAGGCTTACAGAACATTAAATATATACTTCAATAAATGTGAAAGTTTACATCTCATGGTCCCATGATGACTGAGTTTTTCTGTCTGTTGTCTGTGGAGACGGGAGGTGATGAGGTCTAGACCAGATGATGAAAAATTTACCTTAACTTCATGTAGGCTAAGTCTCTCCCAGTAGCTCCTTTGTTTTCAAATCCCTCTCTTAACCTTCATGGAGGTTTTTAATCATTCAGGAGGATCTTTCTTCTGGTATTTTTTAATTAAATCCACCAGTATCTGGTCTCTTTCAATCCATCTTTGGACTTCAGTTTCTCTTCTCTTTTCCTCGTGTTAACCATTTTGTCAAAACAAAGCGGCATCTTTAATGAATCTGTCACGTGTGAGTAAAATTACTGTATTGACAAGAATCTTCAGAAACTGGTGGAATTTCTCGATAGAGCAAATATTAGCGGAGTTACAGTCATTTAAATTAACGTTTTGTTTCTCCAGAGTTTTGCCCTGGTGTTCCATGGAAGGGCCTTCAGAATATTGATCCTGAGAATGACCCTAACATGACCCCTGGCAGCGTCCCCAGTGGGCCCACCATCAATACCAACATTCAAGATGTCAATCGGTACTTGCTGCGGGACCGGAGCGGAGGTAAGAGTAGGATCACTGGACCAACCATTACAAGACAAGACAAACCAGATGTGTTTAATTGAACTCACTACAGTCCAGCGTATTGCTAGAATCTCAAAAGTGTTGCCGTCAAAAACACCTGCTTCTTATTTTTCTTCATTTTTCCTACTTTTAATCATTGTCGTAATCATTGTCATTTACTGATGTTTATTCTTCTCTTTTCAATGAACCTGCTTTCATCATTTTTTTGTGTTTTTCTTTACTCCATTCTCTCTTTCTGCTACTTTTTGTCTTTATTTGTGCGTCTTTTTGTGTTGCTGTCACCGGCTCAGGCTCCTCCCCCTCTTCATCTCAGAACGAGGCTCTGCCTCCCTCCACTGATTGGCCAGTCAGTGCCTACTCTAGCTCGTACAGTCTTTCCTCCCCGGAGATGGACGATGCAGGTATCTGGTTTATGCGTGCTCACACTGCAGCAGTCACTGCACGTCACCGTTTCAGTCTCCCTCCTTTTCCTGCTGTACCAACAGCTCAAACCCTTTAACAGAGAGATTCGTACATCCTGTTTGAGTCCCACTGCCCCTGAATTCAAAGTTACCTTCATCCCTATTCTTTCCCAATTGTCTGTCCATTTCATGTTGTTTCCCAGTAGTGTTTGTGTGTGATATTTCACTGTTAACCATGGGGAAAGGGTTTCTGGTTTTTCTCCCTCTTTTAGTGAATTATTATCTAGTTGTTTTTGTTATTGATTCATCAAACTGTTAGCACATGCGCTACCAAAATGAGAAAAGGCGTTCTTGTTCCCTGGTCAACAGGATACTGTGTTGGCTAAGCTTGACCAGGGTTTTTCAACATCTGTGCCATGGCACACTTGTGTGGTGTGAGAGATTGTCAGGTGTACCATGGGAAATTATTCAAATTCTCCTAATTGGTCTAAAAACATTTTTGAAAACGAATGTATTATTGTCTGTAAATATGCCATTGTGCTCCATGTTCCAAAGCGCACAGACAGTCGGCTTCACAGCAGCTCCCAACCACAGCTGCAGGTCAGAGACCCCCACCTCTGGGGATGTGTGCAAATAAAGCTACTTTTACTTGTGATATTCATAAATATATTGTCAAAAATACAGATCAAAAAAACACCATGTGATATACACAGCAATAAAACAATAAATAAGGAAAAAGAACGGCACACAACTGCCACTCAGTTCTCATCGTTAATGTTAATGTCTTACACACAAAATTGAAATTATATAAATGTAGTATTATTATTTTTATTATGAATGATGATGATGATGATAATATATTCATGTATATTATATGAATATAAGATAAAGACTAAATTGCACATTCATTTTAAAAAAGAAATATGAAAAATCATAATTGATTATTTTGTTTAAAATACGAATGATTGCAGATTGTTAATTGCACTTTTTTCATTTGAAAGAAGAAATATGAAAGATCATAAGAACATTTTTCTTTGTGTTTGTTTGATTCCTATTCAAGACACTTTGCTAAGAATGACTTTATATTGTTAATATAGGCTGCAAAGTTAAATTTTTTACATTTTCAGTTGGCGGTGTTCCTTGGGACTTTTTTCAATGAAATGATGTACCTTGGCTCAAAAGGGGTTGAAAAACAATGATCTAGCCTATGTTATTGTGGAACTGCTTCTGATTAATAAGTGTTTACAGTAAAACGATGAAAATTAGATATATGTCAGATAGAACTATGTAGTTCATGTTGCTGCTTCTTAGTAAAAGTTCACATGCATTTCAAAGCAGCCGCTTCCTCCAGGCCAACCTTTCACTCCTTGTGTTACTTTCAGGCAAACTGTCGGAGATGAAATCCACTTGGTCTCCAGGTCCCATCTCTCATAGCCAGGCCTCCCTGTCCCACGAGCTGTGGAAGGT
Source organism: Gouania willdenowi (assembly GCF_900634775.1). Lineage (NCBI taxonomy): Eukaryota > Metazoa > Chordata > Actinopteri > Blenniiformes > Gobiesocidae > Gouania > Gouania willdenowi. Next base: position 6,178,132 of record NC_041051.1, on the reverse strand, counting down.
TCCTCAGGGTCCTCGGAACAGCTCCACGGCCCCCTCTCGCCCCCCGCCTGGTCTCACCAACACCAAGCCTTCCTCCACCTGGGGGGGCAGCTCTCTGGGTCTGGCTCAAGGCTGGAGCAGCTCTTATACCACAGGTAGTCACATGGGAATCATGTTTGCTGTAACATAGTATGAACCTTTTTAATGCACATTTACACTGTGATGGAAAAAGTAAGCAGGAACTGTTAGAACGATGGTTCCCCACCTTTTTTGGATCGTGACCCCCTTTTTATATCAAAACTTTTCTGGCGACTCAAAATACTTTTTTTTTCTAGAATTAGTTTTTAATCATGTTTGTTATACCGTGTTAAAACACAGATTACCGCACAGAGTGACAAGATGTGCCAGCTCAGATATTTTCATACTACATTTTATGAATTAATTTCTTTCTTTCTGATTTTCTTTAAATTTGCATTTTATTTCAAATAGATTTATATTTGAGAAAGTGAAAGTATAGAACACCAGGTGAAAGAGAGGTTCGGGGCCTCTACAGGGTGCGCGGAATAGAGCCGGCGACACTATGGGAGTGTGACTCCGGTTAGAGAGTCACGGAGGCAGTTCAGCATTTACTTGGAAGAATGTGGTTCTGTAAACACAATGCAGCAGTATAAAGCATATCAGTAATTTAACACACATATGAATAAAGCTGCATAAGTATTAACACACACAAAGCATCATAAGAGCACTTGACTCACAAGTAAACACTCATATAACGCAAATATAATGACCATGGGTGGCAAAAATCAACATAAGCAATTAGCAAGAGAAATAATAACGTAAATCAGAAAATAACCCTCTTCAATGCATGCTAACAGCAATGTAACTAAGTAAAGTATAGCTCGCATAACCAGGATGCATGAGTTAGCAACTATCACAAAGTAGCTAACATGTAAACACAAATATCCTCCAAGATGCATTGTCATGAGTTATAACATGAATCAGCCACTACTTACATTTCTCATGTACACACATCTTCCATGGAACAGGAGAGAAACACACACATGCAGCTCTGCAGCTGGTCAACATGAAACACACTCCGCTCATGCATGCAGCAGGAAGAACTGTGCTAAAATAAGCTCCTCTTAAAGGGCTTATTTTACTGAAAGTGAAAGTGAAACTAAACACTTAACAGGGCTTTCCTACACCAGGGCTATATATATTATTGTATTTATTATTATTTAATTTCATCACATTTGTGTGTAGACCTTTCACAGTTCATTTAATTATCTTTATCTGCTTTAGTTCTTTTTGTCGTCAATTGTCTTTTTTTAATGGTCTTTTTTTCATTTCTTACCCCAATTTAGCAACACATACACACACAGGATTTGTGAATATCATTTTGAGTGGCTTTTCTTCCACTGTTGTCTTTGTCATTGTCTTGTATGTATGTTGCAAAGTAAAATAAAATAATTTCTTAAAAAAAGAAGAAAAAACACACTTTCCAAAGGTTCATAGATTGAAGATGTGATGTGTTTTTCTAATCAGTGAATAGTAAACACATATATATTTATAATTAACTTGTAGAAGCACAAAGGACCATGTATGCAAAAGTCTTTATGTTGCCTGAAGAATGCTGAAAAAAACCAACGAGCTGAGACCTGGATTCCTACTTCAGTTTCCCTGCTGAGATTGAGTCCCACTTCCCTCCTAAATGAGTTGCTCATTTATGAGGGGGAATTGAACACTGCCTGTTTAAGTAACCTTATACTGATGAGTTTCTCCCCTGTGCTCCCTCTCATCCTCAGCGGGTACCGCATGGAGCACAGACAGCTCCAACAGAACCAGTAGCTGGCTGGTTCTGAGGAACCTCACTCCACAGGTAAGTGATTCCACGCTGGCTTGGTTCTGTTCATGTTGTTGGTGGTTTGATGAAGTGGAATTTCTTCTTTTCCAGATTGATGGTTCTACTCTCCGCACACTGTGCATGCAGCACGGCCCCCTCATCACATTCCACCTCAACCTGACACAGGGAAATGCTGTGGTGCGCTACAGCTCTAAGGATGAAGCTGCCAAGGCTCAGAAGTCCCTCCACATGTACGTTCTGTTGATCTGTTGCATTAAGTCTAATTATGATCAAAACAATATTCACATTTTAGTAGAGATGAAAGGATACATCCTAAATCGGCTAAAAAATAATGCAAATAAGAAAGAATTAAAATGGAAACAGTACAGTATGTGCTTCAATACCTAAACAATACAAGGTTCTGGGACTGTTTTAATAATGCCTTTTTAGACCAGTGGTTTTCAAACTTTTTTGGCTCAATTTCCCCCTTTTACTTGTTTCTGAATGCAAGCACCCCCTTTGTCCGACTACAACATTTTGTTAGAATTCTATGAAAAAAAGACTACAGAGCTTAATAATCGAATGAACGAGTGATAACACATTTTAAAGAATCTTATTTTGTAAATAAGTGGAATTAAACAATATTTAGTGTCTCCTGAATAGAATTATTTCTAGGTATGTACCAAAATGAAAATTCTTGGCCAAAACCGAAAATGAGAAAACCGACACAAATAAATAAATTATTAGTACCATTATATTTACTACTTGTACTAACCAAGCATTGCAATCATCCAGACTCACGCAGTGTTTGAAACATCCTGTTCCAGTTGGCTGTTTTGGCAAAGAACCGAAAATGCCCTTTTGGGCCATATTCGGACGAAAAGTTTTGGTGGCCTAATTTTCGGTGAATCACTAATTATCGGTTAGTAAGAAGGTTATAAGAAGAAAATATTGGTTAAAAAAATTCTTGGCAATTTAAATAAAAGAATAACAATCTGTATTTTCACTAAATTGTTTTTAAATATGATCTCTATGTATTCAAATTGAAAGGAGTTAAGTGCATCATTACATCCCAATCCCATCCCCACGCAAATGGAACTGTTGGTTGAGTGTATCCTTACACCCCTACTTACAGTATTAGTCCTTTTTTTATTTTCACCAACACAGACCTATAATCACTATGCTGAAATATTAAGAGAAAACACATCGCTGGCTTCTATACGATATGTTTTGTAAAATTATGGTGTTTAGAAACAGCTGTGATTTGATGGCTAAGAATTGCTCATTTATTCCGTGTTTTGCTGTTTTCATGCTTCTCTTGAATAGTTTGCTTGAAGGTTCAGATTTATTTTATGGTATGATACATGTAGATTGGCTGTCTTTATAAATGTATATTCACATCTACTAGCATCCATTTGTTAGAATATATCTGCTCAAATGTTATTATCCCCCGCCACAAAGTGTGAAGGGAGATATAGGTTTGAGCTCCGTCTGTCCATCTGTCCGAGTCAAAGGGGACAGCTTTTCTCAGAAACTGTTTAAAATACGATAACCAAATTTGGTGTGTGGCTTAAGGGTATCAATACCTTGATATAGTTCCAAAATGAGAAGTGCGCAAATATTTTTTCCAGAGTTATTGCCCTTGTGCTGTTTTTTTTACTCTGTTCAAGGTATTTTCAAAGGGGACAGCTTTTCATAGAAATCATTAAGATAGTGTGACGATATTTTCTTATGTATACATCTAAGTTCTTAGATTTAGGACATTTCGGAAAAGGTTGTGAGTTATAATGACAACCAATCTGGCGGGAGATGTTGATGACTGTCTTTTTGTTTAGTAAATGTTTTTGCTCCTTTACTTATGAGCCTTCCAACAAGTGTCTATTCTGTTTTTAAAGTTCCATGATTGGTAATCTCTCTCTCTCTCTCTCTCTCTCTCTCTCTCTCTCTCTCTCTCTGTGTGTGTGTGTGTGTGTGTGTGTGTGTGTGTGTGTGTGTGTGTGTGTGTGTGTGTGTGTGTGTGTGTGTGTGTGTGTGTGTGTGTGTGTGTGTGTGTGTGTGTGTGTGTGTGTGTGTGTGTGTGTGTGTGTGTGTGTGTGTGTGTGTGTGTGTGTGTGTGCGCGTGCGCGTGCGCGTGTGTAGGTGTGTGCTGGGGAACACAACCATCCTCGCAGAATTTGCTGGGGAAGAAGAAGTGAATCGTTTCTTTGCACAGGGCCAGTCACTGGGCGGAACCACCAGCTGGCACGCCACTCCAGGCACCAATCAGACGAGGATGGGCGGGGCTGCCCCCGGATCCTCGCATCCTATTGGACACTCACCTCACTGGAACAACAACAACAACGGCGGTGGTGGTGGCCTGGGAAGCAGCACAGGGAAAACGGGCGGAGAGCTGCTCTGGGGCGGTGTGCAGCAGTACTCCAGCCTGTGGGGGCCCCCGAGCGGCGAGGAGGGCCGCGTCATGGGGAGCCCCACTCAAATCAACACGCTGCTTCCTGGGGACCTGCTGAGCGGGGAGTCCATGTAGGAGAAGCTACACAGCTTGCAAACCATTGTGGAGATAATCAGTGCGGCACAAAGGAGCGACAGGAGGGGGGGCGACGAGGCCTCATCTGCTGCTCGTCCTCTAACCTCCTCTGCTCTCCTTCTGCTTTCAGTTACATTTTATTTTGTGAATCTCGATAACATTTTGGTCACCTTGTTCATTCAGCTTTTACTTTGAAAGACCGAGGAAGAAGGATTTCACTCAATGGCACAGTGACAAGTTGCCATCTTTAAAGTTGCGTGATCCCTCATTGCCTTTTGAGGCAATCATACTTCTGCACCTCAGAGATCAATGAGAAAAAGGCATCATTCCCAAAGTTAAAAACAAACCTTCAATCAGAGTGGTTGTCAAACTTTCAGCTGGTTCCAGCCTCAACATTTGTGTCTCAACATAAATATTAATATTAGCCTTAAAGCATTTCCGACCCCTGCTGTCCTCACTCACTTTGGACTTGGTGAAGAAGCATAGTATGGACTCTTGCACACCCTCTTTTTCTCTGAGCCAGTGAAAGTGGAGAGTTTATGCTGCTGAACAACCACAGCTCATTTCTTCAGTGCATTCACCCCCCCCCAAAAAAAAAAAAAAAAGCTGTAGGAGTTTTGTCGCACATGGTCAAAGGGAATGATGCAACTCTTGTTCGCCTTGTTCAAGCCATTTGTTTTTCAATTTTTTTTTCAATTTTATTTTATTCAATTATAGTTTTATTTTCTCTTAAACCATTGCATAACAAAGTTTAAAGATGATGTTACTCAGACGAGTCAGGTGAGGGTGTGGGTGGAGTTTACAGTCGAGGGAGGGGGTCTTGTCTGCAACAGACCACAATAACGAACCACTGCTATCACTACGGGAGAGTGAAGACGAAACCAATCCTTTCACCTCAGCTCATCAGCAGCCACACTCGCAGTTCAGCCTTCTCGCTGAAACCTCACGTCCTCGCCCCCCACCACCTGCAAAACACAGTGTCCAGAGACGTGCAATACGAAACCACAGACTCTACCGTCCAAGCACCCACCCCATCCTTCCACTGTTCTCCCCTCACTGAGGGAGAGGAGACCATAAGGAACAAATGAACAATACAAAAACCATAAAACTGCATTTGCTAACCTTCCACTCCGTGATTCCAGTGTCAAACTGGTCTGTAACCATGGTTCCATCCTCCATCCACCATCCCAGGAGGGGATGACTTCAGCTGGTCTGTTCTCTATGTTATTAACTGTTTTGGGGAGAGGAAGTGGAAGGTGCAGTCATGTCTGTGTGTATGTGTGTGTGTGAAATCGACAAAACCAAATCCTTTCTTTTTCAACTCTGTCCACTTTTGTATGTGTAATTTTAAAGCCGTGTGAATAGATGGTTTCTCATAGCACTTAGAGCGCCGCTGCTCTTCATTCACCCAATGCCAACCAACAGAAGAGAAGCAAACACACAAAAGACTGAAAGCAATCCGCTGTGTGGCTTCTCCAAATATTTCAGATTTATTTTATATTTTAAAACACGATACGAAGGTGAATTTTAATTTTATTTCCCCCCCCGTTTCATTGGGACCTGAAGGACGTCCAATAATAGTAGCAGAGTGAATGGAAATACAAACGAAGGACAAAAGGAAGACCCTCAGCCTCACATCAAAGCACTCGTTCTCACCCTCTGTATCAAAGTGAATATCACTGTTACTGCGACTTTCTGACTTCAGCTTTTTGGAGTTTAGAAAATGCTCCATGTTGGACTGGATCCAACACAGGATCGCCATCTGTTCTCTTTCTATTTAGTTTTTTTTGTTTTGTTTATTCTCGCTCTCTCGGAGGTTCTGCCAACCTGTGTGATAGTACGCACACTGAGTGCCTGCCTGCTGCAGAGTGCAGTGCTACAGCAGCCCTCTCTCCTGCCCATGTGGATCCCCACACACTGGCCTCCCTTCTCCTGGTCCTCAAAGAGCAGGTGTTGCAGAAGCGGCCTGCCCGTGTTGGGTTTTTACTACTACTACTACTGCTATGCCAGAGTGTCCTCAGCAACCTCGGCTTCCACTCTTCCTGTTCGCGTCCTGAAATGGTCACTTTTTCGCCACAGGTTGAGGTGTTTTCACGTTGTTTTATTTTTTTTTTATCTCCAGTGAACATTTTCTTGTCGTATGAACATTTTTATGAAACCGTTGTACATTTGCAGTCAATGATTGTCTATCATGAAGGTGAGGAGGATGTTTGTGGGGTTTCTTTATGCAGTGTTTGATCTTCTCTCCTGCCCCACACAGCTGGGGCACAGCCACACATTAACGCCGCACGGTTTGGTGAAAGAGTCCAATCAAAAAAGGGGAAAATCGCAATCCAACTTCCTCCCATTATCTACCCCCCACCACCTGTGTTTTTTTGTTTGTTTTTTTTTAAAGCATCAATGGGCCTCACTCACACTGGTGCTTTATGCTAAGCTCTGGGAGCACTCGGTTACACTCAGAACGACCTCAACTGAAAACAGCCTTCCATTTCTATGCAAACAAAGAGGAGGTGTTCGTTCACAGCCATCCCCCCCAAAAAATCTGCCAACCTTCACTGATCTCTCAACTCTGACACCAGGCAGCTCGACTCCAAAAAGTACCAGGATGGATGAACGTCATTGGGACTGGGTGGAGATTTAAACTACCTGCTGGGGGGCGACCATCGATATCTGACAGTCTAGTGCCAATAGATCTACTTTCCTCTCTCCGCCTCATTTGAGTCTGTTTCGTTGCTGCTTGAGTGAAATCAACGATCCGTGGAGTTTGGGGGGCCGGGGGGCAGGTGAGAAGTAGGCACTGCTGTTGGAGGAGGAGGTTGGATTGGGTTGGGTTGGGGTGGGCTCTGTATGCATCTGTGCACTGTTTATGGGTTACATCGGGTACATTTCTTTAAAAACCAAAAACATATTTTTGTTTCTTTATCATTGAAGTTTTTTTTGTAAAAAACAAAAAAAAACAATGAACCATTTTTTTTTATGAAAAAAAAAAAAATCAGTTCCGCTGTGCACTGAGATTCCTTTTTGGTTTCTCTGCCTTCTCACCCTCCATGCGCCGCAAATAGGGAGGGAGGGGTTGGGGTGGGGGGGATGTTTCCTCTAATGTGAAGGTGGTGCCAGCCAGCACTGGTCACCTCTGCACGCCTGGCTGTGGGCGGTGGCCTATCAGCAGAAACAGGGATGCACCTCAAAGTTTGGTACCAAGTCTTAAAAAAGAAGAAAAAAAAAACTCCCGGCGTTTCGCCCTCTTCCAGAGTCGCTTCCGACTCGCATCATCTCTAAAAAACAATCACTGTTTGCCTGTGCTGTCTGTCTGCGTGGCATTTTGTTTTGAAACACCACACTGGACACAAATCAAGGAACTGATGTTTGACTCTTTATCTACCTGTCTAGTGTAGGAAACCTGAGGTTTTCTCCTCCCTTTTTTCCTAACGTGGACTCAAAGGCAACTGGAGTTCATGTCAAACAAGCTCCTCAATCATGAATCAGATGTGGCTTTGGGGCGGGGGCTCTAAAACAGTTGAATTAGCAAATATCTTTTTTTTAAGAAAACAAAGGTTTAAATATGCACATGCTAGATCATATAGCACAACGCCCATTGTGTGTCTATATGACTAGATCTCTGTTTTCTCAGCCCTTTCCCTGCCTATCCAACAATATATTCCCCACAAGTCAAGAGCATAAACATATCAGAGTAATACGAAATAATGAAAACAAATACTTGAATCAAAAGAAGCGCCAATAATGTAATGTGAACACTTTTTGTAATGGGTTTTTTGTCTCATTCATACACTTAGGAGAATTTTTTTTTTTAGCATTGGTTCAGCTTGGGTAAAAACTGAGTGTTGTTGAAAACAAAGATTAAGTATAGATTTACATTGGTTGTCATTGAGTGTTTGCACAAGGCTGCTTGTACTGTACGTATGAACGAATGAATGAATTACGAGAGCTCATGATTACAGCGGATGAATCTCCGCCACGTGTTTCTTTCTTCTTCTTTTTTTAGTTTTTTTCTTTATGAAGTGTATTTCATTTGTTTGCTTGTCCAAAATATATTCCGATGTTAATTGTTACTAGCCTCTAGCGTTGCACTGAGTGTCGGCCTCGCCCCTCGTCCAGCTATAGAAACAACCAGATACAAGTACTGAGGGGAGACAGGGACAGTTCATGTGTAAATGTTTACTCAAGGACTAAAAATACGTGTGTTTATAAAAAAAAATGTAATGTTTATCTACCTTAGTGGCTTTCATTGTGGAATAATCCAAGAAAGTATGGATCATAACTAAGTATTGCACCATTTTTCGAATTATAAAATAAAAAAAACCTTTAAAAAAATTATATATGTATCTAAAAAAAAGAAAAAAAAAAAAAGTATTTTGCAGACCTGTGGCCATAGTTGGAGGTAGACGGACTCCAGTTCTACATAATCCGAGCAGCGGAGACAAAAGAAAAGACATCAGACTGAGCCTTGGCTCACTTCAGAGGTGCCTAGCTTTTTTTGGGGTTTGTTAGCGTTTCTTTTTTTTGTTCTGTTCAGTTCTCGCGTCACTCATCTCTTTCAAAGGCCACTGATGGTTTACAAACACTTTTATTTACATTTCTGGGGGTTTTAAGTAAAAATCAGCAAAACAAAGGAATCAAACCACGGGAATGTCGTAAAATGAGAAAAAGGACAAATGCTTCCATTTTTAAAAGACTTAACGTGCAACACAAACACTTTGCAGAATGAAGATTTTATCGTGCTACTTTTCAGAACTCTGGGATTGAACAGTGTTGTCTCATTCTGTTTAACCTACTTTGTTCTGTGTCAATGTTGATTTCATGAACGATCTGAAGCCTGTATGTTTTATGTTGATTATATATATATTTTTTCCTTTTGTATAAGAAAATAGAAAACACAAGAAAAAGAAAAAAAAAAAAGACAGAAATGCTCACTCTCTTGCACACACGAAGAAGTGGATCTTGTCTCAGGAAGGCCAGAGTTCCAGAGTACCAACTCCACGCCATGTAAATGTACATTTTATGAGTTAAAAACAGAAAAAAAAACAGAAGGACTTAAAATAAATCTAAGCACTGAAAGTTATGGATTTCAGAAGGAGAGAAAATACCTTTTGTGTCTCAATCCGTAGCAGTTACATAATAACCAAATAATGGACTTTTAAATGAAAATTGAGTGCTTTATATATAAATCTATATATTAAAACTGCTTTACATTTGAAACATGGTTGATGATTTTGTTTAGAAAAGTGGTGAATAACATGCAAATGCTGTATGTTTGAATCTTTATTGTGTTCTCAATGAGGTCCCGTCCTGACTGAATCAGGAACATTGTGCATTACTTTTTCTCTCCCACAGCGGGTATTATTATTATTATCATCATCATTATTATTATCGTCATGATTATGAATAGGTAAATCAGACTTTTGTGGAGCATTTTTCACATCTTGGAGGATGTTTGTAAAACATGAGCTGGTTGTAAAAGGATCATGAAACTATGCACAAGTGTCAGAGGGTTTGTGTGGGTGGAGGGGAGGGTGGGGGTCTGATGATGGGGGTGTTTTGGTTCTGCTTCCTATAGGAAGCAGCCATTGCTATTAGCGGCTGTTTACGGGATCCAGCAAGTTTGTTCTTGATTGTTTTGTTATTTTCACAGGGGGGCGGGGCAACTCGTGTCCTCCCCCCTGGATTCAGATTGACCTAATGCCACATCGCCATGCTGTGTAATCCTAAAACCAATGAGCATCTCACTCTTTAGCACTGTGGGATTCTAGCCTGTCACCCTCAAGGGTGACTTGGTTTATTTTGTCTTTTTTGTGTTTTTTTTTTATCGTGGAGGGTGGGTGGGTGGGTGGGGGTTGTGGGGCTAGGGCTGCTTTTTTTATTTTTTTTTCCCTTGCCTTTTTTTGGCAAATATTAAGTAATAATGTCTGTACTGAGAGTTAATGAGAAGTCAGTGGCGTAATGTTTTATTTCTTTCTCTCTGTATATCTCTTTCTCCTCATAGAATGTGATTGTTAAATGACATGCACCGAAACAAAATGTTTTGATGAACTATGGAGCTTCTTTCAAATATTAATAAAAAATAGCGTTTTTTTTCTTGGCTGTTTAAAAAAAAAAAACACACAAAAGGTCTCATTTGGTTGTTTGTTTGGTCATTGAACTGAATTAAAACATGAGTGAACACTAGGCCTGGGCAATATTTTGAGATTCAAGATAAATCGAGCTTTCTATTTTGGTGATATATAAAATTACAATATCGCCTATATCTGCGTTGGGGTCAATTATAATTGTAATCGCGTGATTGATAATTAATTACAACTAGTACAGTACCCGTCAGAGGTAATGTATGTATTCATATTGACATTAACAAGAGTTCCACAGTGTGGATGGGAAAAGGAATGGATATATATATATTTTCTTTTGGTAGCCAGAACATCACCAAAATGTAATCAGCTGTTCCTTGACCATTATCAAAATTTCCTGAAACTTTCATCAAAATCCATTCATAACTTTTCAAGTTATCGTGTAGACAGACATCGTCGCGCTGCATTAGCTTAGCATTAGCATAGAACACTCATGATGACATCACTGTTGATTACATCATCAGTTAGAACATTCTGATTGGAACTCTGATGACATCACTGTTGATGGAAATTCTATAACAGTTGTCAATTATAATTTAATGCAAAACTGGGGAACCATGTTACAGTTTTATCTACAATTTTACACATGTAGTTAACAATTATTAAAATGTTTTATATCAAGCTACCCCATATTTAACATTTAATAACAATTGATGTCGAGGGCTATACTGACACAAAAACAGGCCCAAAAATATTCAAACCTATATTGTAATTGATTTGAATATTTTGGGCCTTTTTTTGTGTCAGTATAGCCCTCGATATCAATTTTTATTAAAAAAAATACTATATTTTAATTGATTAGGAAGCCTAACAATGTAACCAATAGAAATAAATTAGATGATAGATGTTTTATTTTACAGCTCATTCTGGACCTGTTATCATTAGCGATGCTAACACAAGAGGAAGGTTCATTTTTTTTAAAGTTTTTTTATTTTTTATTTTTATTTCAGGCTCAGTAATTGTGATTAATAGTAATTTAACTTTAGTAATTGAGAACATCATTGTAATTGACTTTCTGAGGATAAAAAAAAAATATTTTTCCTTTCATTCTAATTGGAAAAATGCTGGCCACTGTAATTGAAAATGTAATTGTAACTGAAAAATGTAATTGTAACTGAAAAATGTAATTGACCTCAACCCTGGCTTATATATATATATATATATATATATATATATATATATATATATACGTGTGTGTGTTTTATAGCTTATTTTGTAATAAAATGCTCATTTTAGGAGTCGCTGCTGTCACTACTTCCTGGAACAGCGTGAAAAACTCAGTTAGATGATCACTGAGTGTGTCCTAACCCAGAGCTTCTCTTAACACTAGAAGTCCCAGGGATTTCTATATCCCCCAGAAGTCCCAGAGCAGGGTCAAATGAACTCTAGGACCAAACTGACGACTCTGATGGTTACAATTTGCATCCATTCATTTGTAAATGATTCACCTGAGAAATCAGCAGGGGGGAGAGCCTGACTCTAACAATGGAAGTCTGGAATGTTAGGGGGAAGTGCCCTGGAAGCTAAAGTCACAATGCCCCGTTTATTAACTCGTTCTGCTTGATGCTGGGGGAGAACAAACACAGACTACAAACATTGAAAGAAACAGTCACTTGAGGGCAAAAAAACATCAGATTTAATGTGTAGTGTAAATGGGGCCTGAGACAAATCCAGTAAGGACATTGTTACTGAGCACTTCAAGAACCTGGGTGTGCCTCTCAACAATAAACTGTATAATAAGGGCCATAGTGTAAAATAATCCATCCATCCATTTTCTTACCCGCTTATTCCCGTTTAACAGGGTCGCGGGGGTCTGCCGGTGCCAATCTCCGGCTCTCATAGGGCGCTGGGCGGGGGTACACCCTGGACAGGGCGCCAGTCCATCACAGGGCAACAGAGACACAGACAACCATTCACTCTCTCATTCACTCCTATGGGCAATTTAGAGACTCCAATCAACCTTACAGTCATGTTTTTGGATTGTGGGAGGAAGCCGGAGTACCCGGAGGAAACCCACGCAGCACGGGGAGAACATGCAAACTCCACACAGAAAGGACCCAAGTGTCCACCCCAGGGCTTGAACCCAGGACCTTCTTGCTGTGAGGCGGACGTGCTAACCACTAAGCCACCGTGTGTTGTAAAATAATCTTTTTTTTTTATTATTATTATTATCACAATCCCTTCACAACCTGGTCAAGACACTGATATGCATCAGAATTTATGAACTGGCATTTAAAAATAAAAAAGTAACCAGAAAAATTGTAGTTGTTATACAAAAAATGACAAAATCAGGAAAAAAGGTTGCTGTGTCATAGAGGGTTAAAGCCTCCACCTTATGAGAATTTTAAATATATATTTCTTACATAGTCCATTAACACATGTAAAAAAACCAAAAAGAGTTAAAATATCAATCCAACTGTATATAACTATATATTAACTGAAATTCTTCCTGAACCCAGGATGCAGGGCCCCTCCTGTGGTGCGACACTTACTGCCTCATTGACATAACAAAAGCAGCTGAGGACAGGCGTTAGCTCAAATCCTTTGGGTCGAATGACCCCTCTCTGGGTTTTATAGGTAAAAAGTTCATTTGACCCCTCTGTGGAACTTCTAGTGTTAAACAAGCAACACTTGTTTAAGAAACAAAATTATTGAACATTCCAAACAGCAGCGTGGCTGCTGCAGCAGGAAAGGAAGAAGTAGAGAGGTAAGTCACGCGACAGTCTGTGAAAATTCAACATGGCGGCTTGCTGCCTTGACTAGCATACCAACTTTGTTTATTTGCACATATTAACACTTCTTACCGTTAAATCCACGCCACAAACGAGAGCCGACCACGCGCCCTCTCACCAGCCAGAGTGGAGGACCTCGAAGACATCCCAAAGCTTCACACTGCAGAGGGGAACGAGACAAGGTTGTCCACTCTCACCTTTGCTTTTTGCAATATTTGTTGAACCTCTCGCAGCAGCTGTTCGTCAGAACTCTGTTATTAAAGGAATCCACTCATCCATCTCAGAACACAAAATTAATCTTTATGCGGATGATATTTTACTCTATTTGGAAGAACCTCAATCCTCATTAGAAGAATTATTTAAACTAATAAACAGCTTCTCTAAACTATCAGACTATTCCATTAACTGGTCAAAATCATCAATCCTTCCTTTAACGAAAAATTCATGGAACCCAGCAACCCAAAACCCACAATACCCCTCCCCCACAAATATAATTAAATATCTAGGCTTAAATATATCACCAAACCTAAATGAATTTATTAAACTGAACCTAGACCCTCTGTTGGATAAAGTCACAGAAGACCTGCGGAGATGGAACAATCTTCCCATCTCACTCCTTGGCAGAATAGCCTCAGTTAAAATGAAAATCTTACCTAAAATAAACTATCTGTTCTCTATGATCCCACTGAAACCACCAACGCAATGGTTCAAAAGATTAGATTCTGCAATTACAAAATTCTATGCTAGGAATAAAAAACCCAAAATAAGCCTTTCAACTCTTCAAAAAAATAAAAGCGAGGGAGGGTTGGAAGCCCCTAATTTCACGCATTATTACCTAGCAAACCAAATTCTATATTTAACAGAATGGCTAAAACCAAAAGAATACCACAACACCTGGCTAGAAATAGAACAGCTAGACTGCAAACATATTCAACTCTCTGATCTCCCTTTTATCACTGTGACCCTCAAACGTCATAACTGCTTTAAAAACCCACTGATTGCCTCCACCCTGACTGCGTGGTGGAAAGCCCTGGACATTACAAATGTTCAATTAAAAACTAACATGCTGTCTCCAATCTGGCACAACCCTGACTTTAGAAACAGAAAAACACCGCTCTATCTAAAAACATGGGAAGATAGCGGAATTATTCATCTCCAAGACCTCTTCGAAAATGATAAGCTCAGGACATAAAACAATCTAACCCAAACATTTAATATAAATAAAAGTAATTTTCTTCAATACCTACAAGTAACAGAGACAATTAAGAAAAATACGGCAATAGATTTAATCACCTTGCAACCTCCAGAACTTTTTACAGAAGAAAAAAAAAAAACAAGCAACACTACAGAACTCACTCACACGTGCTGTCCCTTCTGACCGGCCTCAGCAGCGGAGCGCACATCGCTACCTCACCTTGCCTCCACCCACCTCGGACCATGAGATGTCCATGAGTGATATAAGTGCACCACCGTATGGGCCTCAACGACTAATATAGGGGAAAAAACCTTAATACTCAATTAAGCGCTTGTTGGGGATGGATTTATGGCAGTGGCTATCTGTACGGTTGCCGTATCAATATGCCATCATTCTATCCGTACACAGCGCCCCTCATTGGCCAGTATAGGTCACGTAACTAACACTAAACCTAACCCTAAAAATATAACCCAACCCTAAGACGCTACATACACGTACTTCAGTAAACGTACCAATAGCACCAGGGGTTAAAATTGAATGATATTGTTGCCTTGCAAAAAAGTTCTTCTCAGAGAGAAACTAAATGTTTGTGTTTTGATTAATAATTCTGTCTGGTGCCTGGTTTATAAGGTAAACAGTGAACGAGCTAATTCACCACACGAAGCTAAAAACCCAAACTACTGGTATTTGTGTAACTTGTGCTTTAACTGAGGGTTACAATTGGCTGCCTCCTGTTTCCACTAGGGATGTAACGATTCACTCAACTCCCGATACGATTCGATTCACGATACTGGGTTCACGATACGATTTTCTCACGATTTATTTTACAAAATGGGAATGTTGACAAATGACTGAAAAATATTCCTTTATTTTTTTGGGGAAAATACTATACTATTTTCCTTTTATTTTTCATTGTCAAAAGAATCCCTTGATAAACTATGCAAAATGATGCAATTTAACTAAAAATTAATCTTGAATGAAATACATAAAGGAATAATACAAATGAAGAAGGAACCTATTAATTTAAATTCTGGTTCTATAGTAAACAATTCAAAACTGCATAATAGTTTTTTTTCTTTTTAAAAGTGCAACTGAAAATGTATTTTGTGCTTTAACAATTGGACTTTTAAAAAAAAAAAAAACAGTCATTTTACTGCATTTACGTCAGATATTTGTTTAGACCAGCAGAGGGCGCTGGTAACCCAGTGGTCGGTTGGCATGCAGTTATTCCACCAGTGAAGAAGAGAAGCTATGCTAGCACACAGAGCTAATAGAAAAACGTGACTTTTACAGATATTCACGTAATATTACAAATATTCTTTCGGTGCTAAAGGAGTAAAGAATCATTTATGAGCATGTTTAACAGTAAATGGCGGCAAGAAAGAAAATAGTAGCAGATTCCGCCCGTCACGTCCGCTTCTGGAAGGATTAATATATAGCGCCCTCTGCTGTTTAAAAAAAGTACTGCGGTTCAATTTTCAGAGCATCGATGTGAACCGTGGTACCTATGAATCGATTTTTAACTGCCTTACGATTAATCGTTACATCCCTAGTTTCCACCCAGGTGTGGCCAGTTACCAATCAGGGCTCCATCACTATTTAACTGAGTGTTTGGACAATGAGTGATGGCTCGATCATTGTTAATGTTCCCTTCCTTGTGTGCCGCAGCGTTATCTAGTGATGGTGAAATGAAACACTTGAGCCAATTGGTTCATTTCTCCAAACTTCTTGTGCACACGAAACCACCTACTGACCAGGGTTATAATCAAATCTATAGAAATAAATCTATTCAGGAGTCACTAAAAAAGTGTTTTTCAACCTTGGGGTCGGGAGCCCATTTAAATGGGGTTACCTGAAGTGTATAGTAATAATAAAATAAATTATTGATTAAAATTGTTATTTTTGTTTGTCTTTATTTATTTAATTTGTATTAAAATATTTTGTACAACTAAAAAAACAATACATATTAAAAGTGCATCAGTGATAACTTACCCTCGCACCTGCCGCGCCCGTCGGGGCCCGAGACGACTCTTTCCTACCGGCCGCGGAGTGGGCCATCTGTCTCCCATGAACGTCTGTGTGGTGCGAGTACATAAAATACAGTATGTTTATGCTCTAGAACAGCGATTCTCAACTGGTGGGTCAGGACTCAAAAGTGGGTTGCAGACCTGTACTAGGTGGATCGTGGACAGCTGGTAAACAATGAACAAATACTTAATGTCTCTCATGTTGGACTTGTCATTTATTTTGAAAGAACCTTTTCTTTTGACAAGCATGGTGTAAAATGCATGTTGCAAGGAAAAATATATAGATTTAAGTTTTAGAGAAAAAAAAAAAAAAAAAAAAATATATATATATATATATATATATATATATATATATATATATATATATAGATGTGTGTGTGTGTGTTTTCAACAGCTATTTTTGAAAAACTAAATTTAATTGGTTGAATTCTAAAAAAATAAAAAGTGGGTTGTGATTTAATGACCATGGAAAAATGTGGGTCCCAGGGTGAGACCAGATGAGAACCCCTGCTCTAGAACAGGCGTTTTAAAAAAAAAAAAAAAACATTGGATTTTTTAGTTTTTTGAATGAGTTATGTTTATTCAAACAACACACAATCTAAAACAACTGTACACTATATTTCATTTTGGAATGTAATTGAACTAAAATGCAGTACGGAACCAGCCGTAACACCCCACTGAAATTGGTGGCTCCAGCTCCAGCTCTTGGTCCACACTAAACGTCTACAACATCTTGGGGGCCAGTATATATCCTACTGTGGACCTCAGTTGGCTCACGGACCACGGGGTTTTTTTTTTGTTTTTTTTTTTAATTTATTCAGTTTATTTCCGACATGGTTACATTCACTTTTTTTTACATTTTTTTTTTTTTGTACATGCCGAAAAAGCAGACGAGAGAAGCACTTTGCTTATCTAGGTCCTGTCCCCTGTTTTGTACACCGAAAATTTACATCAAAGCTTGTCTCTCTGGTCAAACATTCTTAGGTTGTTCTGAACAGTCCTTTTTTGGGTAGGATTTATTCTCATCTGTAGTGTGTTGTCTTTTTTTTTTTTTTTAATTCCTCCTCCTCTCTATCGTTGTTCGTGTCGGCCTTGTTCCCTGCCAGACGTTGTTTGCATTCCTCCAGTTCAAGAAAAGTTCATCTTCTTTCGAAGTTGTTCGAAAGGTTTTTCCCTTTCCATCCATGACGTCACCACTCTGGAATGTCTCTTTTGGACACACAAGTTTGCAGCTTGTTTTGTCTCTATATCAAGGTTATTCCAGCTGTTGTTAGTTCTATTGGCAGTGTTGTATTTTCCACTGTTCCACTGTTTAACCCTTTCTTGTATAAACACATTACTATGTCTTAGTTCATAAGCAAGGTAGTAATGTAATCCTTAATCACCCCACCACCTAGCAATTGAAATGAATAAATGACAGACCTTTTTTACTCTTGGTTTCCACATTGAATTCAGTGTCAGTGAAATAATCACAGTCTGAGTTTTGTTTCCAGTGTTTATATAGATTTGGGTCCATGTCCGTGATTACCATCAGTAATGTTGTTTAGGTGGATCCTTCATATTTTCCCAAGTCTTTCATCGTTTTGATGAATATTGGTTTTCCGTTCTCTTCTCCCAGTGGTGTAATATAAATCCTGCAGTTTTTCGTCCACGTCTTTAGAATCTTTCCTCCTTTTTATATTTGGCGTGCCTTCCATGCAATGCTTGCGTTTCGTTTTGTCAAGTTTTCATTAATAAATACCTTCGTTTCCTTCAGTTTTTTGCCTTGCTTCAGTAGTCGGTGCCTGTCGTGGCGGCAATACCCAAACCCGTTGGTGGACACCGGGGGTGAGGGATGCCGTCAAGCTGAAGAAGGAGTCCTACCGGGCCTTTTTGGCTTGTGGGACTCCGGAGGCAGCAGACAGGTACCGACGGGCCAAGCGGAGTGCAGCCACGGCGGTCGCCGAGGAAAAAGCCCGGACATGGGAGGAGTTTGGTGACGCCATGGAGAATGACTTCCGGACGGCTTCGAAGAGATTCTGGACCACCATCCGGCGTCTCAGGAGGGGGAAGCAGTGCACCGTCAACACTATGTATGGTGCGGATGGTGCGCTGCTGACCTCGACTCGAGATGTTGTGGATCGGTGGGGGGAATACTTCGAAGACCTCCTCAATCCCACCGACACGCCTTCCAATCAGGAAGCAGGGCCCAGGGACCCGAGAGTGGGCTCTCCTATCTCTGGGGCTGAGGTTGCCGAGGTGGTTAAAAAGCTCCTCGGTGGCAGGGCTCCGGGGGTGGATGAGATCCGCCCGGAGTTCCTCAAGGCCCTGGATGTTGTGGGGCTGTCATGGCTGACACGACTCTGCAACATCGCGTGGACATCGGGGGCAGTGCCTCTGGATTGGCAGACCAGGGTGGTGGTCCCCCTTTTTAAGAAGGGGGACCGGAGGGTGTGTTCCAATTATAGAGGGATCACACTCCTCAGCCTCCCCGGTAAGGTCTATTCAGGGGTACTGGAGAGGAGGGTCCGCCGGATAGTTGAACCTCGGATTCAGGAGGAGCAATGTGGTTTTCGTCCTGGCCGTGGAACTGTGGACCAGCTCTACACCCTCAGCAGGGTCCTTGAGGGGTCATGAGAATTTGCCCAACCAGTCCGCATGTGTTTTGTGGACCTGGAAAAGGCATTTGACCTTGTCCCTAGGGGATTCCTGTGGGGAGTCCTCCGGGAGTATGGGGTATCGAACCTCCTGATAGGAGTTGTTCGTTCCCTGTATGACCGGAGTCAGAGTCTGGTCCGCATTGCCGGCAGTAAGTCGAAATTAATTCCGGTGAGGGTTGGACTCCGCCAGGGCTGCCCTTTGTCACCGATTCTGTTCATAACTTTTATGGACAGAATTTCTAGGTGAAGTCAGGGCGTTGAGGGGGTCCGGTTCGGGGGCCAGTATTGCATCACTGCTTTTTGCAGATGATGTGGTCCTGTTGGCTCCAACATACCGTGACCTTCAACTCTCACTGGATCGGTTCGCAGCCGAGTGTGAAGCGGCCGGAATGAGAATCAGCACCTCCAAATCTGAGTCCATGGTTCTCGACCGGAAAAAGGTGGAGTGCCTTCTCCGGGTTGGAGATGAGGTTCTGCCCCAGGTGGAGGAGTTCAAGTACCTCGGGGTCTTGTTCACGAATGAGGGAAGGATGGAGCGAGAGATTGACAGGCGGATTGGTGCGGCGTCTGCAGTGATGCGGAGTCTGCACCGGTCCGTCATTGTAAAAAGGGAGCTGAGCCAAAAAGCGAAGCTCTTGATTTACAGGTCGGTCTACGTTCCAACCCTCACCTATGGTCATGACGGAAAGAACAAGATCGCGGGTACAAGCGGCCGAAATGAGTTTCCTCCGTAGGGTGGTTGGGCTCTCCCTTAGAGATAGGGTGAGAAGCTCAGTCATTCGGGAGGGGCTCAAAGTAGAGTCGCTGCTCCTCCGCATCGAGAAGAGCCAGATGAGGTGGCTCGGGCACCTAATTAGGATGCCCCCTGAACTCCTCCCTAGCGAACGCCTCCCTAGTGAGGCATTCAGGGCACGTCCCTCCGGAAGGAGGCCCCGGGGAAGACCCAGGACACGCTGGAGAGACTATGTCTCTCGGCTGGCCTGGGAACGTCTCGGGGTCCCCCCGGAAGAGCTGGAGGAAGTGGCCGGGGAGAGGGAAGTCTGGGCCTCCCTACTGAGGATGCTGCCCCCGCGACCCGGAAACGGCTAAGCGGGAGA
Source organism: Gouania willdenowi (assembly GCF_900634775.1). Lineage (NCBI taxonomy): Eukaryota > Metazoa > Chordata > Actinopteri > Blenniiformes > Gobiesocidae > Gouania > Gouania willdenowi. The sequence goes on along the minus strand of NC_041051.1, from coordinate 6,157,956 downwards.
AGATGGATGGATGGATGGACAGTAGTTCTCCCTTAAATTTCACATTCGTGAAGGTGATTTTTACAGCTCTGTTATCATTTCTCTTTGGCAGGAGATGGCAGGAGTTGATGTTGTCAGGGTTCAGGACAATGTCCTTTGACTCCAAGTAGTCAATGACCTGTTGTTCAATCGATGTTTCTTCGTCACTCGCGTAACTCCTGGGTATTATCTTTATGCCTGTGATGATGACATTTTTCTCTCTTTCCTTTTGTTCCAACTCTTCAACCCTCGCGCTCAACAGTTTTATCTCTTCAGCATTCCTCTCATTCTGCTGTTTCAGTACCTTTGCTTCACTTTGAAGGTTTTCCAGTGATTTTTTCCAGCGTCTTTTCCAACGACTTTATCTCGGCAGACAGACCGTCTTTGAGGTTTCGTAGACCCTCGCGTATCATCTCCTTGACCTCTTCCAAACCCGGATCAGGTTCTGGAGGGCCTCCATGCGGTTTCTTAACCATTTTTCTTTTCATCTTGGGCCCAATTTTTCAGGCTGTTCAGCTGTAAGCCAGCTGTAGCCAAGGTCGTGTTAACAGAGCGAGTGAAAACATGTCTGCTCTCTCCAAAAGACTACTTTGGTGAAAAAGTTGTACAAAGAACGGAAGAACTTGAGCCACTCACCTAGCGTAACAAACTCTGCCTTAGGGAGACATTTATCCTTTTCTCTCTTTTTGTTCTTTTTTTGTTTCACTTGCACCTTTTTCAGAGGTTTGTTGATCTGCCAACTTCTTAAGCTGCTTTGTTGTAGGATGCATGGATGGATGCATGGATGGTTGTTGGCCAGGGTTTTCCTGCTGTGTTTGCTCTGTGGTTGGAGCCTCCTTTATCTGTTCCTGAAGTTCATACAGCTCCTCCTGAAGGCTTGTAATGATGGTCTGTTGTTCTATTTTCTGAGAATCTAACAAATGAGCCTGAAAACAGAGTTCTTGTTTCTCCTTGTTCAGGCGGTCCAACTGCTGTTTAAACTGCATTGTTGTCTCCTGTTCCTTTAAATGTTTCCATGTGTATTCTACATTATTGAGCTCCAGCTGACAATCTGCATATTGTTTTTCAGTCAATTCAAGTTCAAATTGTTTCTTGTGCAGTTTATCCTCCACCTCCAGGATTTTATTCTGCAGCAGACATGCAGACGTGTTCATCTTGATATTGTTTTTCATCAAGCTGCTCGGCTGTAAATCAAACATTTCTGACTTTTTAGCGTCCAAAACTGCTTTTAACTCCAACAACTCAGTGATTCCTCTGCTACAGTTGATCTGAAGTTGTCTTTCAAATTGAATGCGACGTCAGCGCAGCGGTCACCCAGACGACCGTTACGTAACTTCCGCTCTAACGCAGCTTCATGCTTTTGTTTGGTTTTTTTCCGAATTAATTTCCAACAAACTTCTGCCTCACAAGACATGAACAAAAAAATATATAACACAATCACTATGGAAGAAAAAAATTAATAATTAATAATAAAGAAAAATAACGTTTTAAAATAAATACCATTTTGATAAATAACAGAGAAATATATAATATGGCCATTAAATTGTAAAATAAGGTAGTAATATTATGAAATATGTTGTATTATTTTTTAGTACCTAATAATTATTTTTTTATTATAATTAAATATTTTATAATGATTATTTTAACAATGTCATACTTTTTAAAATATTGACGTTTTATTTATTTCTTTTCAAGATTTTATAAAATAAAAAAAAAAACGTTCTTTACGAAGTGATTTTTTATTGCATAATGTCCTTTTGAAAAAAATTTCATTCCTATATTTTAAGTAATTTATAGAATTATATTTACATATTTCATTATTATACAATTTAAAATCTTTACAGAGAAGGGTGGGGGGGTGGAGGGGGAAGGGAGCAGGGAGGAGAGATTCAAGGTAGAATAATGGAAGGGTGGGGAAGAATTGATTATTGTAAAGTGAGAGTGAGATGTGAAGTTTTAGGCGTGAGGCTTAGGTATATTAGTGGTGGCTGTGGACAGAGGGAAGGAGTGAGTCGTAATACCTAAAACAGGTGTTTGGAATCAATGTGTCTAAAGTTATTAAGCCCAGTACCAGTATATATATATATATATATTCAGTGGCGGATGCTTTAAGACTACAAGGGAACCTCAGCTTCCCCTAAAATCAGTGGTCAAATATGTAGTGTTGTGTGTACATTTCATTGACTAAATACATGACAGAACACATGTATGTTTAGTTCAGAATCAGCTTCTTATAACAGGAAACTGACAGTGACAGCGTGACGTTCTTCATTCATTACCGCAGCGTCACAGTGTTAATAAACAGTGGTGAAGTTCAGCTTCAATTGACTTCAATGGGAGAGGATTTAGGGGTTGATCCACTGCAGTCAAACTAGACGCTCATTGGATAAATGCTCGGTTATGACGCACTTAGTCCCGCCCATCGGACGCCGGGCTTCACAGGAGGTCTATGGAGCAGTGGGCTGGATCTGTCTGTTCCGGACGCTGGAATAATGGATGATGATTGGATGATCTGTCTCAGGCTAATTCAATTTTGATTGACAGCGAAATGAGCCAATCAGAGAGTATGACGTTGTAAGCACACAGGCGGGTTTTTCAAATATTTCAGTCCGTTGCTCTGTGTTGACACGGAGACTTTGCTGATCCTCTCATAGCGAATCAACTTCTGACAAACCTAGTGTCTGTTTTTGGTGTTTGTGGAGACTGTTACTGCTTGTGTTGTGAGACTTTTGACCAAACACTCACACTCCAGCGCGTGCGTGCGTGTCCGCGCGCGTGTGTGTGATAATCTACAAATAGTTGTTGTTTTTTTACGTAATTGTGCACAAATTTATTTATTTATTATAAATAAAGGTCCCTATTTTTGTTTTTTTTGTGTTCCACCATGGAAAATATGAATGTCAATGTTGTCGACCGGATTTTGGCCAAGCCATTTGATAATCTTCCTTATGAAGAGAAACTTTGTCTTAAACAGCAGGGCAGAGCAACTCCTCACATTGATTCGGTGCAAAAGGTGGGGAAAAGTAACAGGTCTTTTCAGTTGTCCTGGTATAATAAAGTGGGCTGGCTGACTGGAAGTGCTGTCACAAATAAAATGTACTGTTGGCCATGCCTCTTGATGAAACCATCTCAGGGATGTGTTGTCTGGTCAAAGGTGGGTTTTGGGGATCTGACGAACTTTGGCAGGGCATACAAAAGGCATGAAAAAAGCAATGAACACTTGAGTGCATGTGCAAGGTTTAGTTGCCTGGGCAGAGTCAGGGTTGAACATGCAATCAATGAAGGCGCTCACATTCAGGTGGCAAAACATAATGAAACTGTCAAACAAAACAGGGCTTTCCTAAACCGCCTTATTGATGTTACTTCCTTGCTTGGTCGTCAGGAGCTGTCATTTAGGGGCCATGATGAGAGTAGTGAATCATCCAACAAGGGGAATTACAGGGAGTTTACAGAAACATTAGCAAAATATGACTCTGTCCTTGCCACACAATTCCAGTCATCAGCGGTGTTTTCTGGTTTGTCCAATTCAATCCAAAATGATTTGATCTCTGCTCTTTCAGCCACTGTTTCTAATGAGATCAAATATGAAATTAAGGCTGCTCCATTTTTGGCATGGCTGGTGGATGAAACAACTGACATTGCTTGCCGTGCCCAACTGTCTGTTATTATTCGCTATGTGGATAGTGCAGGTAAAATCCAGGAGCACTTCATTGGATTTTTTTATGTTTCTGGGGGAAGAGATGCTCAGTCTGTTTTTGGAATCTTGAATGAGAACATGCAGGGCTACAACTTCAGGGAGAAACTTGTGGCACAAACCTATGATGGGGCTGCAGTCATGGCTTCAGCTCTCAATGGTTTGCAGGCCAAAGTTAAAGCAATAGCCCCCAGTGCAATGTTTGTGCATTGCTATGCACACAGACTGAATCTGGTGCTCTCTCAGGGGGCCAAATGCTTTTCTGAATGCAGAATATTTTTTGCATCACTCTCTGGATTTGCAACATTTTTCTCCAAGTCCACAAAGAGGTCCTCTTTTCTGGAGTCTGCAGGCTGCTCAAGGTTGCCCAGAAATGTTCCTACTCGATGGAATTTCACATCAAGGATAGTGAGCACTGTGGCAAACAATTATGATGCCCTCCTGCAGACTTTTGAGAATATCATTGCAGATAAGACAATGGATGATGACACATTAGATTGTGCCAAAGGCTTTCTAATGAAACTGGAGTATTTTGAGTTTGTGTTCATGTTGTACACATTTGAACAAATCTTCTCGGAAACTGATGTGGTGTATGACATTGTCCAGCAGAGGGCTATGGATGTTCTGTACTGCAAGAAAAGAATTGAGTCTCTTCTTGCTTATGTCAAAGAGAAGAGGTCAGAGGGGGCTTTCCAAACTGTTTATGCCAAAGCAGCACATCTCACATCAGACCCACAAACTGAGCGCCTGAGAAAGCGTCGGCTGTCACAACTGCAGGATCCCAAGGAGCGCTACCGAAATCTGTACATGGCCATCCTAGACAATCTGTCAGAGCAGATACCTCGGCGTTTTGTAAATTTGGAAAGCATGCGCTTCTTAGAATTAGTGAATCCAGGGAAATTTGATGAGATGAGACAAATATTTCCGGAAGAGGCATTTCAAAGTGTCCTGAAAACTTATGGCCAATTCTTTGATTCAGGGAGACTGAGGTCTGAACTTCAAGTCCTTTATTCAAACCAGGACTTGCAGGGCAACAGAGGAAAACTGTGTGATTTCTTGCTGTTTATGAAAGACATGGAGTTGGACAGTGCAATGCCTCAGCTGTACAAACTCTTGTCATTAGTGGGAACGATTGGAGCTACATCTGCAGGTGTAGAGAGGAGCTTCTCCTGTCTAAAGCGGCTCAAGTCTTACACCCGCAACACAATGGGCCAAGGCCGTTTAAGCAGCCTGGCTCTGCTGGCCATTGAAAGAACACTGGTCAAGTCCCTGGAAAAGACTCCTGGTTGGTACGACAGGGTCACAGATCATTTTCTTTTAAAGGAATGTAGGGTAGAATTCACATTTAAATAAACAGATACATTTTCTGAAGTAGGCAGAAAATGAGCATGAAAGACCAGCAGCCGCCACTGATATATATATATATAATTAGACAGTCTAACTGTAACCAGATCAATTATATTACTATTGTATAATTCACAACATATACCATAGTATAGTACAACAAGTATATGTTATTATAATAATATTTATATTACTAATGTCACTAACATGGATGTAATGTTGATTTTAGCATTCTTTCTGTGACTGTGACTATTCTATCTCTGTTATTAAATCACTATATAAACAAACAATATACTTCAACAAACATAAATTGAACACATTTCAGGTTTCATATTTGATTATTTTTTTATTCAATGACAAATCATTCTAATGAATCTTTAACAGCTCCTCTTTCAAATAGTCCTTATATCTCTGGATATCTGAAATGTTCAAGCGGTGACGCATAAGTTCTTCTTCCTTTATCTGAAATAAAGAATAAAAAAAAGGCGAGATAAAAGACATACAGTATTTATCACCTAAACTGTAGTTGGTTTTACCCGATATTGCAGCTCCTTACCTTTTTAATAAAGGCTGCGTTCCAGGCAGTGATACGTGTAACCAACTGAGTTTCTCTGTCAATCATTTTCGTCACATGGTTATCATGACCAGTGGTCAACGCATCCAATACAGTCTGTTGATCTGTAAATAGCTTTTCACACAACATACAAACAATATTACTAATGATAAACAAAAATATTCCCAAGATCATCTGCATATTAAAATACATTCATTAATGAGATGAAGAGTAAATTGCTGAACAGACTGCAATACATTTTTGAAATGCACTTTTTACGTGCAGGCTACCTGAATCCATGTACCCTTTGTTCTTTGGTTATTTCCTTTCAAAACAAAATAGAAAAAACTGATTGTTTTTTTTTTATTATTATTATTATTATTAATTTAAAACCAGAAACAGGAAAATGGAAAAACCAAAAAACAAACAAGTTGCATTTTTCTGTTTTAAAATTAAATCTGGTTCTGTTTGTGTGATATTTGGATATTTAAGGGGAAACTAGGACGAGAGCTTGATGTTTTAATCTCCCACACAGAATGATCGACAGAAGGACTTTTACTCTGCTGCGTTTGATAAAAATGATCTTGTATCATGTTGTCCACCTCACACTGATGTCAGAGGTGTCATTTGTGTGTCAATGACGTTTCGTTAAAGAATTGAAACATTATTAATACATAAATAAAATAAAACCAAAAAAATTATGTTACGTAAAACACGCACATGATATGTGGAACCAGATGTGGTGTAATTAATCTACTGGTGCTCCTCGTTTCTTGTGATCAACTTCTGTGTGTGTTGACGGCTGCTTTTAGCGGTATTTATAATGTGCAAAATATAAATTTTACTGCCCTCAAAAAAGGTGCAACTGTTTTTGCAAAAGTGTCAAATGGTAGACACCTATTGTTCCTCACACCAGCCTCACAGTTAATAGTCAGTCACCAGTTTATTTGGATACTATTTGGACTGTAACACCACAAAACAAAACATAAACGTGAACAGCTTTTTACAAGCTAAAACATCCACACACTGAATAAAAACAGGAGCAGGACCAGAAAACTGCTGACATAAATCCTAAACAGTCTTATTATGTGAGGAGACCTGGACCAGGACCTGTGGAGGGAGGTGCAGTGGATTTCAGTTCTCGCTCTAATTTCCCCATAAATATAACAAACAGAACAAGTTAAAAATATAAAAAAAAAACAGAAAAATTTTGCTTATCTGGTTTTTGTTTTTTTCTGTATTTCTGTTTTGGTTTTAAACAGTAAAACTAAATAACCACACTGTTTATTTGTTGTTTTGATTTGGTTTTAAAACGGAATAACCAAAGAACGAAGGGTACACGGATTTACCTGAAAATTTGAGTCAAAGACTAACATTTACACAATTGCACATATATGGTGTTTTGTATTGGAAACCACTGACCATTATAACATCATCTGGCATCTCCTCTTCCAACGTGTCCTTAAAAATCTGCAACGCTGTTGCCTTAGCAACTTCATGCACCTTCCCGAAGTAATCATCCTCCAGATCTCGACACTGAGAAAATGTATGTTGGTGTTAAGGAAGTTATCAGTTTATGTTTCAGAAAGTAAAAGGTCTCAGCATATGAGTCATTAAAAGCCATTCCTATTCCTGAGGTCGTCTGCAAAAAAGCAAATTATACATATGTAACAGTGAATTAAAATTTACTCCACAATTACTCCAAGATGGAATTTACTGAGGAAAAAAAAAGGATATATTCCTTGTGCCGTTTCACTGAAGTTTCCGACCATTTCTGAAATGCTACTCTCAAGCTTTCTGATGTTTTCCTGCAGAATCAAAACAGAGACATTCATTGTCAGTGAGTGTAAACCCAACATTAGGCATCATGTCTATAAAACTCAAAATTACTAATACATGCAAACTATAGAAGAGAAAGTAAATTTGGTGCAGATGCTTACCTCCGTCAGGGTGACCCGCTGAAACTCCACACTCATAACGCTTTTACAGAGCTCATCAATCTCCTCATGACACTGTTTGATCTTCATCTCAATCAGCTCGGAGTCGGTCAACTGCCGCAACTCTTCAATCCTCTGTTTAAAAAACAGCAATGAATATTTACGTTACATCCACAGAGAAGAAATGTGTTTGATTTCCCTTACAGAGTTTGATTTACTCCCAGTTTTATAACGATCTCTATGCACTCTTTGGAGTTTAGCTCAAACCTTCTATAAAATACCAATGATTACACTCAAATAGTCACTAATCTAATAGTCACTATCTCCAAAACGACAGGATTGAACAAAGCTGACCTATTTTATCTAAATATGTTTTAAGAATATATTGCCTGATCACTCTGCATTGATTGACGCTGGTGAGATAAAACAAACAAGAAGACAGTCATCAACATCCCTCAACATATTTGGTTCTCATTATAACTCACAACCTTTTCCTAAATGTCCTAAATCTAAGAACTTAGATGTATACATAAGAAAATATTATCACATCATAATTAGAGGTTGACTGATATATCGGCCAGCCAATATTTGGACTTTTTTCTATATTGGCCATCGGCCAATATTTATTTTGTTTATTCAGTTTATTTCCGACATGGTTGCATTCATAGAAGTTTTGTTATTCCTTTTTTTTTTTTTTGTACATGCCGAAAAAGGAGACGAGAGAAGCAGTTTGCTTATCCAAGTCACGTCCCCTGTTTTGTACACAGAAAATTTACATCAAAGCCTATTTTTATTAATTTATTTTAATATTTTTTAATTTGGCACTTTAGAGTAGCCATTAAAGGAAAAAAGAAAGAACATAAAAAAAACCTATATCCCCATTCTACATTTTGTGGCGGGGGATAATAATCTTATAATCTGTTGCAATTACGTTTGTAAATTGTGTTGATAAAGAGTTTTTTTGCAAAAACAGATCATTTGTTATCTGTCATTGTAATTTGTTTTAAATACATTTTGAGTAAATGACCTTTTTTAATAATTTAGTTCAGGTGATGTTGTCAGGTTTTGTTTAGTTTTAGTTGTGTTTGGCCTTTTGGTCCTCTTCTTGTTCTTCTCAGTCTATGTTTATTCTACAAAACCTGATAATTATATCCTGGATTGATCTCTGTTAGCGGGCTTCACCAAACCAAAAATTCTTTGGCAGAGAGCAGCTGTACTATGAAACAGGATATGAACTCGCTAACTTAAGCGAGGTGATTTCAAACAGCCTACATGTGCTCCTGTGACAGGGGTGGAGATTACAGCATCAGATCAATCACAGAGAAACTGTGTAGAGCAACTTATCTCACAATTAAGGAATAATTCATAAAAATATGAAGAATTAAGATCCATAATTCAGACCAAAAACAACAAAGATATCTGCTTTTGCGTTTGAACACTTAAGCCAACACATATTGTTTTATCAGCACTGTAGAATTAATGATGACGTTCCTTTATTAATTGGAGAGAAGTTGTGGAATGCAATGATATTTGTCATTAATTTAGGTTTAGAAAGCTCCATCTATGTTGGCATGGCGACCGGAAAAAAAAAAAAAACTAGATTTATTTCACACTTGCCTTTCTTTGATCCTCATCAAATTTGTGCAGCGTCTGCAAGCCTCTCTGGTTGGAGTCTTGTAAGATGTCACTCTGTTCTCTGAGGAATAAACTCTCCTCTGTCTGTCTTCGTTCCAGCTCAGTTAAGCCTAATTGAAAAAGCTGCTCACACAGCACCACCATCTGGTCCTCAAATGTAAGACAACAGAGTTAAAGAAAAGCCTCCACAGATTTGGGTATCAGTAAACTACGGAGCCCCTACAGGGACATACAAGAAAACATTTTATTTTAGGAAGAAAGAATAAAAATAAAACATTTGAGATCTCACAAAATTATTGCCAGTTCTCGCAAAACTACAGAGTAGTGGTTCCCAACGTTTTTTTGGATCGTGACCCTATTTTGATATCAAGAATTTCTGGCGACCTTAAACACATTTGTTTTCTGCATTGTTTTAAATCATTATTAAATAGATTTATATTTGGCAAAGTGACAGTATAGAATACAATAGTTTCTGTTTGTTTTCATTTGTAAAAGTACAATGATTTTAAAAAACTTCAAAAATACATTTACAATCAGCAATTTAAAAAAAAAAAAAAAATCATCAATTACTAGACATTTTAGGGGACCCATTTAAACTCCAATTGATCCCACATGGGGTCTCGATCCCAAGGTTGAAAAACCCTGCCCTATAGGGACATGCGAACATTTTTCAATTTCTTTTTAAAGGAAGAAAAAATCTAAATAAAAATAGTTTTGCGAGAATCTCGCAAACGGAGCCCCAGTGGTAATGAATTGAAATTTAAGATGGCTGTGTCCCCTAGAACTATAAGTATCCTCTTCACCTGTCTGATGTGAAAGTTGTGCCGACTAACAAGCAAATCCTCAATATCTTTAATTCTAACCAGATTTCTAAGAGTAAAAATCAATAAACGGATGAATATCCTGCACGGCAGATGCCCATTGCATGCTCTAGTTTTGCAAGATTTTGCAAAAGTTTATTTTTCTTCTTCTTCCTTTACCTCTTTTTTTGCATGCAAGAACAAAAGTGAGTGGCGTTTTGAGCCCAGTAGCCCAGCCTATAAAAAGTCTGTCCCCCCATGGTTCCCTGCAGAGTGTATCACAATGGAGTCATCCACCGTGCAGGACATTCATTCGTTTATTGATTTTTACTTTGAAATCTGTTTAGAATATAAAGATATTAAGGATTTGCTTGTTAGTCAGTATTTATCGTTCTCGGGGACACAGCGTCGTAAAGCAGACTCACAGCTTGGAGTCATGGTCCAATTCACTACCACTGGGGCTCCGGTTTGAGAGATCCTGCATTAGTTTTGAGCAGGGTTAGGGTCATTTACAAGTGTAATTATGTAATTGATCATTAATTACAATTATGGTGTAATTATAATTGAAATTGTGGTTAAAAAATCTGTTGCTCTTGTAATCATAATTGAATTGTAATTGAGTTCAGATAATGGACTTTTTTATTTGTGATTGTTCAGTAACTTCTATAAAAACAGTCAATTACAACTTCACCATGTTAGTTCTATGGCTCACATCTACTGTATGTAGTTAACAATCATTAAAATATATTTCATATAAACTTTTTCCACTACCTGTCAGTTCTCTTTAGGATCATTTTACCATTTAAAAAAATCTAGGGGAATCCTGACAGAAAAAAGGCTCGGACGCTCACCAAAAATATTACAACCAATATTTTCATGGATAAAGAAGCAACAAGGTAACCAATGGATGAGAAACAAATTGCACAATAGTGTATTTTACAGCTGAATTAAGTTATAAGTGATGGTATCAGAAAGCTAACACAGGAGGATGGATATGTTTTATGGAGTTTTTTTAATTAAATGCTCAGTAATTGTGATTAATTGTAGTTTAACTTTAGTCATTTAGAACTTTATAGTTATATACTTTCAGGGAATAATGATAGTTGTAATTTTATTTGTAATAAAAAAAAAATTAAAAAATTATGGTCACTGTAATAGTAATTGAGTTGTAACTGAACATGGGAAATTGAAGACGTAATTAACCCCAACCCTGATTTCGTGAGATCTCTCTAAAGTTTTCCTTATCTTTTACGTGGCTCTGACCGCTACGAAAAAAAATCAAAGGATATTTCTTTTTCAGAGAAGCTATTCCTGGGTGACACTGAAGAGTTTCTGCCTCTGGATCATCCACAAACATACTTTTGAACAGATGAGATTCATTCAGAAATTCCACAAAAGCATCCTGTAACAGAAAAGAACATTGGTGATTTATCAGTGATATGGGAACCATTTCATATCTAATTCTCAGTTTCACATCAGCTCACTTTGTGTAACTGTAGCTTAGCTTCTTGTTTTTGCTGAGCCTCTGCTGCCTCCTGTTTCTCCAGTTCTTCCTCTCTCAGTTTCTCCAGGAGATATAAATATTTCATCGATGCTTCTTTTTTCTACGAATACAGAGAGTTAGGGTCAGGGTTAGGAAAAAAGAAAGCTAAGTATTGCATAGTTGCCAGAACAGTGGATAGGGTTACTGGTATTCTACATCACATCCGTCCAACCAGAGGCTTGTGTCCTGTCAGGGGCTTCCGCTACTTAGCTGCAACTAGATACTACTCCATTAATGACGCAAACCGCCCCTTTCAGTCTGTTGAGTTCTATAGCAGTGAAGCATTCAGGATCATTTAGCAGCTTTTTTGTGCTGCTTTGAGTTGCTCTAAAAATCAGTAAAAGCTAAAAAAGTTGACGTAAACCTCTTTTGTTTACCAAAATTTGATAAACAAAATCCATGACCCGAAAAAATCTGTGACCGCAGGGGGCGACAGTTCCAACTCTGCTGTTTTGTAGATGACATGAAGAAGAGAAGAAGAGCTCCATGCATGTAAACACAGAAACCAGGATTCACTGCTGCTCATTAATGCTGACCCAAGTAGAGTTGAATCTCTCTGCTGCAAAGAACCAGCGTTCTTGTCAGAAATGGTTGAAGGTATGGTTCAATTATCCAGATTTTTTCTCTTCTTCATGCTGTCAATGAAACAGCAGAGTTGGAACTATCGCCCCCTGTGGTCACAGTTTTTTTTCGGGTCATGGTTTTTGTATATCAAATTTCCTTTAAAAAAAGAGGTTTACATCAACTTTATTAACTTTGGCAGTGGTTCTCCTTACGGTTGTTGTATCAATATACCGAAATTCTATCCATACGCAGCGCCACTCATTGGCCAGTTTAGGTCACGTGACTAAGGCTAAACCTAACCCTAACCCTAAAACTTGTTGCAATATAGGGATATACCCTAACCCTAACCCTAAGACGCTACGTACGTGTACTTCGGTAAACGTACCAATGGCACCGGGGGTTGTCTGTACGGCAACTGTACAAAGGACACTTTCTTTAACTTTTCCTCTACTCAATGGACAAAAAGGGGTGATTCGCGTCATCAATTATGTAATTTCAACATGCTCTAAAATGGTAAAGTAGTCCAATTTTTAAAAGTTAATCAAACAAATATGGTGCAAAATAATGCGTTTTGATAGGCATAGATCTTCTAATAAGGACATTTCAAAGGTTTTAGGCCACATATGTAAAAAGAGTGGAGGATCCCTTTAAGGAAGAGAAGATTAGGATTTTTTTTGGATACATACTGTGTTTTCATCCAAGAATCTTTGGTCCAGGTACTTCAGTTTAGGAAAGTGTCCTGCAACGTAAAGCCTGTAGTTGTCCTCATCAGTGACAGGATTTCGAGATAGGTTGATATCAAATAGATTCTTGAACTTTCGAAGATATAGTACCTTTGAAAAGTGTCACATTACAATAAGTTCAACCAATGGCAGAAGCATCAAGACATCTGTAAGGAGAACTTTCTTACCATATCCAACTTTTCCAGGAGGTTGTTCTCAAAGAGAAAATGGGTAAGGTTCCTTTGTGTCTCCATATTCTCAAGGACAGAGATTCTATTGTCGGATAAATCAAGCAACTCCAGCTTCTCCAGAGATTCCAGGCCTTCTATTTTAACGATACTGTTGAATGACAGATCTAATAATAACAATAATGATAATAATGTTATTTTTTCAGTGCATGGGAGTCCAATAAAGCAAGTACAATTTCTTACAATCCAACATACAGTTATGGGCCAATGAAAATAGTAAAAAACCAATTCATATATGTGACTAATCATCAGTGATGTGAATAGTCTATGTACATAGCTAAGAGCTGATCAAATTACAGGGAGCTGAAGCATATGCTAAGTTGTTTACTGAAGTCCCAAACATGTTCCAGTCTCAAACCACAACAAACTTTTTTCCAAATTTGAGGAGCTGGCATGTCCATCAGATAGGATGTATTGCAGATATTTTTGGATATTCTGAGAGAGTAGGTGGAGCTGTGTTACTATACCACATTTCAGTTTCCTATGTAGTGTGGTTCCTGAGATATTGGATAGTTGAAAATGGATGAAAAATAAGGACGCACTAAAATCGACACAAACCCCTCACTAAATTGTCCCTATCTCAAAAAGTCATTATCCGATTGAACTCAAAATTTACACTGTGCCAATTGAATTATTAAGGAACAATTGGTAAAAAGTTCAGAATTCTTTGAGACCAAAGTGCGTAGGACCCTATAGTAAGGTCATACAGACAAGGAAAAAAGGTACAATTAAATAGTTACAGAAAATTCCTGAAATATTGATCTTGAAGAAGGCCCGAAAGCTTGTGATGATTTTTAGAAGTTATAAAGTTGTCAACAAATGGTTACTTTTTGAAATACACTCAAAAGTCTTCCACCCACAAAATGATACACTGACTACAACAATAAATATCTGCATGACCATTTGTTTCAAAGCAAAATATATGAAAATAAAAAAGAGAGGAAGAAACACTACAATAAAGTTTTTCTTAAGCCAAACATATATGAAAATGTAAATCAGTTTTACCCAGAGATGTAATGTTTAGATGTGTCATAAAAATTTGATTTCTAAAAAAAAGAAGAAATTACCAAAATTGAAAAAAAAAAAATGTCTATGACATTGCATTCCCATCATAATAAGCAGATATATTACTTAAGCTCATTACTCAATTTCTGAGTAACAAAGATATGGGGTGCCCAACTTTTTCATAGCTGACATATTTTCAACATTTAGCTCACTTTCCTTTTCATTTTAAACAGAATTCATAAAATAAATCTAAATATAAATCTAAATGTTGAATCTAAATCTGAATGTTGAATCTAAATCCAACCATCCATTTTCTGACCCATTTTGTCCTATTTCAGTGTTGCGGGGGTCTGCCGGGTCCAATCTCCAGCTCACACTGGGCCCTAGGCGGGGGTACACCCTGGACAGGGTGCCAACCATCCAACTATCCATCTTCAAACCCGCTAATTCCCGTTTATCAGGGTCGCAAGGGTCTGCCGGTGCCAATTTCTGGCTCTCATTGGGCGCTGGGCGGGGGTACACCCTGGACAGGGCGCCAGTCCATGTTAAATCTATATGTTAAATCTAAATGTTAAAATTAAATCTAAATGTTAAATTGGTCGCCAAGTGTAGAGCTAAATCCATCCATCCATTTTCAAACCCACTTGCTCCTGTTTTTCAGGGTCGCGGGGGTCTGCCTGTGCCAATTTCTGGCTCTCATTGGGCGCTTGTAGAGCTAAATGTTTAGTTTAATTATGCAAAGTGGGAAGGTCAGTGCCTGTCGATCACGAAGCCCCACCCACACTCCACACACCCCACCCAGAGCAGTTTAGAGAGAGAGTTGCGACATCGGAAGTTCGAAATGCTTGACCCTCACGTGATTCATGGAGACTCAAATAGTTCCTCGGAAGATTCGAATCCATTGATTCCAAGTGACATAACTGGGATTTTTAGTAATTTGTCGTCAATAACTGCATTGATTTAAAATATTTATACAGTATACGTCATATGTACAGTAAGTGTAAATAATAATAATATTTATAACTTTATGATCCACTAACATGCTCTAATGCACACATTAATGGGTGTAGATATGCTGATGATAATAATATCCAATATGATTATTTAAACGTCTTACTGTTCAAAAGTGTATCACAAACTGTCTACTCTACGCTCTAGCTCCATTGTGCTGCAATAGTCAACTGCTCACTTCCGGGAACTATTGTGAGGCTCCATGAACCGCCATTACTATGGGGAGAGATTTGTCTAAAAAATATTCACAAATAGATCCACAATGTATTTTTTTTTAGATTTTCACAAGTGTTTTTCAGATCCAGAAATATAACCACAATTTACACGTTTTCTCATTTATGTGTGCGTATTTATCATGAATCATCATCTGTAAATCTTCAATTGTGCTTCTGGATTGAGCAAAGTGCGTTTGTGGATCAGCCCACGTGTGAATTTATTTTTGAGACAAACGTGACGCAGCTTGGCTCAAATCCACACACACGCAGAGCTGCTGATCCAGTGTCTAGAGCACCACCATCCACTAGGAGGCAGTAATCAAGCATTTACGACACAAAAACAGATGATACACGAATGTCTAATAACGTTATTGGTATTCACTGCAGTGTCACCAAAATCACTGCAGCCTTCACTTGTATCCTGATGATCATAGTATAACACTTGGTTTGACAAAAAATACTTTTTAAGCCGGGCTACCGGACTCAAAACGCCACTCACTTTGTTCTTCTTGTTCTTCTTCTTCGCGTTGTGTAGTTAAAATCCCTACTCCTCTGTTATTCGTGTACGGATCGAGATGAAATTTGGTCGGTATAATCTATAGATGTTTACGTATCAACACTCAGAGCCTGATTTTCAATTTGGGGCCCAGGGGGAAAAAAAACGAAAGTTGATTTCTCATTTATTTGCGAGTCAAATATTATGATGGTTGGTGGTACATAAAATATAACAAAGTGTCATCATCGGGCTGATCCACAAATGCACTTTGCTCAAGACACAAGTGAAGATTTACACATGATACTTCATGATGACTACACAAACATAAATGAGAAAACACGTGTAAATTGTGGATGTATTTGTAGATCTGAAAAACGTGAAAATCTGAAAAACACGTGAAAAAATACATGTGGTGGGGTCAGAAACGGCTCTGACCCCACAACTCACTGAGCCACAGTCAATGGTGAGGGCGGGGCCTCGTGATCTACAGGCGCTGACCAATTTTTAATTTAACTTTACACTTGGCGACCGATTTAAAATTGTGTTAAAAAAGTGTCTATTTGTACGGTTGCAGTACGGACAACCCCTGGTGCTATTGGTACGTTTACCAAAGTACACGTACGTAGCATGTTAGGATTGGGGTTAGGTCATAACCCAATATCGCAACAATTTTTAGGGTTAGGGTATTTGTTTACGGTTAGGTTTAATCTTAGTCACTTGACCTAAACTGGCCAATGAGGGGTGCTGCGTATGAATAGAATGTCGGTATATTGATACGCCTTTAAAAATTTGATTTCAGTTTTACAGTTAAATTTAGATTTAACATTTATATTTACCTTTTGCATTTAGATTTAACATTTATATTTATATTTAACATTTATATTTTACATTTAGATTTAAATTTTACATTTAGATTTAAATTTTACATTTAGATTTAACATTTATATTTAACTTTTTACATTTAGATTTATCATTTAGATTTAACTTTTACATTTAGATTTAACATTCATACATTTGGATTTATTTATCATTGTGTACACATTTTTAACAATGATATAGAACATGCTGTTTTACATGAATTTGTCACAAATAAAAGAAAAATAAGCTACATGTGAGGAAAGTGAGCTAAATGTGCAAAATATGTCGGCTATGAAACAGTGACTGAGTTTTTACATTCGGCTCCTCAGACAAAGAAAGAGAAGAATTGTTTTTACCGAGCCACTTCAGATTAACAAGACAATCCAGACCATGGATCTTCTTTATGAGGTTGTTGTTCAGTTCAAGCCTGGTCAAATTTGGCAATCGCCACAGATTGTCAATCCACGTGATATCTGTTGACAAAGACAACAATGAAATATGAAGATTTAAAGAAGAAATGAGCCAAAAACAACATGGAGAAAAAACAATATAAATGTTAACTTTTGTTTTCGAGAGTCAGTTCAATGACTTCATTGTGCGCGGGAACAGGCTCAGCGTTGATTTCAGCAGCTTCCTCGATGGCAACCTGCAGAAGGTCCTCTGTGAGCTCAGAGGATACAATACGTTCACTGCGCTCCTTTGTCTTCATGTTGCTTTAATTAAACGTAGATGTGCCCAAAGACATACAAATAAAGTCGCCGACCGTTTCACTACCGAAAAAAAGTGTCTAAATACAATATATAATCAATCAAACGCTCTATCCTTTGGTCTCCGTGCCGATTTCTTTTGTCGTTTACGCCACTGTGGTGTTATGGTATTTGGAAGGTGGGTGACGTCACTGACGCTTTCCGTCTCCGAGCAACAGGGAACTTACAAGTTGCGTTTAGATACGCTCAATATTTTCAGTTAACATATTGCGTATATATATATATATATATATATATATATATATATATATATATATATATATATATATATATATATATATATATATATATATATATATATATATATATATAAGGGAGACCATACCTCCGGTTTTTGCCCGGACATCTCCTCTTTTCGCCGGACCGTCCGGTTGGATTTTATAAACTCATCAAAAAGGCCGGGTTTCCCAGGGACCCTGAACGCATCTAGGAGAACACGAAATTACCGTAACTTCGCTAATATTTGCTCTATCGGATAAATTCCAGCACTTTCTGAAAGATAAGGAGTCACTCTTTACAGTCATTACGGTCATTTTTTCACAGATGACGAAATCTTTAAAGATGCCGCTTTTGTCAGACACAATGAAAAGAGAAGAGTGACACTAGTCCGACTCCAAGACCAAAAGAGACCAAATACTAGTGGATTTGCAATAACAAATTATTCATTTACTATATTGTATTTACTATTTTGCCGTTAAAAGGTAGATTAAAGAAAACGTGGAATACTTTGAGTATGACGAGATGTGTCCTCTTTTTTCAAAGTCAAAATGGTCACCCTAATATAAACACAATGGCATTTTTTTTTGTAAAGATAATAAATCAAATTTATATAACGCTATATTCACAGAACGTCTGTCCTTCAGCCAGATCAAATCAAATGCTTACACAACAAATAGCATGTAAACGAAAATGTAGTATTGTGTAGTGGTAAAATGTCTGTAACATGATTTTTTTTTCAATAATAATAATAAATTTGTTTTTGCACGTTTTGAAACGTTAAAGTAGTGTTTTTGTTTTTTACAACAAGTCAGAAGTGTACACACTAAGATACAAAAAAGGGACATGCAAGCAAGATTCACACACAATTGAAAGAAGAAAAAAATAAATAAATAAAAGGGGTAAATCAGTTATTATTCCACTTCAACGATATTGTTGTATATTGTCACAGTTTTTATGTTTTTTTTTTTTTTTTGTATGAATAAGGGACAAAGTCTCAACATATTCTTTAAATTCACATAGAAAGCTTACAAAAAGGGAAGAAGATTTGTTGAATTTACACTTGTATATGTAAAATTTACCATATAAAATGAACAGGTTTACAATTAAATCAACTTCGTTTTTCTTATTTTAAAAGTATATAATTATACATTTACAATTAAATATGATTAATTCTGTGCTGGAAGTGATTTTCCATTTGAGCCCAGAAACCAATTAAATTAATACAGTAATAAAATAAATGTATCTATCACAATGCACAAATAACTTACCATCACATTATAACGCAGTGTTTTTCAACCTTGGAATTGTGACCACATATAGGGTCGTCAGAAATGTCTCATAAATTATTTTTAAAAATTATATTTTAGAAATTTTTAAAATTATTATTGCTTTTCAAATGAAAACACCACACATCATCTCAAGCAACTGTATTCTATACTTTCAATTCTTCAAATATAAATATAGTTAAAGAAAACACAGTATAAAAATGTTTAATAAATAATAATAAATCAATAAAATAATATTTGTGTAATTTTAACACAAAAAAAAAAAAACATTATTCTTTTTCAAATTAAAAACACCACACACTGTCTCAAGCAATTGTATTCTATACTTTAACTTCCTCAAATATAAATTTAGTAAAAAAAAAAAAACAATATAAAAAGTGCTAGTACTACTATTAACACTATATCACAAACATGATAAAAAATAAATAAAATAAAAATGTATTTTAGGTCTCTGGAGTTGCCAGAAATGTGTGATATCAAAATGAGGTCACGACCCAAAAAAGGTCACGACCCCACTGTGTTAAAGGGAAAAAAGCGCTTTTGAACAAGGCATAAATCCTCAATGTGATGGCCAATCACATTCACCCTTGTGTTCTTTTTGACCAATTAGAGCCAGCAGCGGGCGGGACTTAGTAGGACCGCCCTTACCCTCAGCTTGAATCACTACCGAGAGGATTGTTTGTTGTCAAAATGGAGTTCTTACTGGGAAACCCGTACAGCACTCCCGTGGGCCAGTGTATAGGTATGGAAACGTTCCTCGGAATTAGCTATCGTAACAACTATGCAGAGTTTTAGAGTGTGGGAAAAATAAAAATAAAATAAATGATGGATAACGCTAGAATAAAGCAGTGAGATAACGGGCATCATCGCTACAGACGCCATTCACTTGTACTAGGCTTTTAGCTAACGTTAGCATGCTAACAAGCACCGTTATATTCACTAAGAATCCTGCGTTTTTAAACACTTATCTAAGACAAGTTTACAGTTAATATATTTAGTCGTAATCATACTGGTTGTGTAGTTCTATGGTTTACCAGGACTAGGACTGACAATGTTCTTTATAATAGCTACAGCTAACAACTAACTTTATGGAAGTTTCCCTTGTCAATTTGGAGCTGATGGGCCACCGGTGCAAAACATTGATTAAAACGCATTTTATAATGCCAAACACATGAGGAAATATGGATTACAGATTATTGAAACACAGGCTGAATTTATGTAATGTCCTTTTGATTTTAAATGAACTGTTTTTCTGTTCTGTGCCATATTTTAATGCTCTGCCAATATTCATAGATTTAATCACAAACTCACCCTTTATTATTTGCAACAAAATGCTGAAAATGTGCAGCTAATCAAGAAATTGAGAAACAATGTGTTTTGAATAATATTCTTTTTGGCAAAAAAAAAAAAAAGGTTTAATATTTATATAAAGCAATGTGATGTACGTTCATATTATTTATTTATTTTTGACAGAGAAAGCTTTAAAGTAAAATATTCTCCGCATTTGCTCAACAGAGAATACTGTAATGAAAATAACATTTACCAGAAAAATGAATCAGAATTGCACACAAAAAGAAAAATATTTCTATAAACTCAAAATTTTGATGAAAAATTACATTTTTAATGGGGTTCTAGATTTTTCACATTGAAAATATAGTTTTAACAAATATTTCCAATGGAAAATGTGTGTAGCAGTGATATAATGTCATTGCTCACACGTCAACTATATAATATTTTATACTACAGTCACTTTTACACTTCAAGATTGTAGGGGCATTTATTTATCACATTGTTATGCTTTCAATTCCCAATTTTCTTTCATATTATAGCTCCTCTCGTCGAGCTCTATGCTGGACTTGCATGATTAACTTGACCAATTAAATGTCAGTGTACTAATCCTCTGTGTCCTGCTTCAGACAATTCCTGCACGATATATATAAAAAAAACCCTCAGGAAACATGTTTCTGAATTTGATCCATTTTATAGCAGAAGAAAAAAAAAATGCATTAATAAGCAAGAGTGATAGAATCAAGACGAGAAGTATGTTGTGTCAGTTTATGGAGGTAGATTGTGTCTTTATTATTCAATCAAAAATAGTTTCAGTCCCAAAAAAAAATCACTTTAATCAAAAAACACATTTTCAATCGAAACAAAGTTTATTTCAATCAAAAATTTACATTTTCAATCAAAGAATAAAAGTGTACAGCTATTTATTTGGGTCTCAATTATTATTATTTTTTGCATTTGAACACTTTGATTGAAAATGTTTTAGTTTTTTATTGAAGTCACATTTTTTTGTATATGGGCCATATTATGGGTTGTACATTTGTCTATATTCAAAAAAATAAAACATTTCAATATACAGAATACTTCAATCAAAAAAATATTTTCAATCAAAGAAAAAAATGTTCAAATGCAATTTTTTGGGTCTCAAATACTTTTGATTTGAAGTGATTTTTTTTGTTGTTGGATTGAATAATGAAGACACAAATCAACCTCCATATTAATTTAATGTGAGAAAACCCACTCATGTACACATAGTGGTTGATTTTGTTTGCTGTCAGAATCTAAGAAACTGTTGTTATAGATCAGAGGTGGAGAACTTTTATCAGAGCAGGGGCCACAAAAATGTGTCTGTTTGATCGGCCACGTTCTGTACATTTATGTCAGCATTCAGAATAACCTGAGCGTTAATACAGGAATCTTTTTTCTGTATTTCTGTTGTTGTTTTGTTTGTTTGTAATACTGTGGGTTTGCAGTCATTTTTTGGTGTTTTTCTTATCTTTTTGTGTACTTTTGTTGTAATTTTGTAGGTTTTTTTTTCGTCATTTTGTTTAAGTTTTTGTAATTTTTCAAGTCACATTTTTGTTGATAAAAATTACGTTTATCTGTAATGTTCATTTCAACCAGGCAGCTTTGAGCTGTGGAAACCTCTAACCCAGTGGTTCTCAACCTTATATTGAGTGTTTTTTCCCGTGTATTTCTATTGTTGTTTTCTTATTATTTGTAGTAGTTTTGTGTGTTTCTGGAGTATTTTTTCTGTTTTTCTTGTTTTTTACTGTATTTTTTTTTGTAATTCTAGTGTATTCTTGCTGTTGTTTTTTGCATTTTAATATCATTTTATGCATTTACTTTGGGGGCCGCATACAATTAGACCAAGGGCTGCATGTGGCCCCCCGCCACCAGTTGACTCGGTCTGTTATAGTGAGTGTGTCATTGTTAGCAAATCAATCATTATTAATAAGTGTGTGAATCTTATTAGATGAAATAGAGCTTGATAGTGTTTTAATCTCTTAAGGCTCTGGATGACAAAGATGTGCCTGAGAAGGATATGGTGGCTTTGTTGGCTGGTGTTCGACACAGCCTGACACCGTTGGTCATATGATCAACTGGCTTCACTGGTGTGGTTTTTCACTTCCAGGACCAAGAACAGGAAAGTGGTTTCATTAATACACTAAATGTTTGACTCATTTAGCATTTCACTAATTATTGATCAGAATAATTAAATAACTAAGGAGGGAGGATGTGTTTTTTGACCTGTTCTTTGTCCTGCTTTGACTTGAAAATCCACTTGATGAGATTACATTGGAAATCCTTGAAGAAGTGGTTGATAATGCATTTGAACGTAACTTGTTTGCTTTGCTGTGCTGCACTCTCTTATCTGAGGGACCAATGCAATGTTCTGATTCAACTGTTTTGTTTTTCAAGTCGATTTAATAAATAAAAAAAAAACCAAAACATTTTTAGATGGGGCCCATCTATAGTCAGCAAAATGATGGTCTATTGTTCTTTGAATCTATAACCACATGTATTTATTTATCTGAATAATATTCACTGTTATTTTGGAAGTACATTATTATTTGTGCCTTAGTATATAGTCATCTTAAAGTAAAATAAACTGTTATAAATGAGTGACCAAAAATAGTGGAAAAATAGTGGAAAATGGGATTTTAAAAACTACAGAAATTGGTTAAAAGTAGCAAATTAGAGTGGGCAAAAACTGAACGAATAAGTGGTGAAAAAGGGTTCAAAGTGTCAATATTGGCTTAAAAGTGGCAGAAATGGGGGGAGGGGGTATTGTAATTTAAAAAGGAGAACCAAGTAGTTTAAACTGGCAAATAATGGGCATGACAAATGGTGAATGTGGTTAAATTGGCAAAAATAAGCATGAAATATGCAGAAAAGTCATTGAAATTTGATAATATAGCAAAAATACATCAAAAGGAGCAAAAATGTGGCAAGAAAAAGTGATGAAAATAGGTGAAAATATGGCAAGTTTTAAAAATAAGCAAAAATTGGCTCAAATTGTTAAAACTTGTTTCTTGAAGGCATCTGCGGACAGTCCCTCCCAGTGTCTTGCGACTCCCAATTTGGTCCTGATCCCAAGGCTGAGAACCCTATGTGTGCTGAAAATGTCTAGAAAGTGGAAAAATGTGCAGAAAAGGCATTGGAATTTGATGAAGAATTGGCAGAAATGGAAGTAAAGTAGCAAAAAAGCATTTAAAGGCAGGGTTCTACACTAACTTTTCCAGTGGTGGCAGCACAGAATTCGGTCGCACCCTTCTTTTGAACCGGGGGGGAGTGTGTACAGCATAGCCATGCATGCTGATGAATAGTTGACTTAACTGGTGTACCGTAGTTTTGTATGAAGTAAAGATTGACAATGACTCGAGATATATTTGCTAAATGTTTTAATGCCAATATTAAGTTTTTCTGCAACAAGCAGTGGCTGAAATAACAGGTAATTTATTTTATATAATTTTAAAAGAAGATGTAACAAAAAGTTTTTAAATAACAGCAAAGCATAACAACACGTTACATGTATTCTGTTTTTTATTTTTCAGAAATGCTGTACTTGAATTAACTTAACAGTAACATAACCAACTTAGCATCTGCTTTGCTTCACCACATGGAATTAAATTCAGAGGGTCCAGCTGTGATAGTGGGGTCTCCTAACCCTCTTCCCCTGGTCAGGGGTCTGCAACCTTTACTCTACAAGGAACCAAACTTAAGGTTAGCCACAGGTGCAGGAAAGTTGATGATCTGTAGATGTTGCAGGAGGTGAAGTAGGAACGTGCTGAGTCATTGGACAATGTGATTTATTTTAGGTTAACAAATTGTTATATTTTGATTTTATTTGTCATTAATCATTAATAGCCCCTGTAAAAAAACACTATTTCAATAGTTTTTAAAAAAAAAGCTATAGGGAGCCATTGCAAAAGAGTCAGTGTGCGTGCGTCGCGTCACGTCCGCACTCGGTGGGATGTGACGAAGCGCTCAGCCGCTCTGTGCAAAATATTGTCACCCATACACTCTCGCACAGATGCGACCAAATAACATTTTCACTCGCACACACTGAAAGTATACTCGCATATGTGACCATTTTGGTCGCATTCTCGAGCCCTGATTTAAAGGAGCAAACATATGGCATAAACTAGGTGATAGCTTGTTTCTAGTCAGAGATATTTGGACTTCAGGACACCAAATTCCAAGTCAAATTGAAGAGCTTTAACCTTTAACCTTTAACTGTGTGTTGTGTGTGTGTGTTTGCAGAGAGGGCTACAGATGGAGGCTTGCAGAATGAAGACTGGACCCTCAACATGGAGATCTGTGATATCATCAATGAAACAGACGAGGGGTGAGACCAAGAGTCTTCTACATGTTTACTAATTAATGCAGGATAAAGTTTAGTTTCCATGTCTGTCTCTGCATTAAATTGTAATCAAGCTGTTGTTTTTTCACTGACTGGTGAGTGGCCAGCTTAGTGACAAATATTCACAGTTTCTTATCTACAGGCAGCGTAACCAAGGTGACACTGTCTCTGAAATGATGGAATGTATGCCTATATCACGATAGAGATGTAATCAATATCAATAGAAAATATGTGCGATAGAATGTTCCATAATTTCACTGAACTCTGTTAACCTGGAAACAACCCCTGACACAGAACCACAAGGTATTCTGGGGGATGTAGGCAGTTGAACTGCTTGAGCAGCTCCATAGTAGCTGTGTACATTAGTAGCTTCATGTTTTACCACCTGAGATGATGACCCGAGCAAACGCAACAGTGTACGCTGCCGCCACACATGCACACACGCATGTGCAGGGACAGATCATGGATCGCTACTTGGTAAAAGACCAGACACCCACCCAACAAGGTGAACCAGTCCAAGATCCTCCTCCAGATCCACCCAAAGCTCCCTAAGAGCTAAGATCTAATGCTAACCACTTCATAAAAGGAAGAGACCAAGTTAAAAGAACACGGCTTACTGTCATCAAACCACTAAGGGCCACTAAAATACTTATGGTAAGATTTAACACCTGTATGGAAGGATAAAAGCTAACATGTCACACGTCGTGTTAAACAAATGTTAGCATTAAGCTAGCATCACTATTCATCCGTCCCAATATTTTTTAATTATATTTCATGTGTTCCCAGACAAAGCTGGTTCCATTAGACAGTAATGTAACTATTGTGATTTTTTCCACTTTCCAGTGATTTCCAAATTTATGGGAACATAGTCGTGTGATATATTGTTTCATAAGTAATGGTACCGAATCATTGACACATACCAACATATGAATGGGGCCCATTACTCCATATATGCCACAGAGGCGCCAGGGAGCCCACGAGGGCCCCATTTTTCAAATGATCTCTGCTCCATTAATGCTTGTTGAATCGGGCTGTAATTTGACATGGATATTCTATGAGAGACCCTCTTGGAGACCTTTTTTTACTCAGTGGAACCGAGTCATTTGACTGAATTCTCAGGAATGTGGTTACTGCTATTCGGCATGAAGACATTTTGCTCGCCCGGCTGTAGTTCATCCGAACTTGTTTATCATTAGCTAAATCAGACGTGGGCAACCTGTGGCCCAGGGGACACATTTGTTAATAAAATAAATCAAATCAACTTCATTTGTCAGATACACAATCATACAGAGTACAATGTGCAGTGAAATGCATTGTGTGTCACTTCTTCGGGTACTTACACACAGGAACACCAGTATAAAAAGCTAATAAGCAAATACAGTAAAAACATAAATATAAGGGTATTATTATAATATACAGTCCATTGTGATGTGCCAAATGGTATAATATGGATCGGTGTTTGTTGAGGATGTGGATGGGCTGAGGAAAGAAGCTCCTCCTCATCCTCTCAGTTTTTGCCTTTAGGCATCGGTAGCGCCTCCCTGAGGGAAGGAATGAAAACAGTTTATTACTGTGGTGTGTGGGCTCCCTCAGCATTTTGGTGGCCCTGATTCTGCAGCATTTTATGTACCGTATATGTCCTGTGGGGAGAGTAAGTCCTGGTTGGAGCTGCTCCCCATCTATATCATGATACTCCCTGAATCTGATCTGCTGCTACAGCCAAAGGCAACAACTGTATGAATGCGTGCATTAAAACTACATGGAGCATTGGAAGTGGGTTATTAAGTGCAATCAGTTATTGATCATCTTTTATTTGCTTTGGTTTTTCAAATCCCACCAAAAGTCTTGGTAATTCAGAAATGTGATACTGATATTCTACATTGTCCTCAGCATAAACACATGCACAGACTGTCATTGTCTGGGAATGCTTCACCCAACACAGAAATACTGAGGAAGATTGACTCTTTTTGAGATTCAGCAGAATCTGTACACACACACACGCGCACACGGCACATTTTGACTTTGTGCACTTTCCAAATCACTTATTAATAATAAAGTTGAAAAATTTCTGTTTCCGCTCTCTCTTGTTAGTCCACATTTTATAAAAAGTCAGTTCCAAACGGGCGAGTTGGATTTTTGCCCCAATATTACGTCACAAGGAGGAAACTCCTCCTCCTGACAATCCTGGCTCCTCCTACTCTATAAGAATATGAGCTCCTCCCTCTCAAACTATCTCACAGGTAAAAAAAACATAGCAAAGGCAGATTGATATTAGGGATGTCCCGATACAACCTTTTCACTTCTGATACAATATGGATATTGCAGCCTTGAGTATTGGCCGATACCGATATCAGCATGAATCATACATACTTTTATTACTTACTTTGTAGTGTGGAATGTTAGAAAAGGCTTGATCAAGTGATGTTACTCAAACAGAATAACAGTCAACAATTCAAGTTCACTTCACTTATTTTTTACTGTCAGTATATGGTGGGAACAACTGAGGGCAGGGACAAAAACAACAAAAACTTATATTGGAGATTTTAGATGCAGTCCGATAAAATACGATATTTGTTTTCTGGCTGATATCGGACCGATATCAATATCGGATCGGGACACCACTAGTTGATATTACATTTAATATCTTTACATTCAGTATATAGATAATCCTGTATATAGATAAAAAGAAAAACGCTCACAACAGTTTTATTTTTAGTAGCCATTATACCATTACCATTATACCACTATACTCGTATTGCCTATATGGGATGATCTGACGTGTTTGTGACGCAGCGGTTGGACAAATTAATCGACTATCGTCTTAAATGGACCATTTCTGTGGTCAGTAGAGGTGAGGAGGAGAAGGAAGACTGTTAATGATTTATTGCTGTTACAATAAACACATGCGCTGAAGCTACGTGTATTTACGCCCACTCATGCATATGCATGAAGGCTCAAAAAACAGCCTGTTTTTAGAAGCGCTCTGAAAGTGACTTTTCAGAGGCTAAAACTCCAGAAAACAGGCGAGTTTAGTCAAATAAACCTCAAATACTGTGCTGTTGCGGTTCTTATAACAAATGGAGATGGGTGAAAAATAGCATAATACTGGACCTTTAAGCACTTTAACTGTAACTCTTATATTCATGCACTTTGTATTGTTGATCGACTGACTGTATAGTATTTATGTACTTTAAGCCGTGAATAATGTTTGTTTTGTGACCATCCAAGGGTCAACAGATGCAAATAAACATTTTTTCTAACTCTGGCGCATTTACAATATAATTAAATAATTGTTATAATTGTTATACATTTGTTCATCAATGTGCACTGACCGTTTCAAATAAACAAGACATTTTTTCACTAAACCAACAATTTACAAACTAGCTGAATTATCTAAAAATATAAAATCACTGTAACTAGGATTCAGAAGCACGCTGCAGACAATGTAATCACTCAACCTACTAGCATGCAGTCTGCTCCCCATGTGTGCTATATATCAGACTTTATC
Source organism: Gouania willdenowi (assembly GCF_900634775.1). Taxonomy (NCBI): domain Eukaryota; kingdom Metazoa; phylum Chordata; class Actinopteri; order Blenniiformes; family Gobiesocidae; genus Gouania; species Gouania willdenowi. The sequence continues at coordinate 6,129,880 of NC_041051.1, read as the reverse complement.
GCTCCGCCCTGGCCTGTTTAAGCTCAGTAATAGCACCATAGTTCATAAAAAGTGCATCAATGTGTCTCATTTGCAGTGAAGTTAGAGGTAGTATAATTGATTAAAGCCAGTCCTTACTCCTCATACAGTGAAAGCGTTGATCTTCCCTGTGGAAAGAGGCAGGGTTGGGGTTAATTATTATTATAGCTAATTACAGTTATGATGTTTTTATAAATGCAATCTTTATTTGAAAACATCTGTTGCTGTTGTAATTGTAATTGAGTTCAGATAATTGACTGTAATTGTAATCGGCATGGACATAAAAACTATTTTTATGTTTGAAACACAAACCTGGGGAACCATGTTACAGTTCTATGTCACATACGTAGTTAACCATTATTAAAATATGCGTAATATCAACTAGAGGATCATTTTACAATAAATAAATAAAAAAAAAAAAAAACTAGGACTATACTGACAGAAAAAAGGCTCAGACGCCCACACTGAAAATATACCAATATATTCATTGTTTAAGAAGCCTAACAAGGTAACGAAGAAATGAAAAAAATGGATGATAGATAATATATATTAGTGTAATTTACAGCTAACAGAAACAGAAAGCTATTTATTAGCTTTTGTAATTTTGAACGTAATTGTACAGTGCAAAATTAAGCTTTAAAATGGAATTATACTTAAACATTTTTTTTAAAATAATTAACCTGAGAATTTAAAATGTACCAAAGGCTAACTGAATAAATCCACTATTACAGAGTGCAGAGGCCCTATTTTAAATGTAAGGTAATTTAGACATGATAACCAAAATTGTGATCACGATTGAAATGTGATCAATTGTGCAGGCCTGCTTTCAGGGGAACAATAATAATTGTGATCTTAATTGTAATAGGAAAAAATGCTGGTTACCGTAATCATATTGGAGTTGTAATTGAATATGGATAGTTGAAGACCTAATTGTAACTGAAAAATGTAATTTACCCCAACCCTGGATGCAGTCATGCAGAATTTAAAGATACAGATGGTGTGATAACATTTCTGTCTTATTCAAATAGTATGACTGACAGACTCTTAGTGAGGGAGCCCTGTGCAACTAAAACTTTTTCTCTCCTCATTCCTCTCATCACTCTCTCTTTTTAGGCCTAAAGACGCAATGCGGGCTCTGAAGAAAAGGCTGAGTGGCAACAAGAACTTCAGAGAAGTCATGCTAGCACTAATAGTAAGAGTTTTTTTGTGTTGTTACATTCTGACAGTTCAACATCCAAATGTCACAGATATGATTCAAACCATGAGATAATTTTTTCCTCCTCTGACTTAAACCCACCGATCCCAGTGTTACAGTATTTATCCCTGTGCTTGTTGCATTGATTTCATCTACTATTGGTTTTTCTACCATCCTTTGCCTCCTGCAGGTATTGGAGACCTGTGTGAAGAACTGTGGCCACAGGTTTCATGTTCAGGTGGCCAATAGAGATTTCATCGACGGCGTCTTGGTCAGAGTAATCTCCCCAAAATCCAATCCTCCAACAATCGTACAGGACAAAGTGCTGTCACTCATTCAGGTTGTTTTATGTTTTTTTTTTAACACTTTAAAAACCCCAAGTTTGTATAACAGGCCTTGCTAGAGCCTGATATGTAACAAGACCCAAATTGTTATATAAAAAAAAATTAACAAAACCGAAAAATGTAATATCTGGTCAATGATGTAACAAAAATGATCAGCCTGAAATGTAATACTTTTTTAAAAATATAAAACAAAAAGTTACAACTGGTGAGAGTGAATGTCAATAATGGATTAAAGGGCTTAAGTATCATACACGAGATATACAGTGGTGTGGAAAATTGTTTGCCCCCTTTCTGATTTTCCACACTTGAATTTAAACATTAGTCGAAGATAACTCAAGTAAACACAAAATGCAGTTTTTAAATGAAGGGTTTTATTAATGAGGAAGAAAATATTCCGAAGCAACATTGCCCTGTGTGAAAAAGTGTTTGCCCCCCAGTTCCTGTTAAAACATAACTGGTTGATCACACCTGAGTTCAGTTTCTGTAGCCACACCTAGGCCTGATTACTTAAATAGGACCTACATGACAAAGTGAAGTAGACCAAGAGATCCTCAAAAGCTATACCTGTATATAAAGACATTCAGGAAGAAATGAGAAAAAAGTACCGGTAATATAAATCTATCAGTCCAGAAAAGGTCATAAAACCATTTCTAAAGCTTTGGGACTCCAGTGAACCACAATGAGTGGCCTAAACACAGAACTGGTGAACTTTCCCAGGAGTGGCTGGCCGACCAAAATTACCCCAAGAGTGCAGCGACGACTCATCAAAGAGGTGACGAAAGACCTCACATCATCATCTAATATGGAATCAGAACAGTATCATAATGAATGAACTCTTACAAGGTTTTCCACAAATGCACATGCTTTGTTTCACAGTTGTATTTCAGATTCACAAATGCACACGATCTGTTTCGCAAATATTTATTTTATGCAAACTTGTAATATAAATTCTGAAATGCACACGCTCTACTTCACAATTATTATTTTGAGGCACACTTGTAATATCAATCCACAGATAATGCAAATTGCTGAATGTGCATTTACAAACTGCTTCTGTGCGATGAAACATCTGTGTATTTGTGAGAGAAATCACTGCAGTGAATTTTGAGACTGCCCTGACGTCGCGGGTCAATGAACGTCACCATTGGCTGATAAAACTGATTGACAGATTCATCAGCCAATCTGGTGTGTTTGCTTTCAGCCAATCATATGGCTTCTTACATTTTCGCTACACTTTTAAACTAATTGCGGAGCTACTGATATGTGTGCGCATACGCAATGTTCAAACCCTGCAAGAGTTCATTCATTATGATACTGTTCTGATTCCATAATCTAAAGAACTGCAGGCATCGCTTGCCTCAGTTAAGGTCAGTGTTCATGACTCCACCATGAGAAAGAGACTGGGCAAAAATGGCCTGCATGGCAGAGTTCCAAAACCAAAACCACTGCTAAGCAAGAAGAACATTAAGGCTCATCTCATTTTTGCCAGAAAACATCTTGACGATCTCTTTTCTGGCTGATATCGGACCGATATCGATATCAATATCGGATCGGGACAACCCTACGTAAAAGTAACACCGCATTTCAGAAAAAGAACATCATAGCAACAGTAAAATATGGTGGTGGCAGTGTGATGGTCTGGGGCTGTTTTGCTGCTTTAGGATCTGGAAGACTTGCTGTGATAAATGGAAGCATGAATTCTGCTGTCTGTTAAAAAATGCTGAAGGAGAATGTCCAGCCATCTGTTCATGACCTCAAGCTGAAGCAAACTTGGGTTCTACAGCAGGACAATGATCCAAAACACACCAGCAAGTTCACCTCTGAATGGCTGAAGAAAAACTAACTGAAGACTTTGGAGTGGCCTAGTCAAAGTCTTGAGATGCTATGGCATGACGTTAAAAAGGCGGTTCATGCTCGAAAACCATTCAATGTGGCTGAATTACAACAATCCTGCAAAGATGAGCGGGCCAAAATTCCTCCACAGCGTTGTAAAAGACTCATTGCAAGTTGTCGCAAATGCTTAATTGCAGTAGTTGCTGCTAAGGGTGGCCCAACCAGTTATTAGGTTTAGGGGGGCAAACACTTTTTCCACTCAGGGCCGTGTAGCTTTGGATTTTTTTCTTCTTCATTAATAAAACCCTTCATTTAAAAACTGAATTTTGTGTTTACTTGTGTTATCTTTGACTAATGTTTAATTTGTTTGATCTGAAACATTTAAATGTGGAAAACATGTATAAAAGTAAGAGATCAGGAAGGGGTCAAACACTTTTTCACATCATTGTATATAAATATATATATATATATATATATATATATATATATATATAATGTCAATGTCACATTATGTAAATGTCAGAGTTCTCCAAAAGGCTTAAAGGGATCCTCCACTGTTTTTACAAATGTGGCTTAAAACCTTTAAAATGTCATTAGAAGATCTATGCCTAAAAAACACATTATTTTGCACTATATTTGTTTTATTAACATTTAAAAATGGAACTACTTTACCGTTTTAATGATGTCACACGGCCCCACTGCCTGTATACATCCCTTTTTTATTAGAGTCAAACATTCAGCCAGCTTTTTAAATCATTTAGCAGCTTTTCAGGTCAAAATGACAATGATGATGCAGTTTATATATTTTAGTTTTTTTGGTCTTGATGCTACTGATGTGCTTGTTAATGTTTTGACAGTCCTGGGCTGACGCATTCAGGAGTTGCCCTGATCTAACTGGAGTTGTCCACATTTATGAAGAAATGAAAAGAAAAGGCATCGAGTTCCCGATGGCAGATCTGGATGCATTATCTCCTATTCATACACCGCAGAGAGTAAGAAAAACACAATCAAACACAGTCTGTGTTCATATACAGTGATTGAACTGTTCCTATATTCTTTTCCTCACAGGGGACTCCAGAGGTAGATCCAGCCATGAGCAAGTATCTGGCTCCTGCCTCGCCCGTTCCTAAACCTGCCTCATCTGCACCATCTGTTACTCAGCAGCCCAACGTGCCTGGTCCCATCACAGCAACCTCTGAACAAGTGAGGGTCATCACATTTTGAACTTTAGACAATTTGATGCAAATGTCCACGTGTGCTGATCATATTAATAGCTGTGTTTCCATTACCCTTGGAAATAAAAACTGGTAATGGATACACCTGAATTTTGAAAAAACACTGAAATATCATAAAAAAAATGTGTGCGCTTTCATGAGGAGGTTTTTCAGACGTTTTGATATTGGAATGTGTCGCAAAAGCTCAATGGAAACACTTTTTCCACAAATACACATCACAGAACGTGACGTACATGGTCACATGACCACTGCTCTCCAAAAAAACATGGCGCGGTACGTGTAAACAGAAGAGGAGACCAGGACATTTGTTAGCATTAGACTTAAAATGTATTGCTGCCACATTAGACATGAAACAACAAAGGAATATGAAGTGTTATAATGAGGTTTGGCGCGTCCACCTTTCTGCAGTGAAGTCTTGCAAGATGAGATTTAACAAGAGTTACAAGGCTTCAAAACAACCTTCAATGGAAACACGTTCAGAGCGCAATTATTCTTTGGCAAAACTTTCTAAACATTGCTTTTATTTTGCGCAAAACTGTAATGAAACCCAGCTATTGATAATCCTACTCATGCTGTAAAATGTCAGTTTTTAAAAAAATCTTTCAAAGCAACATCTTCTGGCATACAATGTAATTCTGGAATGTACAAGCAAGGAGCAGCAAACCGCTTTAGTTTCTTTGAGGAACGGTTTGTAAATCACTGATGACAAAGGGCTCTCATCTCCTCTGTGCGTAAGTCAGAAAATTTGTTCAAGAGCGCTTTCTCAGGCACTGTGTGCCTTCATCCTTGTTACGCACTCTGGGTGGAGCGGCCCTGAAATTTGGGCGTTCCCATTCAAATCTGTCCTTACGCTTATTCTCCTGGTGACTTTAAGAGTAACTAAACTCCTGCTTTCTCCTGACCTGCCACCAGGAGGGAAATTTTTAAAAAACCTTGATTATGGGTGGAGCTCCTGGAGCCGTTAAGACACGCCCAGTCTATGCTATAAAATCTCCAATGAACAATCTATGCTATGCTAACTAGCTACTCATTACTCACTATACCTCTCTATTCACTCTTTTCTCAATTCAACCTGCTCACTACAGATTGTAGAGCCCACAGGTGCTAGTTTTTTATAAAAGGGGCGGAGCTAACAGTGCTTGTTTGTGACACAAGTTGGTCCCAAAACAGCACATGATCTTGTTCTCAGCAAAAATCAATTTTAATAGCCAGGTTTCAACCCATAGAGGGCAGTCACTCTGACATTTTACAACTAAATATGACAAATTGACTTTGACTAAATCGTTGAGCGTTGAAACCAGGATTAATCAACAGCACTACTTAATATCCAAATACATTTGTATTCAACAGGAAAAAGTGGTTTTGGGGTTTAGTTCCTCTTTAACTTCTTTTCCTTTCGTGAGCTTCTCAACGTGGAATAAGTGCAGCGCCCCGAGAAGGTGAAACATTATATTGCACTAGAAATTTGGAGTCAGTGACAATTGAAGCCACACAGATTCATAATATTGCAAAAGAGACTCCCAGAAAGAATCTATTTAAACTAACACTGTTAAGCTGTCACAGGGTTGGCGTGGGGTTCAATATGTTCACATTTGCAAATTAACCAATTCTAGACAGAACAAAATGTTACATTTCATCACATTTTATCCGTGCCGTCCACTCCTTTTTCTGGGAGAACGGTGGGTGCAGTGTCACAAAACTGATCAGCTGTGTGCCAGGGTGCGCGCGTTTGCTGACAGACGTCAGACTTCTGTCCACGTTGGTCACAGTGATGTCCAATAATCTAATAAATCTAATTTCATACTATGTCCAATGTAAAGCCACAGTTTGATCCTCTACAGAGTAAATAATAAGTAAAACAAGCTGTCATATGCGGAGGTTGGTGAAATGCACATGAAAGAGTGGATACCAGAAACTGTTCCCACACATATTTAGAAATGAGGCTCAGCTTCAGTTCTGGCTCGATCAGCTCCTCAAGGCTTTAAACAATTTATATTTAAAATGTTGTTGGAAGCCAAGAGTTCTGTGTCACTATAAACATGTCTGTCTCCTCTGTATTAAAGCAGGACGCTCTGCGGGATCACAGACACTACACCTCTCATTATTCCCCTCAAACCTCCAGCACATCACACACACGTGCAGGCTTTAAAACTCATGGGTACTGGATGACAGATGATCATGTTGACTGATGCACTGATGTTTTCTGAATGCAGGAATGTAAGAAGTTAATAAAATCCACACAAACAAACGTTAATCTGCCGAGAGTATCGGAGGAAAAAAGAGAGATTTTAACTGTGGCTTAAACACAAAAATGTAGCCAATCCCCACACTTCAATAATGTGATCAATAATCTGATCAAATCAACTTGTTACATAGTTTTTCAAAGACGCCCTTTTAAATTAAGTGTGCTTTATCATTTTCAGAGATTTCAATTATATTTACAAGCGTCAGGAAAACTCCATGTTACGTTACGTGATTTTTAGACAGCCCCAAAAAAAATAACCTTGCCTGCAAGATGGATTCTCCTGGTGTTCACAAACACCAGAATCCATCTTGTGCTTTTCCCGCTTTTGTCTTTCGAAACGAACTCAACCGGTTTGAACCAATCATGAGGCAGTGTTGTGGTTTAGGGCGTGATATCTGGGTGTGACGAAGGCAGAAGCACCGAAGCAAAACTGGTGCATGCGCAGTTGCAGGGAGAGGAACTAGCTGGGCTACTGCTATTAGCATAGCTCCGAATCAAAATAGAAAGATGTCAACGCAGGAGGATGAACATGTGGAAGCTGCTATAAGCACAGTTTTAGAAGAATCCAGCATTTCATTTTTGAAAGAGCAACAGCCAGAGGCGCTTTGTGCATTTTTGGACGGTAAAGATGTATGTTTTCACCAGTGTAGCCTTGTTGTTGTTGTAGCAGCGTATCTGCAATGCATGCCGATGACGACATCATCATTTATTACCGTGTGATTGGCTAAAACAAATCATGGTGGACAGGCGCTTCGCCCAATCAACTTCAAGCATTCTGTTCATGTCCCTCCCTGGTTCAGAAAGGATTCGCTAGACACAGACCCAGATCGATGTGGAGAACTCGACTTAGATGGAGGGCTACACTGCTCTTGCCAGGTTACTAAAAAATAACAGAATTTCCCTGTCCGCCTCCTTCAGACTACGCACATTGGGTCGATTTACACACAGTGGGTGTGTCAGGAGCCTGGACCAAAAAATAAGCGCAGGAGAGAGGCGTGTAACTGTAGGCGTGTCAAAAGGCGCTTAAGTCCAGACTAGAGAACAGGGCCCCATGTGGTTAAGTTCTTCTCCAGCCCAATCATGCTTCTTTGCTTCAATGCATCAATGCACTACCAAAGCTCCTGGCCCAACTATGTTGTTGGACCTCTGCACTCCAGGGTTGAGCTTTCCTATTTAAGCAGCTTTGATGCTGAGTGCTAGAATAAATCCTGCGTTGGTCTGAGCCCAACCAAGACACTGCTTTTTGGCTGAGATGAAGTCTTGAAAGTTCTCTGCGCCCTTTGAACTTTTGTGCTTCTAGATCGTCCAGCTGCGTAGTGAGCTGGAGGTAGTGAGAGGAAACACCAAAGTCATGTCAGAGATGCTAACAGAGATGGTACCTGGCCAGGAAAACGCCTCTGACCTGGAACTCCTGCAGGTGAGGCTATGCTGTACATTTAATATTACTATTATTAATATTACTATTATTTATTTTTTTAAAAACAGAGGTTTCCATAGTTCTTTTAGAATGATCAAGCTATCTGTGCTGCCACCAGGGGGAGTAATAAACCTAGTTTTCCACTTTATTATGTGACAGTGAGTTTTTCAATAGCATGGCAACCCAATAGAACTTTTTCACTTCCAATACGATACCGATATTGATCCAATTAAAATATCAGCACGAATTAAACATACTTATTATTTTCTTTTGTAGTGTTCTTTTGTAATGATCTCATACATATCATTCATCACTATTGGATGGGGACATCCTTGTCTTTTGGCTTCCTTCGCTCAGATGTTTTTCTCATCTTGGACAATTCAATAATTAATTAGACTCTTTAAAGCACGTGTCAAACTTAAGGCCCATGGGCCAAATCCGGTCCTTTAGACTAGTGGTTCTCAAACTTCTTTGGCTCTAGTACCCCTTTTTTCTACCTTTTGAATGCAAGTACCCCTCTTTGTCCGGCCACCACATTTTGCTCAAAATTCTGTGAAGAAACATCTATAGAGCATAATGATGAACTGAATGGGTGATGATACACATTTTAAAGAATTTAGATTTATTTCTATAGTTTTTATCATTTTGTCATTTCCCTCCTGATGTGGAACCACGACTGACCCTTGTATTTTCACTTCATGTTCTAATTAAGATCATTTATATAATCAATCAATCATTATTTGTGTTTTTCTGGGAATTTGGTGTCATTTTGTTGTCTGTCTGTTCTTTTTATTATTCAGTATATTTTTATCTTATTTTCTGTGTTTTTGTTGTCGTTTTTGTGTGTTGTTGGAATTATTTGTTATTCTCTTTCAGTGTGTGTGTTCTTGGTGTCGTTTTTTGTATTGTTGTTATTTGTTTGATTATCATGTTTAACTAAAGATAAACACCTATTTTTAATGCTTTAATTTGTTAATTTCCCTTTCTCTCTCTCTCTCTCTCTCTCTCTCAAGTACCCCCTGTAGTGCCTTTGCGTACCCCTAGGGCTACACGTACCCCCATTTGAGAAACACTGCTTTAGAGAATCCAATTCGATCGCAGGAGAAAGTTAAAAAGACAGAAAAAACATAAATTATTAAAAATTGTAGATGTCAAGCCCTTCTAAATAATCAAATTCAATGAAACGCCACAATATTTGGAGGATCGTAATTCTCCCATACTTTTTTCACGACTGCAGTCATTTTGAAACTCAAATTGTTGAAAGAATTCAATTTTCCTGAAATTACTTCACATAAGTTACCCAAGATCAAACTAGTGTATTTGGCCTCTGAACTAAAAGGAGTTTGACACCCCCGTTTTAAAGGCTTTGCACAACTTTTTATTACTTTTTGTAGTTTTTCCAGATGCTGCAAAACACATTTTGTTTTTTTACCAAAGTTTGTCAATATTCACCTATTATAGTGATTCTTGATTCTTGTGTAAAGGTTTGGTTAAGTGACTACTTGAAATACGCTGATCAAAGTACTGATGAGATGTTTGGTCCAGGAGCTGAACAGAACCTGTCGGGCAATGCAGCAGAGAGTTGTGGAACTGATTTCACGTGTGTCCAATGAAGAAGTGACCGAGGAGCTCCTACATGTCAATGACGACCTTAACAACATCTTCCTTCGATATGATCGGTGAGTTGAAGTAGACTCCAGACCTAATAATGACACTTCCATCATGTTTTTAGAAATGAAAGACGTTGAAGTGTAAAACAATCCAAGGTTTTGTTGGTGTTTACAGGTATGAGAGGTACAGAGCAGGCAGAGCGGCACAAAACAACGGAGTAAGTCCCTCAACAAAACGTTACCGTTATAGATCTTCTAATGTGCCTCTTTGTTGACATTTCTGGAGTTAGTTTGGGGGTGTTTCACAAAAGTGGAATTAGTAAATCCATTATTACACATGGCTTCATCAAGCCTTCTCTCACCATGCTAGCTTAAGTTTATCATTTCTACATTTTAAAAGCTGTAAAAAGTTACAGTTGATTATAAATATATCATGGAGAACAACTAAAGTGTTTATTATCAGACACTGATCCAAGTTAGTTTGTGATTCCTTCACTATATGGTGTTTTGTTTTACAACTATATCAGTATGTGACAATACATTAAGTCAATAGTACATCATGTATCATATACCAGACCTTCAAGTGATTTAATAGATTGTTTCTTGATATTCGGTACTAAAAATGAAATCCCTAATGTATAGTGAATTGGTTCTACATGTTTGACTGATTAGAAAATTGTTTTGTTTTTTACTGATTTACTCTTTCATACAAACATCTGAACATGGCTGCCACTGACCAAATTGGGGCCCTAAGCGAGTTTGAATCCCGGGGCCCCCAACTCTCTTATCCCTAATGTATCATCAGTACAAAATGATTAACTAGAGACATTAATCATAGATTGACTAGTTAACTAGGGACATTAATCAATGATTGACTAGTTAACTAGAGACATTAATCAATGATTGACTAGTTAACTAGAGACATTAATCAATGATTGACTAGTTAACTAGAGACATTAATCAATGATTGACTAGTTAACTAGAGACATTAATCAATGATTGACTAGTTAACTAGAGACATTAATCAATGATTGACTAGTTAACTAGAGACATTAATCAATGATTGACTAGTTAACTAGAGACATTAATGATAGATTGACTAGTTAACAGATACATTAATCATAGATTGACTAGTTAACTAGAGACATTAATCATAGATTGACTAGTTAACTAGAGACATTAATCAATGATTGACTAGTTAACTAGAGACATTAATCAATGATTGACTAGTTAACTAGAGACATTAATCAATGATTGACTAGTTAACTAGAGACATTATTCAATGATTGACTAGTTAACTAGAGACATTAATGATAGATTGACTAGTTAACAGATACATTAATCATAGATTGACTAGTTAACTAGAGACATTATTCATAGATTGACTAGTTAACTAGAGACATTAATCAATGATTGACTAGTTAACTAGAGACATTAATCAATGATTGACTAGTTAACTAGAGACATTAATCAATGATTGACTAGTTAACTAGAGACATTAATCAATGATTGACTAGTTAACTAGAGACATTAATCAATGATTGACTTGTTAACTAGAGACATTAATCAATGATTGACTAGTTAACTAGAGACATTAATCAATGATTGACTAGTTAACTAGAGACATTAATCAATGATTGACTAGTTAACTAGAGACATTAATCAATGATTGACTTGTTAACTCGAGACAATAATCAATGATTGACTAGCTAACCAGAGACATTAATCAATGATTGATTAGTTAACTAGATATATTAATCAATGATTGACTAGTCGAAATGTCAGAGTTTTTGCAGCTCACTAGTGAACTAGTTAGTGTTTTTGACATCGTTGATACCAAGGATACATCAGTTAATAAATGACTCACTGATGTTTCTATTCACTGCTGAAGGATGAATGCACAGTCACATTTAGGTTTTGTTTCAAATTGAATAAAACATTTGATCTCATGCTATTTCTCTTCATTCTGTGGTGTGCAGTGTGAGATTTTAAACATTCCCTATTTTCTATTTTGTGTGTTTTATCACTGCTTAAAGCGAGTGCATTGCCCTCTGTGCTTTGTAGAACAGCTTCTTTAAGCTGCTTTTTAACTTGACCACTTGCCAACATCAGCCTCTTGCCAGAGGACTTGGCCATCTCTCACAACACCCACATGGCAGTTTGTGTTTGCATGCTATTGATCTCTGTCTGTGCTTTGTCTGTTTGTGATATGGCTAGCTGATGGAGGCAAGTATTTCACCACCACCACATCATCCAATGACTGCTGAATGTAAAAACATTTTATTTGTGTTGTCTTGACTAGGTCTCGTGACTGAAGATATATCGAGTTTGCTATTTTGGCGATATAGAAAATGACAATATAGTCTACAGTATATCAAGATATATGGCTACTTGTTTTTTTAATACAATCAGACTGTACAAATAACATCAAGTATTTAATATTATTCAGAGAGTAAAGTCAAACAGTGTCTTTTACAATTTGTTCATATTTCTGAAATATATATTTTATAGCTTGCTTTGTTTGTATTAAAATGCACGTTTTAGGAGTTGCTGTTTTCTCTACTTCTCAGAACAGCATATAAAGAAAAACTCACTCACACGTGCTGTCTCTTTGAGGTAGGGATGTAACGATTTTTTGGAAGGCAGTTAAAAATCGATTCATAGGTATCACAGTTCATATCGATTCTCTGAAAATTGAATCGCAGTACTTTTTTAAACAGCAGAGGGCGCTATATATTTATCCTTCTCTTCTCCAAAAGTGTTGGCGGCGGGCGGAATCTGCTACTACTTGCTTTCTGGCCGGCTTCTACTCTTAAAGGGGACATATCATGGTTTTAAATCCTTCCTTTTTACTTATAAATCATACAGTTATGGTCTATATAAAGCGGAACTGCAATGCTTGGGTCTGAAATCCTCATTATTATAGCTCCCCAGACCCCTTTTCTACCCCTTTTCTGATGTGCTTCTGAGAGCAACTCGTTTTGGTGCTGTTTCTTTAAATGCAAATGAGACACTCCATACTCTTCAGGTGACACTCGGTTCAACTCCACCCTGCTCGGCCATTTTTGTAGTTTGATAGAAGAGATACGGCTATGTAGCGGCGCATAAACTTTTTATTCACACGTTATTTACAAAATGTCAACAACAGAAGACTTGTCCATCCAGCCTTACATGTTCGAGCCAGAGTCGGACCCGGCGGAGCGAGATGAAAATGACGATGATGAACCTGCAGAACCCTAACAAGTGAGCTAACACAAGCACCAAGCTAATGCTAGCGCCAAGCTAACGTCACGAAATGCATTTTAGTACAGTCTTTTCAAAGACAAAAACAGCAAAATGAAATGACTAATGAAAATTTTAGACTTAAATTAAACCACGTAGGCCATATCATCAAGGATCTAAAACGAGCACACAGCGCTAACATATGAAGTCTGAAGACAGTGCAACTGCTAATGCTAACAAAACAATGACAGGGACGTCTTATCACACTTTTTAGCGTTATTTACAGCTTACCGAAGTGCTCTGTTCGTCGTCTCCAAAGATAGAAGGAATTGAACCCTCAATCAGACAAAGTCTTTCGGCAAATCCTTCTTTATACTGGCGGAGGTTGCAGAAGCACTCATCCTTGAAGTGCTTCGTGCAAACAAAAATGACCTTACCCACAAATGTGGGTACATTTCCGTGAAAAATAAAACTCAACCAGGCACTTTGAAAAGGTTCTGATGCTGGGAGAGGGTGTAATGAAGCGTGTGGGTTACTACATCCAACAACCGAACATTTTGACTTATCGTCTCGTAACTTCGGCATCCTTGAGCTTGGACTACAAAATAAAAGCGAGAAATAAAATAGGCGGATTGCTCGAACCTGGAGTTGATGTACTAATTTGGCAGTTCTGCTGCAAATACTGTGATGTAATATTTCAAAAAACGTAATAGAGAATAGAAAAATTGAAACAGATTGAAAAATATGAGCAAAACAGAATATAAAGATATCTACGGAGCACCTGAAGAGACTAATTTGATTTTTTCTGTACTTCTAAGCACTCTAAATATACAACAAAATGCATTTAAGGGCTAAAAAAGTGGATTTAGCATGATATGTCCCCTTTAAACATTCCTTACCCCTTTAGCACCGAAAGAATATCTGTAATATTACGTGGAGTTCTGTAAAAGTCACGTTTTTCTATTAGCTCTTTCTGCTAGCGCATAGCATCTCTTCTTCACTGCAAGAATATCTGCATGCCAACCGACCACTGAGTTACCAGCGCCCTCTGCTGGTCCAAACAAATATCTGATGTAAATACAGTGCAATGGCTGTACAAAAATACATTTTCAGTTGCACTTAAAAAAAGAAAAATAACTATTATGCAGTTTTGCATTGTTTACTATAGAACCAGAATTTAAATTAATAGGCTTCTTCTTCATTTGTATTATTCCTTTATTTATTTCATTCAAGATTTGTTTTTAGTTAAATTGTATTGTTTTGAATAGTTTATCAAGGGATTCTTTTGGCAATGAAAAATAAAAGGAAATATTACAGTATTTTCTAGTTTTTTTTTCCCAAAAAAAAATAAAGGAATATTTTTCAGTCATCATTTGTCTACAGTCCCATTTTGTAAAATAAATCGTGAGAGAATCATATCGTGAACCCAGTATCGTGAATCGAATCGTAACGGGAGTTGAGTGAATCGTTACATCCCTACTTAGAAGAGAAAAAGCCAAAAGTGGAACATTTTGTGCAGCTTTTTGTTGATGAATGTGTCTGTGTGGCATTTTGCATCAGTAAATTTAACCCAGAATTGTCTTTCTGGTTAGACTTTATTGAATTACAAATAGAGATTTATATCGTATATCACCATTTTGTGAAAAAAATATTGAGATATGAGTTTTGGTCCATATTGCCCATCCCTAGTCTCCTTGATCAAAGAACACCAGGACCATTCAATGAAAATAGATTTTTTTTTCATACTAACTGTTTCCTATTAACTGTTCGTTCAGTGTTTTATCTTCCTTTGTATAAGCCTGCTAATTATGTGGTCAACTCAGCAAATTATTTCATATAAAATTCTCTTTGTTCTTAATGTTGTAAACTCTCATCTGTCATCCTAAACATTTCAGATGTTGAGTGAAGCTACTGATGACAACCTGATAGATCTGGGGCCGGGCTCTCCTGCTGTGGTGACTCCCAGAATCACATCCAGTCCTCCACCCAGCTCCACTGCAGGCCCCACAGCCTCCCCACTGCACAACACAGCTGCAGCCTCTCTAACCACTGCCCTCACTGGACTCGGTAAGAACAATCGGGGGGGGGACTATTTGTTTACCAAAAATCCTGAGTTAATAGTAAGAATATGCTTGTGTTGCTAATTATTATGAAAGAACCATTAGAGATGTTGAGTACTGAATTACTACCCCGAGTCAAAAATAACCACAATATCTCCTCTGCACAAATTTGTTAGTAGCAGAAATATTATTATTTTAGGGGCTTAAGATTTGGGGTGTCCCAATCCGATATTGATATCAGATATCGATCCGATATCAGCCAGAAAACAAATATTGGATTTTATCGGACTGCATCTAAAATCTCAGATTTAATATGTATTGTTTTTTTGGATTTATTTTTTCAATATCTTCTATTTAATTTTTTTATTTCTTTTGTTCAATTATAGAATATTCTTATTCTAAACGGTTATTTTTATACAAGACAAAAGCCAGAAGGAGTACAGGAGCAAACACACAAGGGAAGAAGCAGACATAGAGGGAGTGTTAGAGAGAGGAATGGGACCCTCTCCGGTCTCTCTCTAACCTAAATGACCTCTCTCTTAACGCCCTCTCCAACCTCTCTCCAACCGAGCGTGCCAGACCCCCCCACCGGCAGTCTATGCCTATTGCATCTTAACTATGAGCTATGAGCTGGTTCCTAACTAAAAGCTTTACCAAAGAGGAATATTTTGAGCCTAACCTTAAAGGTAGAGAGGGTGTCTGCCCCCCGAACCGTGGTTGGTAGACGGTTCCAGAGAAGTGGGGCCTGATAACTGAAAGCTCTTCTTCCTATACTACTTTTAGATACAAATGGAACAACGAGTAGTCCAGCATTTTAAGAGCGTAGTGTTCTGGGGGGATTGTATGGCATTTTATAATACTGACTCATTTATTATTAGCCAATGGGTTAATACAGACATTAGCACCTTAAAGAGAAGAATATTCTACAATTATTGTACTTAGTGGTTAGGACATCCACCTTACAGTAAGAAGGTCCTGGATTCAAGCCTTGGGGTGGCCACTTGGGTCCGTTCTGTGTGGAGTTTGCATGTTTTTCCCGTGCTGCATTGGTTTTCCTCCACAATCCAAAAACATGATTGTAGGAGTGAATGTGAGTGATTGTCTGTCTGTCTGTGTGTTGCCCTGCGATGCCCTGGCGCCCTGTCCAGGGTGTACCCCCACCTAACGCCCATCTGGAGCTGTAGATAAGCACTAGCAGACCCCTGTGACCCTGAAAACAGGAACAAGCGGGTCAGAAAATGGATGGATGAATAAAATAGAAGCCTGAAAAACAGAACGATATATATTATATCGGAGTTGTAGATGCAGACTGATATAATTCGATACTCGTTTCAGCGCTGATATCAAACCTCTATCAATATTGGATCATGATATTCTTAATTAATACAGTGTGAACTTTTTTTTGTAATATGTACTGATGTCATTTTAAAGTTTTAAACTCGGTATACAGTGAGCTGGCTGAGTGGTCAGGCTTTTTAGGCTTTAAATTGATACTTCTTTTTTTTAATTCATTTTAATAGTACTGCATATTAATAATACTGCATAATAATAATACTGCACCATAAAGGTATTTTCCATGATTATCTTCCTTTTACGTTGCTTGAATTTCCAGATGTTAGTTCAAACACTGCAAGCAGCGCCATGACGACTCTGTCAGGCCACAACCAGGATGACTTTGACATGTTT
Source organism: Gouania willdenowi (assembly GCF_900634775.1). Lineage (NCBI taxonomy): Eukaryota > Metazoa > Chordata > Actinopteri > Blenniiformes > Gobiesocidae > Gouania > Gouania willdenowi. Next base: position 6,113,015 of record NC_041051.1, on the reverse strand, counting down.
GCACAGACCAGGAGCAGCTCTCTGGCTGAGCAACGCAAGAAGTACGTGCATCCTTACAGAGAGCAAATGGTGCTAAAATCCATTATTATTATTATTATTATTATTATTATTATTATTATTATTATTATTATTATTATTCCTGTAATTAACTGCACTTTTAGGGCCTGTACTACGATGCTGGATAAGTATATCCAGAATATCTCTCCGTTAGTGGGCTTCACCTAACCAAACATTCTCCGTCAGAGATCAGCTGTACTACAAAGCAGGATATCAACAGGTTCACTTAACCCAGCCTGCTCGTGTGCTCCTGTGACAGGGGTGGAGATTGCAGCGTCAGACCAATCACAAACACTGAGAAACTGTGTAGAGTAACTTATGTCACAATTGAGGAATAGTTCTTTTCAAATTTTAAGAATTAAAATCCATAATTCAGACCAAAAACAACACTGCTGCTGCAGAAAAGGCAGGAAGAAAGGAACACAGACAGGAAGATACTGACACTGTTAATGTGTAAAAGCGTGAGATTAGACAATATTAATCCATGAGATGATAAACGGACAGCGGTCAATCAATGGCCAGCACATTTTCCAAGAAAACTGTTTATTCTGAGGTGGGACTTTAGTACTCACTCAGATATTATCTAGAACAAAGCCTACTTACGACCAGGTTAGGTGTTCAGCCTAAGAGAGGACACACTGAATAAATCCCAGAAGTTAGCGCGATAAGAGGAAATCCAGCTTCGTAGTACAGGCCCTTTATGTTACACTCAGATTAACATTTGGTTGGCTAGTACAGTGCCCGTCAGAGGTATGAATTCATATTGACATTAACAGAAGTTCCACAGTGTGGATGGGAAAATGAATGGGATATATATATCTATATATTTTCTTTTGGTAGCCAGAACATCACCAACATTTTATCAGCTGTTTCATGACTCATTATCAACATTTTCTAAAAATCTCATCAAAATCCATTCATAACTTCAAGTTATTGTGTACAGACAAACAGCGTCGCACTGCATTAGCTTAGCATTAGCATTAGCATAACACTGATGATGAAGTCACTGTTGATGACATCAACAATTAGAACATTCTGATTGGAACTTTGATGACATCATCAGTGTTCTAAAACAATATTTGACAAGAGTTCCACAGTGTGGATTGGTAATTTCATATTGGTTTTAAAATGGTTTTGGAATGACCAAATTACTCCAAAATTACAAATGCACACACTCTGGGTATGCTCAAGCCATTGACAAAGTTTCAGGTCGATCAGACACTGCATCACGGAGGTATTTGCTCCACGGACACAAACACACACAGACCTTTCTTGCATTATAGATGAAAACATGTTTGAAAGATGTTTGTTAGTTTATTTAAAGCATAAGTTTTTGTTTCTTACCTTTTTAGTGTTTAGTGATTAACTTCACTACTCTGCTCTTCCTTCTTTTTATTTATTTATTTTGTTTAGTGTAAAATATGAAGACCCTCAGGCTATGGGCAGCTTGGCATCTGCACTGGATGTTAGACAACAGAATGCTGGAGGGGTGAGTATAGTAAGTGTGTTGTTGTACCTCTGGTCACCAGCTGCATGTGATCCAGAGGTCTTTGTCCCTTCTGTCGACTGAAATACACAACTTTAAATTATGACATCACAGGAGATGCATGAATGCAAAGTATAAATAGAGAAATACAATAATAGTAAGTTTTTCACTTTGCAGTTTTATTGTCAGTCATTGTAAGCCTGAGGTTTTGCCTTGACTTCTGAGTAGTAAATACGATTCACAAATGTGATCACAAGATCCACAAAAGACTGAAGTCGAAACCACACAAATGAACACTTCCTCTGTTATACATCTTTACTTCCCTCATTTTCACCTTTATAAGCCAACACTTTCGTTTTTTTTTTACGTGTTTTTTCTTACTGTCATTGATGGCCGCTGTCCTCCGTGTGTCTGTGGTTACACTGTGCGCTATGCTAGTGGGGTTTTCCTTCTTCTGTATAAGGTGTTGTTCTGTTGTTGATTCAGCTGAGGGTAAAAGGGGATGATACCCAGGCAGATCAGGAGCTGCCCATAGACAGCTGGCTTATTACCCAAGGAATGGTGAGGACTCTGTTCTTAAGTGTGTCCTCCTACACCCCCCCACCCCCACCCCCGTCCTCGTTTCCACCATTGTATTCATCAGCCGCTCTTCATTTTTAGACCCATCTCACATTTCCATCCTAACGTCCTCAAGCAAGTCCACAATGTTCCTCAAGACACAATAATCACTGGCACAGATGTTGTACTATAGAGTTGGGCTGGCCAATGATAGAAAAGTACATATTTTATAATAAGTTACATCCCCTAATAATAAAAAATGTCCCTCCCTAGTTATTTTGTTTACTAAATCCTGATCTCTTGAACCTTTGTTAAACTGTAAACTTGAATCGACATTGATCTCTGATCCAAAGTACATGTCACCCACCTCTATCGTGCACAGCTGGATTTTTCCATCAATACTGAGGCTCACCCCGATGTTCTGCTATTTCTGGATCTACCACAGACCCTAATAGGTAACCAAGAAGTCCATCATCCCCTAACAGTCACGCACAGTAGAATAGAAAAGGGCAAATACCCACAGTGCTGAGAGTTATCATCCAAGCATGTGGAATAATATGGAGACAGATTTTTCTAAAAAATATTCACAAATGCATCCACGTTTTTCCATAATTATGTTTTTTAAGATTTTAACGTATTTTTTAAGATTTCCACCTTTTTTTTTAGATTTCCACATGTTTTTTTTTATTTTCATGTGTTTATTTTTTATTTTCATGTGTTTTTTTAGATTTTAACGTGTTTTTTTAGATTTCCACATGTTTTTTTTATTTACACATTTTTTTAGATTTCCACGTTTGTTTGTTTTTTAGATTTCCACATGTTTTTTTAGATTTTCATGTGTTTTTTTTATTAATTTCATGTGGTTTTTTATTTTCAAAAACATATGTGTTTTTAGAATTTCACATGTTTTTTAGATTTTCATTTGTTTTTTTTTTAGATTTTCACGTATTTTTTAGATTTCCACATGTTGTTCTTTTAGATTTTCACATATTTTTTAGATTTCCACGTGTGTTTTTTTATTTTCACATATTTTTTTAGGTTTCCACGTGTTTTTTTTTTTTTTTTTAGATTTCCACGTGTTTTTTTTTTTTTAGATTTTCACATATTTTTTTAGATTTCCACATGTTTTTTTATTTTCATGTGTTTATTTTTATTTTCATGTGTTTTTTTAGATTTTAACGTGTTTTTTTAAATTTTCATGTGTTTTTTTTTTAGATTTCCACATTTTTGTTTTTTTTTTAGATTTTCACATATTTTTTTAGATTTCCACATGTTGTTTTTATTTACACATTTTTTTAGATTTCCACGTTTGTTTGTTTTTTAGATTTCCACATTTGTTTGTTTTTTAGATTTCCACATGTTTTTTTAGATTTTCATGTGTTTTTTTATTAATTTCATGTGGTTTTTTATTTTCAAAAACATGTGTTTTTAGAATTTCACATGTTTTTTAGATTTTCACTTGTTTTTTTTTTAGATTTTCACGTATTTTTTAGATTTCCACTTGTTGTTCTTTTAGATTTTCACATATTTTTTAGATTTCCACGTGTGTTTTTTTATTTTCACATATTTTTTTAGGTTTCCACGTGTTTTTTTTTTTTAGATTTCCACGTGTTTTTTTTTTTAGATTTTCACATATTTTTTTAGATTTCCACATGTTTTTTTTTATTTTCATGTGTTTATTTTTTATTTTCATGTGTTTATTTTTTATTTTCATGTGTTTTTTTAAGATTTTAACGTGTTTTTTTAAATTTTTCATGTGTTTTTTTTTTTTAGATTTCCACGTTTTTGTTTTTTTTTAGATTTTCACATATTTTTTTAGATTTCCACATGTTGTTTTTTTTTTAGATTTTCACTAATTTTTTTTAGATTTCCACATGTTTTTTTATTTACACATTTTTTTAGATTTCCACGTTTGTTTGTTTTTTAGATTTCCACATGTTTTTTTAGATTTTCATGTGTTTTTTTATTAATTTCATGTGGTTTTTAGATTTCCACATGTTGTTCTTTTAGATTTTCACATATTTTTTAGATTTCCACGTGTGTTTTTTATTTTCACATATTTTTTTAGGTTTCCACGTGTTTTTTTTTTTTTTAGATTTCCACGTGTTTTTTTTATTTCCACATATTTTTTTAGATTTCCACGTTTTTTTTTTTTTAGATTTCCACATGTTTTTTTAGATTTTCATGTGTTTTTAGAATTTCACATGTTTTTTAGATTTTCACTTGTTTTTTTTTTAGATTTTCACGTATTTTTTAGATTTCCACATGTTGTTCTTTTAGATTTTCACATATTTTTTAGATTTCCACGTGTGTTTTTTATTTTCACATATTTTTTTAGGTTTCCACGTGTTTTTTTTTTTTTTAGATTTCCACGTGTTTTTTTTATTTCCACATATTTTTTTAGATTTCCACGTTTTTTTTTTTTTAGATTTCCACATGTTTTTTTAGATTTTCATGTGTTTTTTTTATTAATTTCATGTGTTTTTTTTTTTTTCAAAAACATATGTGTTTTTAGAATTTCACATGTTTTTTAGATTTTCACTTGTTTTTTTTTAGATTTTCACGTATTTTTTAGATTTCCACATAGGGATGTAACGATTCACTCAACTCCCGATACGATTCGATTCACGATACTGGGTTCACGATACGATTCTCTCACGATTTATTTTACAAAATGGGACTGTATATAAATGACTGAAAAATATTCCTTTATTTTTTTTGGGAAAATACTATACTATTTTTCATTGTCAAAAGAATCCCTTGATAAACTATTCAAAACAATGGAATTTAACTAAAAATAAATCTTGAATGACATAAATAAAGGAATAATACAAATGAAGAATAAGCTTATTATTTAAATTCTGGTTCTATAGTAAACAATACAAAACTGCATAATAGTTCTTTTTCTTTTTAAAAGTGCAACTGAAAATGTATTTTGTGCCTTAACAATTGAACTTTAAAAAAAAAAGAAGAAAAAAAAAACAGTCATTTCCACATGTTTTTTTAGATTTTCACATATTTTTTAGATTTCCACGTGTGTTTTTTTTTTTTTTTCACATATTTTTTTAGGTTTCCACGTGTTTTTTTTTTTTTAGATTTCCACATTTTTTTTTTTAGATTTCCACGTGTTTTTTTAGATTTTCATGTTTTTTTTTTTTACTTTCATGTGGTTTTTTATTTTAGTTTTTTGAATTTCAAATGTTTTTTAGATTTTCACTTGTTTTTTTTAGATTTTCACGTATTTTTTAGATTATCATAGGTTTTTTTTTTCTCGTGTTTTTAAAAAAGATTTTCACATGTTTTAAAAAGTTTCACATTCTTTTTAGATTTTTTTTTAGAATATAACAGGTTTTTTTGATTTTTGCATGTTTTTTTTTTTAGAGTTTTATATGTTTATAGATTTTCACGTTTTTTTTAGATTTTCACGAGTTTTCTAAATTTTTACTTTTTTCTAGATTTTCATGTGTTTTAGATTTTCACTTGTTTTTCAGATCCACAAATACATTCATGATTTTCACGTTTTTTTTTAATGATTTTCACGTGTTTTAAAAAGTTTCACATGTTTTTTAGATCTTTTTTTTACATTCTGGTTTCAATAATCACTTAAACCGTTTAAAAAAGTGTCCTATTTTTTTATTTTTTTTCCTATATGTTGGTATTGAAGGAGGCAGTCTGTATAGTTTATTAATGTCTGATTTCTCTGTGTGGTGAGGATTCTAAGTTTAGTTACTATACACTATCATTTATTTGGCCAAACTATGCCATTTTTACTGTGTTTTTTATGTTACACTAGTAATTTTATGCATGTGCTGGCCAGTCCACATACACACTTTACACAATTCACAAGCACAATTAAAGATTTACACATGATTATTCATGATAAATACACATTATTAAATGTAAGATGTGGATATATTTGTGGATCTGAAAAACGTGAAAATCTGAGAAAAATGTGAAAATTGTGGATATATTTGTGAATATTTTTGAAACAAATCTCTCCCCATTGAATGAGTGACTTTGTGGTGCTAAGCTGCGTAGCATTTTGCTAACAGCTTCCTAATGGGATGAAAGTCCTAGAAAATCCACTTACTAAAAAAAATAAACAAGCCAACTAACTAACAAGTATAACAGTAGCCATTTATTACCAAATAAAAATGTCATAAATATGATGATGTCATAAATGCTTGATAATTGCTTGAATAAGCAGTTGACGCTGATTTGTTTTTGTTTTTTCATTTGACAATTACAACGTTCCAAAATCTGAAACTGAAAAAATGTCCCATGCATAAAAAATACAACTTTTATGAGATAAAATACAACCAAACATAACAAACTGCCGACATTTTTGCTTGGCGGGTAAACCTTTTTTTCACTTTCTGTCGTTCATTAATATTTTTGTCTGTAATTGTTTATGTTGGGTTGTTTTTTGTTGTTTTTTTAAATCGTAAAGTGACATCCCTCTCTCTCCGAGTGTAAGTGGGCGAGTTGTTTTTTTTTTATAAATCTACAAATTTAATTTTAAATGATAAAGTGTTAGTTAATGATTAGTAGTTAATTAGTCAGAAATGCATGAAATAAAGGAACATTGTTTGCAGTCTTAAAAGCTATAAGAAAACTATAAAGAAAATACATTTTGTTCGTTTAATGCTCTTTTAATTTCTACTACATTTTAGGCTTCTCAATATTACTTTCTATGTGTGTTATTGATTTAGAAAGACATTTGGTTTGTTTCCCCCACCTGTCATTCATCTGTTCTCCACCAGGGGGATGCGCCACATACTTGTGTGTGTGTGTGTTTGTGCACATGAGTGCGTGTTACATGTTTGTGTGTGCATGTGTTACGTGTGTGTGCATGCTACATGTTTCTGTGTGTTACATGTTTGTGTGTGTGTGTGTTTGTGCGTGTTACATGTTTGTCTTTGTGTGCGTGCGTGCGTGTGTGTTACATGTTTGTGTGTGGGTGTTACATGTTTGTCTTTGTGTGTGTTACATGTTTGTGTGTGTGTGTGTTTGTGCGTGTTACATGTTTGTCTTTGTGTGTGTGTGTGTGTGTGTGTGTGTTACATGTTTGTGTGTGTGTGTGTTTGTGCGTGTTACATGTTACATGTGTGTGTTTGTGCGTGTGTGTTACATGTTTGTCTTTGTGTGTGTGTTACATGTTTGTGTGTGTTTGTGCGTGTTTCATGTGTGTGTTTGTGCGTGCATGTTACATGTTTGTCTTTGTCTGTGCATGTTACGTGTGTGTGTTTGTGCGCGAGTGTGTGTGTGTGTGCACGCGCGTTAGATGTTTGTGTGTGCCTGCGTGTTACATGTTTGTGCGGTCGTTACATGTTTGTGTGTGTGTATGTGTGTTTGTGCTTGCGTGTTACGTGTTTGTCTTTGTGTGTGTGCGTGCGTGTTACATGTTTGTGTGCGTGTTACATGTTTGTCTTTGTGTGTGTGCGTGCATGTGTGTTGCATGTTTGTGTGTGCGTGTTACGTGTGTATGTGTGTTTCTGCGTGTTACATGTTTGTCTGTGTGTGTGTGCGTGTGCATGTTACATGTTTGAGTTTTTGTGTGCATGCTGTGTGTGTGTGTGCGTGTTACGTGTGTGTTTGTGTGTGTGTGTGTGTTACGTGTGTGTGTGCGTGCTATAGGGTTGCCCTTCCTTCCAGCAGTCCCAGTGCTTTCAGTGATTCTCGTTCAATCAATTTCTTAATCACATTGGAGCTATTAGCTAATTAACGAATGGTGTAGATTAATTAACACTGCTGTGTGACATCAGTCAGCCAGTGGAGAACCATGTCAGCACTACGAATCTACTGAGAACAAGACAATGGACAAACAGGGAACCTTCTCCATATATAAGTTAGAGCGACAAGATGATGGCTACACATTCACAGGGAGGGTGGGGGGTCAGATTTAGGGTTTGCATTTCATTTATTTTCCTATTTGATTTTGTTCACATCCATGTACTTACATTTTGGTAAAACCCATACTTGTTTGTTGTTTATCTATTAATTGATTTTGCTGTTGGGCTCCTGTGGTGCCTCCTCTGGGTGTGTGCGTGGCTTTACTCCGTAGATCCCTGTATCACAGTCCTCTGTCATGGATGACATAGAGGAGTGGCTCTGTGCGGATGTGGTGAGACTTTTTTACTTTGATTCTTATACAATCCTTCATTTTTATGTTCATCTTTCTACTCTTCCGTTTTCTGGTTTGTTCTCCATCCATTTCATTAACTTAATATTTCTTTAACTGTCTCACCATTCTTTCACTTTAACCTTGATTCCACCAATGACAGACAGAATGGCTCACCGTGAGGTTTCTTTCCTGTCTTGATAACACTGACAGTACTAATGACTTAACACAGCTGCTGTGGCCTTCCTCGTTGGATGCATATGGCGGATGCAAAGGGTCTTGAAAAAGGCTCTGTATTGTTTCCAGTTGTGTGAAAACGTATGAACATGATGCATGACTGATGGATCCTTCTGGCAACTTTGTGTGGAATTTGCCTCATTTTGTGTGAATTTACCTGACATTTCACTTCAGGGTCATTCATGTCATTTCAACGCAAAAAATCAGATTTTTTTTTAACCAATTGTTCTGTGAGTATTCAATAGGCATACTGTAGATTTTTAGTTTGTTTTCATACTTTTTGAGGTATGGACAATTTAGTGAGGTGTATGTGCGGATTTTAGTGCATCCTTATTTTTCCGTTCATTTTCAGTTTCCATTATCTCAAAAATTACATCACATAGGAAAGTGAAATTTGGTAAAATAAAACAGCTCCACCTACTCTCTCAGAATATAGAAAATGATCAGCTATACATCCTATCTGGTGGACATGCCAGCTCCTCAAAATTGTTAAAAAGTTAGTGTGGGTTTGGGTCTGGAACATGTTTGGACTTCATTAAATAACTTAGCATATGCCTCAGCTCCCTGTATTTTGATCAGCTTAGAGCTATGTAAATAGACTATTCACATCACTAATGATTAGTCACATTTATGCATTGGTTCTTGGAAATTTGAAATCTGAAAAAATACTTTTAAAAAAAATATTTTTATTGGCCTAAAACTGCTTGTGGGAATGTAAGAAAAAAATCTGATCTCTGTTTTGATTTATAGTATAAAGATGACTATTTCTGGGGATATAAAACAATTTTCTTTATGCAACTTTTATTTTTATTTTGGACCCTAACTTAGCAAGTATTGATAATCCTTTACATGAGGCCATTGGAGCTTGCCTCCGTGTCTTCTAATCAGCTTTTTTCATTAGTTTTTCATTAGTAACATAAAAAATATAATAACCATTTGTTAGAATGACATTGAACGACCCTTTGTCTACTCACAGTACACCACGGGTGCCCAAACTTTGTTGGTTTTAAAATGATCAGACTTATGATTCCTAATGTACACCTGATTAGAGTGTAAAATAGTTGCTCTTCATATTGGAAAGCTGTTTGTTTAGACCAGGGGTCATCAACACCCACATGGATCACGTGAGGGGCCCTCAGGAGCTCTAGTCACCAATGAGCTCCATCTAAAGTCAGATTTACTTTCCAGGATTCAAACTCACTACGATAAATACATATGACAGGTGTAAATATTACTGAGTAGAGTTAAATACTGCTGCACCTGATCAAGTTTTAATTTTAAATTACCATCTTTAAATGTTTATTTTCACTAAAACACTGTGACTAATGTTTTTATGTGTTGCAGATTTGGTCAGTGGTATGTTCTGATTCTGATTATCAAATGTATTTTGAACATGTGCAAGTAGTACAATAAATTAAACTGAAAAACAAATAAACAACATATCAACAAGAATAGTCAAATTAACAATATTAATAAGACCCAACATGTCTGAAAAGGAGTTGGATGAAGCATAAGCTTATTTAAACATATCCCTTCTCCACTACTTAATTAACATCTCCCCTATACATATTTACTTACAGCATCCAAAGAAAATAGAGTAAATAAACAAATTTAAATATATTTATTTATTTATATATGATATTTATAGAAAATATGTTTGTTTTTGTTTTTTTTAAACTCAAGGTAGATTTTCATTAAATACGACATCATTGTCACATTTTACAAATGTTACATGTTATACGATCAGTTAAAAGTTGTTAGCATTTCTATGAAATGTAAGGAAAATGAAACAATTGATTAAATTAAGAGAAATAAAGTGTTGCATTTTTTAAACTTCAACATATCCTACCTTTTGAAGTTACTGCCAGCCTTACTTATTATTTTACCCTCTAATTAAAGTGAGACCGTGAACATTTAGTATCTGTTTATTTTGATCTCCATTAGCTTTGGCTAGTAGAGCCATTGCTACTCTTTCTGGAGTCCACACCCAATGCAATTGTCTTATTAGTGGAGTACACCATTACATATAACACCACACACCTAAACAAACAACAACTAAAACTACATTCATACAGTCGGACCTAGTTCCAATAACAATCAGATGATTGGTTATTTACATTTACAGTTATTTAATATACTCATACATTTATAGATCACATAAAACTAATCAAACTTAACCTACTTAATTGTATTCAGTAGCTTTCATTTATTAGGTGCCTTTCAGTAGTTTTTTTTTTAAATCTGTTATTTTCTTGAATAATTTGTCTTGGAAGAGCATTCCATGTCACCATCACAGTACTTTCCCTTTAATTAGTCTTTGCTTTAGGCAGAGTGAATCTACCTTCCATAGCATGCCTTGTTTTATACACGTGTTCATCAGAACTAAAAGACAATCGTTTAAATCATACATGTCAAACTTATGGTCCTGGGGCCAAATCCGGACCTTTGGAGCATCCAATTCGGCCTGCAGGAGAAAGTAAAAAAAAAAATGACAGAGAGAACATGAATCATTATGTAAATGAAACAATATTTACAGGGTCTGACCCTTTACGAGTGCTTATATCACATGATTATACTCATTTTTAATGTTAAACTGTTGAAAAAAAAACCTCAAAATTCTGACAAAACCCTAAATTTCTCTCAAATTATGACATAATATTTCCCTTAATTAAATGAAAATTGGTCTCAAACTCTAGAAAATTTAAAGTTGAGATCCTGTTGGGTCTGATATCTGTCACTTATTGCTTGTATATTGTCAGTTTCTTACATATTTTGTATTTTATGTATACAGTACGTAGAAGTGTAAACTAAGGCACAATATTTTTGAAATTGTTTTCTTTCATAAAATTGGTGGCCCACTTGAGTTCAAAATGATCCGTATTTGGCCCCAGGACTATAATGAGTTTGACACCCTTGGTTTAAATAAAACCCTTGGTTGTTGAGTTGCACACATTTCTCTAATAAACACAAGTAATGAGGCAATAACTCTGTTTCTTACCTTTAATTATGAAAGTATTTAAGAAGTGCTTTTCTAACTGGTAGCCTTTCGGACTGTACAGTACCTATGAAGTAGCTCGCAGTCTCAGAAAGGTTGGTGACCCCTGGTTTAGACCCTATAACCTCATGTAGGAAAAATTAAAGAAAATGTAAGCGTTTACATTGTTTTGCACTACTTTGTGTAGACTGGAAACAAACTATTGGGCACCCCTTCTGTACGTCACCAGGTTTTCTCCCCTTCTTATGCTAACAAAGTTTCCTCCTTTATTGAACAGACTTTGTCAAAAAAAAAAAAACATTTACATTTGAACACTGCTTCTCTTAATAGAAAGGAGATGCTGCTGAAGAAGGGGTGACAAGTGAAGGTACGGATGAACCCAATTTTCTGCGTGAATTCCATCGCCTCAATATGTTTGAAATTGTGTCATCGTTCACTCATTCTTTCAGATTTTGACAAGTTCCTGGAGGAGCGGGCGAAGGCAGCAGACCCTCTGCCATCCCCCCCGAGCACCAACCCCTCCCTCCAGGCCCGCGCCCCCAGCAGCTCACACAAGAAGGCTGAGCGCACGGAGGACGCACTCTTCGCCTTGTGAAACATGCTCAGAGAGCGTCTGAGAATCTAAGCCTGCAAAAAGTTCAGCTACTACCATTTTGTTACTGACGAGCTGTGGGATCTGCACTGTAGCGTCGCTCTAAACCAGTGTTTTTCAACCTTGGGGTCATGACTTCATTTGGGGTCACCAGGAATATGTAGGGTACACAGATTGTTTTTACATTTAAAACGCAACGCAATCTTAAACTACTGTATTATTAAAAAAATAAAAAATAAACAATCTGGAGGAAAACAAAAAAATGAAAGAAAGAAAAAAACACTACTACTGTATTCTATACTTTCGCTTTCTCAAATATAAATCGATTTCAAATAAAATACAGTATGAAAATATCCGAGCAATTAGTCATCAATTATGTATTTGTAACACTGTAACAAACGTGATAAAAACTAATTCTAGAAAAAAAAATGTCTTGGGAAATGGGGTCATGATCCAAAAATGGTTGGAAACCACTGCTCTAAACTATAGTAATATTGAAAGTGTTTACTGCGCATTCCTGTGTTGCACATTTATTCCGTATTATCGGGTTAACCAAGCCCTTGATTCCAATAGCAGCTTAAGCATCAGGCCAGTTAATGAACTTAAACAGTGTGTATAACTGAAACCTTTCAGTGTTAAGTCAAACATGGAAGCACACTAATAATGCCCTATTGTGTTATTTGACAGTATTCTTCTAAATATATAATTTATGTCAGTTTTTACATTATTAATTAAATAGTTTGTTCTTTATTCTCAAATTAAGGTTTCTTAGCATTTCAAACTCTTACACATGAGTAGATTTTTTTGTATTTTTTAGGAGGGTTTGCATAGATTGGTAGTACTAAAATACTGACACTATGAAGAAAACCATAACTTTTGATTTTATGGTCCAACACGAATAGTTATTATTTTTGTCACACATTTCAAATGGTTAAGATGAAGGAACAGGTCCATTAAATATTTCCAGTTATTTTTAAGTCTTCTGCACAGCTACAACAAATAAACACTTGGAGGCGTTCCAAAGAATATAGAGGCTTTAATGAATGTATGTAATATTGATGACATTTATTCATTATAAATATTACAAGCTAACGATTAGCTTAGCTCAGTGAGTTTAATGTTTGCCCATCAAAGTGCAGGGAATAAACAAATCTGTATTATTTTTTTTTTTTTTCCCTGCTTAAACATAGTTACTATTTTTCTACAAATAGGAAAAGATATTTTGAATTACTTCATTTTGCACTTCATTTTTTTAACTGTGGCACTGCAGTAGTTTTGTGTGAAAGTAAATGGTTGGACTCATTCATTCATTTGTTACTATGAATAGTATATGAACAGTGTTCACTTAGTTATTCACTACAAGTAGGATTTCATCTACATACCTCAATCGTTTGCGTTCTTTAGAAAGATTTATGAAAGGAACAGTTTGTGTTTCTTTGATTTGATAGTTGTAACAAAAAAAATGCATTTGTGTTCTCCACAATTTTATTTGGCTAAGAATGTATTGGATAAGTGAGCTGCCAATGTAGTTTTATGTGGTTTTACAGTTTTCATTCTTGCAGAAAACTCAAATTTAAGCCATTGGAAGAAATAACACTTTAAAGATAACTTTGACTTTAAGTGGAGGATTTCTTTTTAAAGTGTAAGCACACCCTAAAAACCACTTTTTCCTGCTAAATCCACATATGATTAGGTAGGGCTGGGCGATTTTGCCTAAAAAAAATCTTTGATTTTTCAAAGAAAAATTTGAGTTTTGATTAGATTTTCGATTTTTTTTAGTTTTTTCCAATGCACTTAAAATGATTGCAGACATCAGATATATTTTCAAAAGTGCAACTTTATTGCTGTGATTGTCCTCAAGAGTTAAAATGCATAGAACAATCCCAAATTAGAAGTAAATGAGGCTCTGTCATTCAACAATTTCAAGCTTTAACCCAGATTTAAGCAAAAGACCAAAAGAGCAACAGCTACTTCACAGCTACATCTCAGCATAGTGCAAATAAAAAATTAAACATGCCTGTGGCACACATATAGCCTACTCAAAGGGTAAACAAAGAGGGGGCTGGCTCACATCGCGCCATGTTAACCCACAATGACGGAACGTGAAAGTTTCTATCTACAAATTCGACAAATCAATTAAATTGATTTTTTTGCCCAGCACTATGATTAGGTATAACATAATGTAGTTTATTGATCCTAGTCCCACTTGACATTTTAGGTGAAGTGTTTAAATGTAGTGTTTTTAGTTGAATGGCTGCCCTCAATGGGTTAAACGCCAGCTATTGCAGTTTAATTTTGCTATGGCTGAGACCAAGACGTCTTTTTGGATCAATGACGTCACTAGCTATGTTTCCATTACCCTTGGAAATAAGCAAAATCTAAATAGCTCAAGAAAAAAACAACTGGTGATGGAAACACCAGAATTAAAAAAAAAAAACACTCAAATATCCCCAAAAAAGTTTTGATGCTTTCATGAAGAGGAATGTCAGACGTTTTGATTTTGAAATGTGTCGCATAAGTGCCATGGAAACACTTTTTCCGCAAATACACATCACAGAACGTGACATACCTGGTCACATGCCGTGGTGAGAAAATACGGCACGGTACATGTAAACAGAAGAGGAGACCAGGACATTTCTTAGCATTATACTTTAAAATTATTAGTGCCACATTTGTTACGAAGCTCCTGCCTAAAACAACTTTAATGGAAACGCGTTCAAAGCGCAATTATGCTTTGTCGACATTTAGACATATTGCTTTTATTTTGCAAAAATCTGTAATGAAAACCCTGCTACTGTCACTGTTGGCCCCGCCCTTCCTATAAAAGATGGGAGGAGGGACTAGGTTTCCTCCTCTCACAGCCCTCAGTGAGCATTGATTGACAGCTCCATGTGTTAACTGTGCAGCGCTGTGGGGGCGGGGCTTCTGTGACTGAGCGTTTCTTAACTAGTCGAGAAGACACGCCCATAATCAAGTCTTTTTTTAAATTTTCTTCTAAGTGGCAGGTCAGCAAAAACCTGGGGCTGTACTTACACTTTAACGTCATGTTTCCACTTGGGTTGAGCGATATACGATATAAATCTTGGATATTTTAATTCAAATTTAGTCTGACCAGAAAGATAATTCAAGGTTAAATTTGCTGATGCAAAATGCCACACAGGCACATTTATTAACAAACATTTGCACAAAATCTGCCACTTTGGGCTTTTTCTCCTTAAGGAGACAGCACGTGTGAGTGAGTTCTGTAGTGTGGCTTGTCTGGGTTAGGACGCACTCAGAAATTCATTTAATTGTGCTTTTCATGTTGTTCTGAGAAGTAGTGAAAGCAGTGACTCCTAAAACAAGTATTTTAAAACAAAATGAGCTATAATATATGGCGATATTAACATTTTGTATATCACCAAAACAGAAAACTTGATATATCTACTGTAGAATCTCGATATGTTGCCCAGTCATTGTTTCCACGATACATAAATCAAAGTTATGGAATGAGACAGTGTTTGGTTTTACTGGTTTATTCTTGAGAAAAAATTAAGAATTTTAAGAAAAAATCAAAGTTTTAGGTAAAAATGTGTTTTTGCTTTACTTCAGGTTTAAAATTTGTCATTGATACGTCTCTCTCTAGCGCTAATAGGAACTTCTATACAATGCCTTGTATAAATGATGAATGTTTTGAAAAAAACAACTTTAAAAAGATTGTTTTGTTAGTGTGAAAACCACTCACTGGCCAAGCATTGATACCTAAACCTTTATGCAATGCAGTCATTTGTATTTTCTCTGAAAAGTGTTGAATATTGTTTCATTTGAAGTTTTAGTCTTAATCAAACGTTTTAGTCTAATCTTTTTCTGCATCGTATTGTTTTGCGTACATTGAAGTCTTAAAATATTAAAGCACAAGTCAAAGCATCCCACTGAAATCTATAGCTGAGTCATCAGTTTTAAAAATCAGCGTTAAAGAAACTGACCTTTTTATTTATTAATAACTGATGCACGTATAACATTAAAGATTCCTAATATTTGTATTCATTTTTCAACTACAATCAATTATTACTTGGTTTTGTTGTCAGATATTAAAAGTGCAATATGGTCGCCAGGTAACGGAGTTAATATTTGGGGATTTAACAATACTTTCACAACATTGTAAGCAATTTGAGGAATTACTGTTATAACGTCATGGTTGGGGTCAATTATATTTTTCAGTTACAATTACGTCTTCAATTACCCATGCTCAATTAGAGTTTGCTTACGATTACAGTGACCAGCATTTTTTCCCCAATTACAATGCAGTTATGATTATTTTTTATCCTCAAACACTAATAACAAATGTCTATCATCTGATTTCTTTTCTATCTATTGGTTGCCATGTTAGGCTTCATAATCAATGAAAATATAGGTTTTAATAATTTTGGTGTGGGTGTCTGAGCCTTTTTTGTGTCAGGTATAACCCTAGATTTCAATTTTTTTTTTAATAGTAAAATGTGGGAAAACTTGATATGAATTATATTTTAATAATTATTAACTACGTGTGTGTAGAACTGTAACATGGTTCCCCAATTTTGAGTTGAATTATTGATAATTATTATAGAATTTTCATGGCAATTACAGTTACAAAGTCAACTATCTTAACACAATTACAATTTAATTACGATTGTGACATCAGATTTTTTAAATTAAAATAATGATTAGGGCATAATTGTAATTGATTATCAAATACATGATTACAATTATAATTGACCCCAACCCTGGTTAATGTACTGAATTATTAATGGGAAACCTTCAAAAGGGAATGTTGTCAGTTTTATTTGTCTTGTGCATTACCCATCTTTGAATGTGTAACAGGTTGTTTGGTGTTGCTTACTTTAATGCTGCACACATGCTAATAGCAACATGTATTCCTCCAGCTAGTACTGAATGTGTTTTCATACCAGAGGCTTGGGTTATTGGTTGTTGTTGGTGATTTATGGCTGTGCCGTCTGTCTGCTGCCACTACTAATGGTCAGATGTGTGTCCTTGACCCTTTGCACAAATGTAACTTCCCAATAAAGCTCTAGCAATGAGTGACCTCAGGTGTTCAGTGTGTGGTGAATTCCCATGATTGTTTGGGTCCATGCTGATGCAACCTAGACCAACAGTTGCACTGGTCATGTGTTGTCACGTGAGCCTCACTCCCTCTCCCACCACTCCTTTAAGGTCATTTGTTTCAAGACCCACGTGTACAGATTAAAGCTCACAAAATTGAACTCATGTTTTTAAATATAGATTTTTTTCTGCAGTATTAATAACCCACTTTAAGAAAACAAATCCCAGCCTTTTGTTTTCAGTAACACTATTCATTCGCTTGAGGTCATTAACCAATTCTCACACCTGTACTTTGTTTTGTGACGAGGACACTATCGGGATCATTGTTGGGACAACTAACGATTCGCTAAAAAAAAACTTTGGATTATTTGATTACTTAATAACTTGTTTACACTTGAAACATGTTCATTTAAAAATATATATATATTTCTTTTAAAAAAGTCCAATAAAATATTAAATATGGTTGACATGTTATCAAACCAGCTAACAATTAAAATTGCATTATAGTGTACTAGTTTTACACTCCAGTGTAGGTTAATGCAGTCACTATAAACTATTCCAGTCTCAAACAGAAGCATATAAGTTCTTGAAACAATACAATTTATTAGGTTTTTGATTACCCAATAACTTGTTTACGCTTGAAAAATATTTCATTTTAAAAAATGTCAAAAAAAAAAAAAAGAAACATGGTTGACATGTTATCAAGCCAGATAACAATTAAAGTTGCATTATTGTTTACTAGTTTCGTACTCCAGTGTAGATCAATGCAGTCACTATAAACTATTAAATTGTATTTATTTATTTGAAAAAAATAAATGTACAAGTCAGAATCATAAATACACAAATTAAAGAAAAAAATGAATCAGTTATTATTCAACTTCAAAAATATTGTTATACAGTATCACAGTTTTGATGCTGTATTTTGTATGAATAAGGGACAAAGTCTTGATATATATAAATTCACACAGAAAGCTGACAAAAAGGGGACATTTGTTGAATTTACACTTATGTATGCAGAATTTGCCATATAAAATGCACAGGTTTACAATACAAACCAAGTTTTTCTTATGTTCAAAGTACATATTAATACATTTACAATTAAATTTAATATTATGAATTCTATGCTGTAAGTAATTTTCCATTAGGGCCCAGAAACCTATTGAATAAATACAGTAATAAAATAAATGTGTAAGATATTCTGATTCCTTATTATTATTATTTTTCTGATTCATTCTTGCAGTCAGAAACAGAAACACAGTGACGTGATGCTGGTCACAGGGAGCTGTGACGTAGGATCACCCCACTCGCTTTCCGAGCTTCCCATTGGAGGATTTACTAGCTGTGCTGGAGGGATGGGCTTTGTTCAGGTCGGACAAACTTGAATGTTAGTTTCTCCGCCCTGCGTGACGGTGATTGGCTGCCGGTGGCAAACCCACAGTGAACATGTTCTCGATGTTTCCTCCATAATACACAACTATATTAATTACTTTATTTTTAAGCATACCAGTGTTAAAGTGTATATTCTTATGTCCTAGAGAACATTTCAGTCATATAGAGATGTGATGGTTTGTCTTTCATTTGTTAATAAATACGTGATAGATTTAAGGGAAGTTATAGATCGATAACTATTTCTTTATTTATCAACTCCCAATAATAAGCGAGTTAAGTGACTTTATTTTTGGCTATGCTTATTCTCTGCTGTGCTTTCGATAAGTCCACAAATAATTGCTATAACACAATAATAATAACAATGAGGTCGAAGTGGACTAACCCCAGGGCTGTGATTGGCTAGTGCACTTGTCAATCATATAAATGCTTAGTTTGGCTTCACCGGCTGTAAAGCACGTTAGTCTTGAATGCATCTGACTGTTTGTCTTGAATTGACAACTTTAAACGGACCATTGGTGACAGGAATAACAGCGACTAGTGAAGTTCATGCATCAGACAACAAAGGTGCAGCTCGGATTTACACGAGAACTCTTTAAACATGGCGCTTTAACCAATGTAGGAACGTGAGAAGTTTCCTGATAGTTTTTTAATTTCTTTTGCGTGATTTCAACCTGAGAAGTAGAGACTAGCGCAAAGATGAACACTTTGTCTTTTGACGATCCTTTTCTGGATACTTTGGAGCCAACGCTGTCGCTACATGACCCCAGTGAGATCGACACGGCCCTTTTAAGCGACATAGATGGTAAGAATCTAAAAAAATAAAAACCTGTCTAATATGTTAAATTCAGTGTCACACATGTAAACAATCAGCTTTCAAATACGCAATTATCTACTCGTGTAATATGGTTCATCTGGTGGTCAAATAATAGCTAAATCCCCAAGTTTAATTATACAATTCTTTAGCAAATGCTCTTCTGTTTATTGGTTGAATAGTCGTCTTTGAGCTACACCAAGCTAATACAATAACATGTAATTACGGCGGCATGCACACATAATGATGTATTTATTAATGCAGTACATATTGCTGTCACGAAGTTGTCAGATACATAGTAAACATGTGTTACAGGGCAGCTAAACTACAATACTGTTTAAACGTGACTAGAAGCTCATCAATTTAATTGGCCACTAATTAAATCGATACACCTATTACAGCTAATGTTGACCTTTTTGTGACTTTTTTTGGGGATAATTACAAATAATAGTCTTAGTAGTCATATTGACACTGTTGTTAAACATTTATTATGCAACAAATTTACCTTAGATATATACTATTTATATCTATAGGCTTTACCTAGTTAAAATATATTTTTCTCGCTCTTTTTTTAATTATAGTTTAGCGAGTTGGTGACGGCACTTAGCATACGTTAGCTAGCTTAGCACCACCTGTTCGCTAACTCACTAAACTAAAAAAAAAAAAAGATTTAAACTAGACAAATACCATATATATATATATATAAGGTGAAGTCTTTGTATAATAAATGCTTAAATGGTGAAACAATAGTTAGCGAACAGGTGATGCTAAGCTAACATGTTGAGAAGTGGTCGTGATGGCGCCCCGCCCCCTGTGATGGAGGTTACTATCGTACATTACTCCTTGCTCAGTTCACGGTACTGCTTTTTTGTACAAAAAAAATTACAATCAATAACCATGCACACATTTAATATTTATTGGACCATAACTAAGTGGTGATTAAAATGAGCGGTTTTATTGTTTTCGTGCAGCTAATTATTATTAAGTGCTTATTGTGTGTTATATATATATATATATATATATATATATATATATATATATATATATATATATATATAAACCAAACAGGTGAAAGGAGTGATTAGAGGCTCTGTGTAAAGGAAATCACATTGTTTAGTATAGTGCAGTGTCTGTGCAGTGTTTCCCTGTGTGTGACCGATAGTAACCCCGGTGCTTTTGGCCGCTGGTGAACTCGTGAGAAGCCCAGACTGCCTCGCGCTCTCTGCTGTATGGCGAGTTAGTAAGACGCGCTCTGATTGGCTGAGAGCGATCACCTCATTCTTACAAACCATCACACAGTGTGTCAATCACAATTCTGTTTCAAAGCCAATACAAACGTTATTGCAGGTAAATCTACCTTTACTCTAGTCAGTGTATAAAATGTTAAGCCACATTTTTTTTACATCCTCAAAAATTAGATTGATAACATACTAAAAAAACAACAACAGTCAGTTATATGCAAGAAAACGAAATGTAGGTTAGATTATAACTCCATATTTATAATGCTTTCATTTGTTCATTTTCAACTCACTCTCTTTCTCTCTCTCTCTCTCTCTCTCTCTCTCTCTCTCGCTCTCTCTCTCTTTCGCTCTCTCTCACTTTCCCTCTCTCTCGCTCTCAAGTACCCACATTTGAGAAACAATATAACAACAATAGTACTAAAGTAAATGCTGGCTAATAACTGGATATGCACTTTTTTTTTATTTTTCTTGTATATCAGAGGTGGAATTAATGGATTGCAAGTACTGACGTTACTACAATTGAGTTGCTTTTATGAGTACTAGTACTATTTTTAAGTATATTTCTAAATCAGTAATTTCATTTGTGCTTAAGTACATTTTAAAATAAGTAAAGTACGTTACATTTCTAGGCCAAACCATTACTGAGTAAATTGTAATTTTTTGTGATTGTTTTTTATTCTGCCATTTCTGATCAACACTCAGCCACTTTCTATGGTTCAGGTTGTTGTTTCTATATATTATGATGTTACACACATGGCACATTTGGCAAGTACATTTTGACAAACCTTTTATTTTATACAGATGCCTTTGTGGAAAATAAATTAAGTTCCAATTGTGCAAGATGTCATCTCTTCCTTTTTAAGTTTCTACATGAGATGTTTACTATATGCAAGGGAAGCGTGGCAACGATTTATTATAAAAAATAAACATGTGGGGTGAAAGTAACTAGTGACTTGTACGTGAGGATTTTATGTATGAATTTAGAGCTGCAACTAATGATATCTGTTGTAGTCGACTAATCTATCAATAATTTTTTCGATTAGTCGACTAATCACGATAAATTTTTTGTTTTGAAACATATATTTTTGAATCGCTATTTTAGCTCACCTGCTTAAATCCTCACACCTGTGAAAGGGACCCTGTTGTACTCTGACAGCATGTTTTACACAAAGGAAATAAAACAATGACAGGACAACATAATGCATTTATAATAGTTGTATTTTCAACATGAAAAATTGTGGTCAGAATAAAAATTAAACACATTAAATATTACAAAGTGCATGTGGTCTTAAACAACTATTCGTAACGGAAACACTTTGTAAAAAAAAATAATAAAATAAAATAAAGGAACAAAAGATGTTGTTAACCTCCCTCACAGGTTCTGATGGTAAGAACTTTAAACCAACTAAAGAGTTGCTTTAATTAGGAGCATTAGGAGTGTGACGATATCTCGATATCGCAATATTTTTTCACAAGATCGATTATCGATATGCTCGTGCTAAGTATGGATTTATTTATTTATTTATTTATTTTATTTACAGAAAATGTTGCACTAAAATAGTGTCACTGTTCATAGGACACTTTTTCAATTTATTGTCTTTCAGAGATATAAAATAAAAATGTTATTTTTTCACCTAATCTTTTTTTTCTTGTTATGTCATAGGTTGTCGATTGATTTCTGACCAACATATTGATAATCGCAGTATTGTCATATCGTGAGATAATCGTTATCGTGAACTTTTTATTGCGTATCGCATCATGAGGCACCCAGAGGTTCCCACCCCTAGGAAGCATGTCAACATGCTTGGGCTTCAGGCCGGCTCTCCTCTTTGAGGCAATGTTTCCAGCAGCAAAGCTTGTCCAAGAATCAGCTGTCAGGGCGATTTTATTGCCATTTAATTTGAGAGCATCTTTTACTACACCAACTATGGTTTCATACTTTTCTTCCATTTGTTTTGTGAAATGAGTTGTGCATGGTAAGGTGTAATCTGGATGGAATGTCTGTATCATCCTCAACAATGGATTTTGGTCTCATATCAAGTCTATCATATTCAGGATGCTCTCTGTTAGTATTTTAGTTATTTAGGGGGTGCATGAATCTCTCCTCATGACAAACTCATCCTAACGCCTTTGCTTAGGAGCACTATTAAAAAAAAAAATGTATATATAGATGTATATTTGTTCACAATTTAAAGATTATCTATGTTTATCACAATAAAATATCTATTACAAATGATCAGATTACATACAAGTTAAGAAACATCTAATCAGTTATCAATATTTTTTTAAATTTCACAATTGATAGCAGATGAAATCTGCATGTGATTAAAATGAAAGATTATTCTTGAGATATTAACTTGACTTATGATCTCACTTTTCTGCTGGACATGAAGAACGTGGAACACCAGCTGTGGGGTGTTTGTTCTTACCATGGAAAGCCAGTTGTACCTCACATAGTTTACATTTAACATGTCGGTGTTTTATCTTCACTGAAATGTTCCCACACTTTAGAAACTTTAGGTCAAAGCTTTCGGGTTTCTTCAACAGTTTGGTATAGAGGTCGACCGATATATCTATGGACTTTTTTTCAAAATCGGCCGTTATTTTTTAAAATTTTTTATTTTATTTATTTATTTAAAAAGAACATAAAAAAACATAAATTCAGATGTATGAATATACAACAAAGAAAAGTTATAATAATAATAATAATAGCATGTGTATGGTAGAGGTAGAAGCCAATAGGCTTACAAATAAAAAGTCAATATAATAGGATAAGGATATAATATAATAGTGCCTGATCAAAAAAAGTTCAATAAATGTTAAGAGTTCTATTGTGGTATTTAATTTAATTTAATTTATAATATAAACATTTATATCATATGACTGTTTCAATTGTCTTTCATAATCAATGTGCTTTAAAAAAAAAAAAGTATATTGACTTCCAAAATTTGCTTTAGCTATCGGCCATCGGCTGAATTAAAAAAAAAAAAACAAAAAAATGGTATCGGCATCGGCCTTTGAAAATCCCATTTCGGTCGACCTCTAGTTTGGTCTGCCATTCTTCCTTACTTGTATTTTCCAATTTCCAGCATTTAAACAGTCAGGTGGGAGTGGTACTGCCCTCCTCAGTTCATGTAAGGACCTGCACCAGGAAGTGGCCGCACGTCAGTTTTTATCCTTTATTGTTTGCAAGATTAAATGACGCGTCGATGCTGTGTAATTTGTGTTGATGAATTTTTGTAGTCTATGTTATCGATTATTTCGACTAATCGTTGCAGCCTTAATGGAAACCCATCTACATACCGGTTCTACTGAATGAACCAATTATCCTTCAAGTTGTGTATTTTTATTGTTAAATGTCTGATGTTGTGTTTCTTCATCCTTAGACATGCTACAGCTCATCAACACCCAGGACATGGAGTTAGGAGGACTCTTTGACCCCTCTCCTTATACAGCCCCTCCCACCCCACAGATTACTGCTTTAACTCAGACAATCACACCAGTTGCCCCGCAAACAACCACACCTACACCTACACCTCCGTCCTCCATCCTAAGCAGTAGCCCCCACCTGGATGCCCTTCTGGGCCCCCCCATCACACGGCGCTCCTCCACCCCTGACAAAGGGTTCCAGCCTCCTACTTTCCAGCGGTCTCCTTTGGCCCAGGTACCCAGCTCCACTGCCAGGCAGCAGCCAGCTTCTTTACAGAGTCCCACCCTCAGACAGCCTCAGGTGGAGCAGCCACAACCAATTCTCAGCACGTCTCCTGGTCCCGTCCAGGCAGCACCGCCTCATGTCTCCCCAGGACCAAAACCAGCGTTCACCTCTACCCCTCATGCCATATTTACCCCTGCTTCACCTCAGACTCCTCCTAAGCCCCTCCCACAAACTCAGGGCCAAACTAACTACAGCACAGGTAAGGCCTATTCAATACAAAAAAACATTTTAATTATATTATTATTATTATTATTATTATTATTATTATTATTGTGGGGAGTGGTGGCCTAGTGGTTAAGGAAGCAGGCTTGTATTCGGTGGATCACCGGTTCGAAGCTCACCTGGGCCATAATTGTGAGATGCTGAGCAAGTCCCTTAACCCCAATCCAACTGCTCCACGGGTGCCCGCAACATATAGCTGGAATGTGATGTTTTCTGTGCATTTGCATGTTCTCTTGAATTTCCAGCTGTTTAAAAACACTTTTTAGAACAGGGGTCACCAACAAACAAATGTTTTTAAGTGTTGCAGATCTGGTGTATGATCAGTGGTATGTTATATATAATATGATTTTTAAAAATGCAACAAGGATTTTCTATCAAATTTGATGAAAATGAATTGAGTGCATAAATTATGAGATAAAAAGTGTTTCACGTTGAAACTTCAACATTTCCTACATTTTTACATTACTGCTAGCCTTCAACATTATCTTAGCCTCTAATCAAAGTGAAACCGTGAAAAATTTAGAATTTAAGAAATGTAGGCTTTAGCCCTATGTACTATACAGTACCTATGGAGTAGCTGACAGTTTCAGAAAGGTTGGTGAATCATTAGCATTAGAATCAGCCTTTATTTTTGTTCGTGATGACACTTTAGACTAAAACAGCTGTTTATTTCTTATGTCTTACATCAGTGGTTACCAAACCTTCAGACATTTCACCTGAAGTCATGTGCCCCCTACTACTGCACACTTAAATAACATGACCAATCAACTTTATTTATATAACACATTTAAACAACAAAATGTTTCCAAAGTGCTGCACATGAGATCATAAAACCAAAACAATGCAAATGAGCTCCACCACTAAATGAGTATAAAACAATAAATAGAAATAAAAACACATTTAAAAACTGATAAATAAAATAAATAAAATGAAAACACACAGGGGACCGTACAACTTACGCGGTGCTAAAAGCCAGAGAATAAAAGTGGGTCTTAAGACGAGATTTAAAACACTTCACTTTGGGGGCTGTTCAGACATGGACATACTAATGTAATGTCATATACAATGTATCCCTACAGTGAAATTTGTCCCACAATTTTACCTATCCTGTTGAGGAATAATATATGATAAAAAATAATAATAATTTGTAAGCAGACAAGAAAACATCTTATTCAGAATTATCAGTTGATTTATCTAATTAATTAGCTTACTGGTATTTTCAGTGATAAACAATCTCTTTTGTTTTGGAAAAATGAATCTACCAAACATTATTTTATTAAACATATATCAGCAATACAACATATATAACCCTGAAACTGTGAAATACAACTTGCTACAGTTTTAGTGAAAAGGATGATGTTGAGAGGATGCTCAGAACTCTACGATGTTTGGATGAATGTGAGAAAGTCTGAGTTTAAAATTGTTCTAATATTCACACAAATTATTTTTCAATGTTTTTTTTTCATGTTTGTCAAAGCTGAAAATCCACTTATACACAAGTACGTTGTGACAGAGGGCATCATGCAGGTTTGGCTATATTTGCGCTTTTTTGATGAGTTTGTTTTTCTGTCACAACTAGAGGGCGACCGAATGTGTTATTTGTGGCAATGTATGGAGGCTCCTGACTGCTGCTTTATTTATTATATTCTAGTTTCCAATGTTGTCACGCTGTTTTAAATTTTTTTTTACATTCTCAATATGAGAATTTGCGTACCCCACTTTGGAAACTTAGGAATTTTGGGTTTCCCATGCATGTCTCCTACTCCTGCAGATTATCATGCTGCCAACTGGTGGGGATATTACACTCTAGGGCTGTGTTGTAAATGTCATACTAAGTCTGACGTCAAAATGAGTACATAGTGCGTTCACAGTAGATAGGATGGAAAGATTGAGTACGCAACAATGCCCAGATAGTAAACTGTATGGGGATGTTTTTTAAGTATGCACGGTGGGCACACTAGTCATACTCAACCACCACATGATGCATTGCAAGCGGAGCTTAAAATCGTCCCGTGACCAACGTCAAGCTAAAAATCAAACATCCCCTTTTCAAAATAAAAGCATCTCTTCTTGTCTTCCTTTATTTTTCAACACTTTATTAAATAGGGCTCTTGTTTTGAAGTTAACCGGAAGTTTTGTCAGTCACACAATGGAGCACCAATGAAAATCTGTGTCACTGTGTCTGGAAAGTAGGCGTGCACAATGACAGCAGTTGTAAAAAGTACAGTTTGTAACCCAGATGCAATCAGCTTTTATAACTTGTTGATAAAACTGCCTGAGTCTGGTTCAAACCCAGGTTACACTGATAACAAATACAAGGTGACACACTGAAGCTGTAGCACCTTTATTGCCTATAAACCTATTAAATGGATTCTCTACTGTTTCTACAAATCAGAATCAGAAGATCTATACCTGACAAAACACATTATTTTACACCATATTCGTTTTATTAACTTTTAAAAATGGGACTACTTTATCGTTTGAGTCTGTGCGCCTTTTAGTCCATTGAGTTCTATAGCAGTGAAGCATTCAGGATCATTTAGCAGCTTTTTCAGTCAAAATGACAACTTGTGCTGCTTTAGGTTACTCTAAAAATCAGTATCCGCTAAAAAAGTCGATGTAAACCTCTGTTGTTTACCAAACTTTGATAAACAAAATCCGTGATCCAAAAAAATCTGTGATCACTGTTTTGTAGCCGGCATAAAGAAGAGAAGAAGAGGTCCGTGTGCATGGAAATACAGGCAAACCAGGATCGGACTGCTGCTCAGTTTGTTAGACACGGACAAAGTGAGGATGCTGTGAATGCAGCGTAGTGTTTATTTGCATTTCACACTGAAACACCCTCACAGTTACAGACCTATGGATTGCACCAGTGCATTGTTCAAAAAAGCATTCCCAGATTCTTACACAGCCAAAAAGTTCAATAATGTCCGCACTATGTAGATGGGCAAACAAGGAGGATGAGGAAGAAAAACAGGATAAAGAGGAAAACGAGGATGACTAAGAAGAGTAAAGATATAGATATTTTTGGTTAGTTTTTGTCAGTTTGTGAGAGATATTTTTGATAATGTTGCATTGCTCATATGGCAGAAGTATGTTTAGTTATGTCTAATTCAGAAGAGACATTATTTCTATCATTATTTCATTCGTTGTGTCAAAGTGTCCTTGGGCAAGACACTGAACCCTAAGTTGCTCCCAGTGGTTGACCAGCACCTTGAGTGGCCCATTGGTGTGTGAATGGGTGAATGAGTAGATATTGTAAAGCGCTTTGGGACTACTTCAGTGTAGGCATAAAAGCGCTATATAAATCAAGTTCATTTACCAACTAACTAATGCTAATGCTAAGCTAATGCAGTGCAACATGGGCCAGCACCTGCATCTTCACTTGCATTTTCTTCAGTAAATGCAAATATTCTTGTTGTAATTGAGTACGTAATTTTTTTCGACTTTCAGAGGAAAAATAATCATTTTAATTGTAATTGGAAAACATGTCAGTCACTGTAATCATAGTCAAGTGGATAATTGAAGACGTAATTTTAATTGAAAATGTAATTGACTCCAGCCCTGATTGTAAAGAATGTATTACTGTGTGTCTGTCTCCTCTCCAGCTGGAAGTCCTATCAGTGTGAGCAGTCCTGCTCCCAGCCTGTCGTCCTCTCCTCCCAGCATCCAGCCTGTGTCTATTCAGGCCCAGCTCCAGGGGCTGACCACGGCCACGCCCCTCATGACCACATCAGCCACTTCTCAATCACAAAACATCATCCCTCACATTCAGCAAGTACCTGTGAGTTTAGAAGACACCAACACGAGGGAACTTTGTGCTCCTGAAGGTCTAGCCGTTGTTTTATTCGCTCATTTTGATTAATTCCTAATGTGTCTTGCCTTTCAGGTACTTTTGCAGCCACAGTTTATCAAAGCTGAGAGTCTGCTGCTGACCACTACTGTGGCCGCTCCAGCAACAACTACAGCAGCACAAAGCACCTCGCTGCAGGTACTTTCATTAAGTAGTAGTACACTCATGCACGCGTTTGTAGCATAAGAATAAAAAACCGGCAATATAAAATTCAAAGGTTCACAAAATAAAATCAAGTAAAATAAGTTTCAAACGTGCTTTGTTTACAAGATGGCGGATAAAGCGGATGCTCCGTAGACTCATACGTTTTTTTAAAAAAAAAATAATAATAAAATAAATAATAATAATTATTTGAAATACTTCAATGTACAAAAACTCTCGACGGGAAATTCAGAATGAGTATCTGTGTCCTCCAATGTGCAATGAACAGGAACATACAAAAAAATACAAGTACAAAGCAAGGCCATCAACATGTAAGGCATGACACAAAAACCTACAAATACACATCTACAATTACACCAACCCAAGTACATATACACAACATATTTACACATTTTTCTATTTTGTTTTAAAACACTAAATACTAAACACATCTTCACACAAACTATTAATGTATTCATCAGTATCACGTAGGAGTGACGACGACATAAAAAGCAATTTTTTTTTACCTAGCCCTTAACTGCAGCAACAGATGGACTTTTGTTTTTGAATTTATGCATGTGGTATTTGCCCACAATTATCACTATGTTACAAAGTCAGTTATTTTGTCCATTTTTATTTCCAATTTATAATTTCTGTGCAAAATGTATTTATAATTGAGCAAGAGAAAAACATGCGTTTAATTGTTTCTTCTTCCTGTGAACAGAATCCACATGGCTCCACTTCAAAACCAAACCTTTTCTTCAGCATCGCAGCGGCTGGATAGTATCCGTTATGGATTTTGTAGACTCATAAGTCGGTTCTGTGTAGTGATTAAGGATGCATATCGTTAGGATTTTGTCGATACTGATAGTAGTCCTTACCGATGCCAATATGTATCTGTACCCTTATCTGTATAACTATATGTAATAAACGACGTGAAAAGATTAAAAAAAAAATTATTACCTCAAGAGGGGGTAACACAAGCAACGTAACGTAATGTCCAACTCATAAGGATACATTAAAGCAATCACTAGATGCCTCTGAGGAAGACTGACAGTTGGCAGTTGAAACATGCCAGGTGATCAAAGTAAATTTCCTTAACCAAATTCTTTGAATAAATGAAACCTTAACATATTAACTAATAACACTGCTCAATTTGAGCAACTTTACTCTCGTCTTCTTTAAGTTACACGGGGGGCTGAAAATGTTTTGGCAGGTTCAAAATGTAGTTTTTATAACTTTTATGTTATAGAAATGAGAAATAATAGAGAAACAAAACAGTTAAATTGGTACATTTCTTTTCATTCTTTATTTGTGAAGCAAAAATCTCCCACACACTTTCCAACATGTACATGTTTATTACACATTTTTTACTATATTTCTAATATTGTATCATGAGTATTTCCTATCGTGAGCCTTATATCGTATTTCATATTGTATCATGAGTTAATTATTTTTTTACATTACTACTATTGTAGCAGTTCAAGCTGACCTAGGCCTTTCTCTGTCCTCCTGTCTTTACTTTAAGGCCTTCATGGGTGGTGGTACCATTCTGACCACTGTGCCCGTCATGGTGGATGCCGAAAAGCTTCCCATCAATCGCATCGCTATCAGTGGCAAACCGTTTGGACAACCACCCAAGGGAGAGAAGCGGACGGCGCACAATGCCATCGAGAAGCGATACCGCTCATCCATCAATGACAAAATAGTGGAGCTCAGAGACCTGGTGGCCGGCACCGACGCTAAAGTAAGAGCTGGACAAAATGTCCGATTGATTTCTGTGGTTCCGAAAAAATGTGTTGGGACTTTTTTTTCCTGTTGTTTTTTTTCTGCACTAACATGTAGAATGATTTTGTACAGATTGGTTTTGAATCAATCCTTATCTCCACTTCGTAGCTCAATAAGTCTGCAGTGCTGAAGAAAGCTATCGACTACATCCGCTACATCCAGCAGTCCAACCAGAAGCTGAAACAGGAGAACATGGCACTGAAAATGGCAGCACAGAAAAACAGTACGCAATCAAATCTTGACTTATTTTTTAACCTTTTTTTCCTCCTTATTGTGTCTTTGTTGATCGTCCTTCTGACTGTGCTGTTATTGATTCCTGTAGCGCAATCAAAAAAACACACACATTCCTTTGAATGCAGTGTGCAGGATCAAAAAGGCCAACAGATGTAATGAAATAAAGTCATCACAACTGCGTAGTTGGCTCCCAATTTAAATTTAACTTACACCAAAAAACGTGACGTTTCGGGTTGGACGCCCTTCAAAGAACGTGTCTGATAAAGGGCGTCCACCCCGAAACGTCACGTTTTTTTGGTGTAAATTGAATTAGAATTGGGAGCTAACTACGCAGTTGTGCTGACTTTTTTTCATTACATCTGTTATTGATTCCTACCACAGAGTCTCTAAAGGACCTGGTTATGGAGGTTGATAGTCAGCCAGATGTGAAAAACGAGTTGCCCACCCCTCCTGCCTCTGATTTTGGATCTCCGTCATCCTTCTCTCATTGTGGCAGCGACTCAGAGCCCGACAGCCCTATGGTGGAGGACATCAAGGTGTGTGATTACATTTTAACAAACCACATTCACAATAAAATGTTCCCTCTGTGAGCTCACACAACATGGAGTCATTTTTGAAAAAGCGTTTTTAAAGATAAGTCTCCAATCTTTGTTGGGGTGTGCCATCTAAGGAACCTCATTATTTGATTTGATTACGATTTAGGGTGCTACGATTTGATTATTCAACGATTATCACAATATTAACGACTATCATCATTTATTTATTTATTTTTTAATACTTTATTGCATTAGTTAAACAAAATGTAATTTTCACAGACAAATGTCATTAAAATTACACTGCATTTTATTTCTTTATAAAATAAAACAGAATAGAACAAACAATGAAAATAAATAAAGAAAAGAAAAAAGTACATACATGAATGTGTAGTCTACTTAGTCTATTTTCATAGTAAAGTTATCTCTAATCTTTGATGTTATTTTTTCATCATCTAACTTTTGCTCTACCGTTCTCAACCAAAGATTGCATTTTTTCCTTTCTCTCACTTTGTGGCTACTTCTTACTTTTAAACAAGGTATATGTGTTGTTATCCATTAATTAAAGTTACCAAACAAATGTATCACCTCACCATTATCTTTTATTTATGTCAAATCACTAAATCCAACAGGAACCATATTACAAAAAAAAATATTACCTTTTTCAGCTTTTTAATCTGATCTAACACAAAAGCTTTCTCATTCAGTAAAAATAAATAAAGGCTTCCAAACAAAATCCTCAATGAGCTGCATAAATTCCACAAGAAAATAAACATTTTGCTGTGCACAATCAAAGCAGCTTTAAAAACGTAAAACCTACAACATCAGCTCTCATAACACTTGTGGAATTTAAGGTTTCAAATAAATAGTGAATCTTCATTCCTTCAAACACTAGCTTTTAATCAGGATGTGTGAATCTAACTGAACCATCATTCCGTGAGCAGCGGTCATGTTCCTGTTATTGAGTGGTTATGAAAAACAATAGTTTTTGAACATTTATGAATTGTTATTGAATCGTCACGTGTCGCATCACAGTTAATTTAACAATCGATGCATTGGCACACATGGTTCTCACCAGCGCTGTTGAGCGCAGGGGTCTCCGACAGCCACTTAGCTGCCACTGATTCTGCACCATTCAATAAAAATAAAAACAGTGCTTCAATCGGGACGTCGCGTGTAGCATCACATGAAGCTGCTCGTCATGTTTTATAACTCGCAACGGATCATTCTACATGCATGTGCATGGATGGGAATACCGTCTGGTTGAAACGTGTTCAGGCTTAAAGAGACATCGGTTTCATTATTTACTGTGTGCGTGCGCGCGTGTTCCAGTATTACTGCAGGTCCAACATAATACCTCATTTAAATTTGAAAAGTGCGTCTTGGAATCAGTCTTTTGAATTAGATGTTATTCATCATCACCTTCACCATTTCAACAAATAACTTTTAGCTTTAACGTAAGGCTGGAACAAAGATTAAAAACAACAACTGTAGCTTTACTTCACTAAATGAGTGAGTTTTACATTTCAAAATGTTCCTGGTGAGAACCCTAGCACACTTCTAATCTTTGTGGTCACTCCTCCCTCCTACAGCCAAACGTGGGGACAGCGGATCGATCGCCGGCTGGGGGCATGTTGGACCGGTCCCGGATGGCGCTGTGTGCCTTCACCTTCCTCTTCCTCTCCCTCAACCCTCTGGCGGCTCTACTCTGCTCGTCTGGTAGCGGCTCAGTGAGAGACGGTGCTGCCGTCACCACTCACCATGCTGGGAGGAACGTTCTCGGTGTGGATATCGCAGGTAGGAATAATTCATATTCATGTCAGGACTAGGGCTGGGTGAAATGGACCAAAATTCATAACTCGTTATTTTTTCGATATAAATCTCAACATTTTTTTACTCAAAGTCTGACCAGAAAGACTATTCTGGGTTAAATTTGCTGATAAAAATGCTACACAGGCTAATTTATTAACAAACAGCTGCACAAAATGTGCCACTTTTTCTCCTGTAAGGGACAGCACGTGTGAGAGAGTTCTGCAGTGTGGGTAGGGAAAGGTCTGGGTTAGGGGTGGGATTAATTACTTTTTTCAATAACAATTACGTCTTCAATTATCCATGTTCAGTTACAACTCTATTACAGTTATGGTAACCAGCATTATTTGTAATTATGATTAAAATTAAAATCATTATTGTTCCTCTAAAAGTCAATTATAATTCCATTCTGAATTACAATGAATCCCAATTACTGAGCCTGAAATAAATAATGTGTTTGCTTTCTGTTAGCGTCTCTTATGATAATGGGTCAGTTTTACCCATGTCTTCAATCAACTGTAAAATACACTAAAAAATATGATCTATCATGCAAATTTTTTTTATCACTTGGTTTGCTTGTTAGGATTCCTAATCAATGAAAATATTGGTATTAATATTGTTGGTGTGGGCGTCCGAGCCTTTTTTGCGTCAGTGTACTTTTCTATTTCTTTTTTTAATGGTAAAATGATCCTCAAGAGAACTGACAGATAGCGGGAAAAATTAATATGAAACATATTTTGATAATTATTAACTACATATGCGTCATAGAACTGTAATATGATTCCACAGGTTTGTCTTTAAATTGTAATTGACAGTTTTTAATTAATTTCCATGCCAACCACAGTTACAAAGTCAATTATCTGAACTTAATTTCAATTCAGTTGTGATTACAAGAACATATTTTTTTTGGTGAAATTGCAATTAGAATTACATCATAATTGTAATTATTATCAATTACGTGATTACAATTACATTATAATTGGCCCCAACCCTGGTGTGAGTTAGGACGCACGCAGTACTCCATCTAACTGTGTTTTTCATGCTGTTCTTCTGAGAAGTAGTGAAAGCAATGATTCTTAAAACTAGTATTTATTATATAAAATAAAACATTTATCGTTATAGGCAATATTGTAATTTTCTATATCACCAAAACATAAATCTTGATACGTTGCCCAGGCCTAGTCAGGACGTGTAGTATGGATGACGAGGAGTGCCACAATTAAATAAATACATTGTTAATTAATTAACAGTGTCCTCTAATGAATTAAATGTGTCAATAATTAATTAAATCAATTTTAC
Source organism: Gouania willdenowi (assembly GCF_900634775.1). NCBI lineage: Eukaryota > Metazoa > Chordata > Actinopteri > Blenniiformes > Gobiesocidae > Gouania > Gouania willdenowi. The sequence continues at coordinate 6,078,855 of NC_041051.1, read as the reverse complement.
ATTTCATTTTCATTCCGAAAAGTATGAAATATAAATGTTTCTCTATTTATTTATTTATTTATTTCATGGTCTGGTGTTGCAGCACTTAATGAATTAATTTTGTTTGTAAACCTTGCTCGTCACAGCCTGTGGGGGCGGGGTTAACATCAATTGATCAAAATCCATTGCTTTGGTCTTCACTCTTTCCAATCATGGCGACTACGACAATGGAGGACGTTCATGAACTTTCCAGTGAGTTGGTGAGAGAGATTTTAGACCTGGCCAAGAATGTAGAAGCAGGAATATAGAACAAAACCGACGTACAGTCTGTATAGCACCACCCAGTGTATCAGAATAATGTTTACTAGCTCTGCCTCAAAACATTGTCACGGATCAATTTAGCTTGACTTGATGTGCAGGTAACCAATCAAGTGTTGGGAAACCTCCCCCACAGACTTTGATGAGCGTGTTTGGCAGATAAAATTAATTACTGCAACACCAGACCATGAAATAAATAAATAGTGAAATATTTATACTTCATACTTTTAAGAATTAAAATGAAATGTGAAATGGATTAAATTAATCTTTGACACAATTCATTTATTATGAACACTTTTAATTAATTAATGAATGGTGTATTTATTTATTATCCCCCTCCACAAAGTGTGAAGGGGGATATAGGTTTGGGCTCCGTCCATCCGTCCGAGTTAAAGTGGACAGCTTTTCTCAGAAACCAATTAAGATACGATAACCAAATTTGGTGTGTGGCTTCAGGGTATCAATATCTTGATGGAGTTTAAAAACGAGAAGCACGCAATTATTTTTACCAGAATTTTTGCCCTTCTTCCGTTTTTTTCCACTGTTTGAGGTATCTTCACAGCTTTTCTTAGAAACTGTTTAATATAGTAACTTTATATTCTGATGTGATAATATTTTCTTGTATACATCTAAGTTCTTAGATTTAGGACATTTGGGAAAAGGTTGTGAGTTATAATGACAACCAATCTGGTGGGAGATGTTGATGACTGTCTTCTTGTTTTATGGTGGCACTTCTTGTCCTCCATAGTATAGCTCCATTTCTCTTCAATTCAATCTAAAATGACATGTTTGTATGTTTGGTGATTCACAGCTGAGTCTTGGGGCTGGATGGACTGGATGCTACCCACTCTACTGGTCTGGCTGCTGAACGGTGTTCTGGTTTCGGGGGTTTTGATTCGGTTGCTGGTGTATGGAGAACCAGTAACCAGACCACACTCTGGGTCGTCCGTTTTGTTCTGGAGGCACCGCAAACAAGCTGATCTGGATCTTGCCAGGGTATTTCATCATTTTGTAGATAAAGACTCTAACATCTACTGGTTGTCATGGTGATTGTCACACCTTCTTCTCTCCACAGGGAGACTTTGCCCAGGCCAGTCACAACCTGTGGACATGTCTGAAGGCCCTTGGTCGACCCCTACCCACCTCCCAGTTGGATCTGGCCTGTGCCGCTCTCTGGTCTCTGCTCAGATTCTGCCTCCAGCGCCTGTGGGTGGGGCGCTGGCTGGCTGCCAAGGCTGGGGGGCTGCGGTCAGACCGCCCCCTGCAGGAAGACGCCTGCAAAAGCAACCGTGATGCTGCCCTGGTTTACCACCGCCTTCACCAGCTCCATATGACAGGTTCTGCCTTTTAGTTTACGTCAACCTTAAAGGGCCTATATCATGCTAAATCAACTTTTTTGAAGCTTTTAACTTTGTTACAAATTGTATTCCTTATCAAAACCCCCCAAAGTATCATTGGGTTTCCTTCTTGCTTCTCTGAGCAATCCTCAATAATCCTGCTCTCTGAGCTACTGCTCTGCTCTCTTCTGAAAAACAAGCGGTCAGACTTTTGTGACATCACAAAAATTTTATATTATATTATATTTTGCACTGTTCAGTTTACACTTCTATGTGCTCTGTTTTATTTCAATACACACATGCTTGGTGAACAATACAATCATAATATTTTTTTATTAATATTGCACATTATGTTAGCACTCAGTGATGAAAATAATAAACACTATTTTGTTTAAGCTCTTTTATTTTTTTCATTGATTCAGTCATATACTAAAATCTAAAAAAAATTATTTTTGTGTCAAATCTTGCTATGTGATTGATTTAGATGAATCAATATTAATTAACTACATTGTCTCTAATTAATTAAATACATTTTTTTAATCAAGTCCCACAACTAATATTTACTACTGTTTTTCACTCCCTACTATTATCATGTACAATATTATTTATTCATGTTTTCCTGTTAGTTACTTGAACTGTTAAAATCCTGCTTTTTATGTGTCCACACCTGCTGCTGTAAAATGTTTTTGTTCATGTTTTATTATCTGTATTTTCACCACGTATCTCACTCATACGTTTATTGTATTTTATTTTATTTTTTACAATACATTGTTATTTTTTTCATATTTTTTGTATGTTATAAAATACATAAATTGGTTTTGTGTTCCTCTTTGCTGCTGCAATCCATTGTGGGATTAAATAAACACAATCTAATCTTAATCATTAACTGACATTATTGTAACCAAACACCTTTTGTTTTTTTTGTGATGATTACATCCCTTTAGTTGTTCCTCTTTAAAATAAAGTGTTTTACATTGATACTGATGTAGATGTAGAGATGTAGAGAGGACATTGACTGATTTATCTTGCTCTGTGCATGTAGGTAAACTGAATGGCAGCCACCTGTCAGCGGTGCATATGGCTCTAAGTGCTGTGAACCTGGCAGAGTGTGCTGGTTCCTGCCTGCCAGTCGTCTCCCAGGCTGAGGTCTACGTCTCTGCAGCTCTACGGGTCAAAGCCAGCCTGCCCAGGATCCTACACTTCACCTCTGTGAGTTCATTTTATTTGCATGTATTTCACGTAATCGTCATTTTTTTAACTTGCTTAAAATAAAAAAAATAAAAAATCTGATTAAATAAGGACTAAGTTTTCCAATTTAAATGGATATTGATATATCAGGGTTCCCAAGGATCCTTAAAAAGTCTTAAAAGGCAATAAATTCATGATTCTAAAAATTAGGCCTTAGTTGTCATTAAAATGTCTTAAATACATTTTTCAAAAAGTCTTAAATTTTAACACAAGTACAATTTTATGATTGTAATTAGTCTCGCATTTCAAAATAAATGGTAACATTTTTTTTTTAAATGTATAAACAACATGGGAAAATGTAAATTTAACAAAAATTGCATGTCCAACAAAGATTTTTCTTTGTGGCTTTTGTTTTTTGTATTTTTGTTGTTGTTTCATAGATTTCTGGCTATTTTTGTTGTCATCTTGTGTTTTTGGAGAGATTTTGATTATTTTAGTCTGTTTTTTTGTATATTTTACTGTAAATTTGTGTATTTTTGTGTGTTTACTTTAAGGGCCGCCAGTTGCATGTCTGCACTAGACACTGGAAAAAAAATGACCCTAATCCTGTGTAATTGATGTGCTGTTTTTTTCCCTCAATTATGTTTAATGTGTAGTCGGTCTTAAATTTAATTTCAAATGGCAATAAAAAGTCTTAAAAAGTCTTGGATTTATTTTGACTAAAGCTGTAGGAACCCTGTATATGATAAATGAGCAAAACAGTGTTTATTATTTCCATCTATGAGTGCTAACATAATATGAACAAAGAATATTATTACATTCTTCACAACAGATGGAAATTAGCCTATGGCTAAAATCTGATGTATCTACATTTGTTGTATGTTCATTGATATGTACTGTCCCTACTCAAATAAATAAATAAAGAAAACAAACACTTAAATTTAAGTAAACTATATTAATGTTTTTTCTTTTCTTTTTTTTTTTTGGTAAATTTTCTACAACAAATGTGTTTTTGTATTAGAATAAAAAACAACACTCAGTACAGAATATTCCAGAGGAGTGAAAACTGACGAGTGCAAAACAGTTGGCATGAAATAAACTGATGTGCGAGCTGCTACATGTTTAGCATTGAGGTGCTAACGGAGCCTAGAAGAGCTCTGGTGATCAGCAAACTTTCTTGCATGAATTGCACACAACTGGGCTTAAACTAAAGTTAACACCAATAAAACACAGCAACAACTTCTCCTCTGGGGTCTCTGCTTTCTTGTATGTAGTCTGTGCATCAGTATTATGGGTATACAGAGAACTCGTGCAGTGAGAAAAGTTCTGTGCTGTTCGGAGTGGGAAAAAAAAGCGATTAACTGCATTATTTTTTTGGAATTTATTAATCGCAATTAACACATTAAAGTCCCTGCCCTAAAGTCAATATGTTTTTCTAAGTATTTGAGTAGCTGAGCTGAAACCTTTTCTCTTTCCATCAGCGCGTGTTCCTGAGCAGTGCTCGCCAGGCGTGCCTGTCGTCCAGTGGCAGCGTCCCTCCTGCCATGCAGTGGCTCTGTCATCCACTAGGTCACCGCTTTTTTATTGATGGGGACTGGGCCATCCGCAGCACCCCTAAAGAAAGCATCTATAGCCAGGCGGGCAACAGTGGTCAGTCATCTGAACCAACCGCTGATTTTCCACTTTTTTTTTAAAAAAAAAAGTTAATTTTTTTGCCTTCTTTTCCAGTGGACCCACTGGCCCAGGTGACTCAGGCTTTTAGAGAGCACCTGCTTGAGAAGGCTCTTTACTGTGTGGCCCAGCCTCATGGAGAGAAGAGTTCCATTCAGGGAGAAGGGTAAGAAAACCACACTCTTTCTTATAGAGGGATCTTATTGTTTAATACATGTTTAAAAAAGGATGTGTATGTATTGTTTTTAAAGGTATTAAAGGGTATCTGTAGTGGATATGTATGTAACAAGAAATGTGAGTAATGTATTACCAGTAAACGAAATATGTGCACCTTTTTATTTAAAAAAAATACATTAAAAGGACTGTTTAGAACCAGTTTATACCTTGGGGCATACACTATGGGGAGCCGGCATTTTGGTCAGGATATGATGCACTTTTGTTGATTCCTGTTAGTTGTTGCTAGGCAACAGTGTTCCGTTCGTCTACAGTTTCTTGAACAATGGCGGAGTGTAACGCCAATGGTTGCTAGAACAACAAGAGAAAACCCCCACAGAAACATTTCTTTTCTATCTCTAAGCCAAATAACGACACTAAGTCAGAGTTATCCAGACGTTGGCTCCATAGTATTGGTACGGGATACACACTTAAAACATTTCCGTTCAGACTAAATTCCAAAGTTACATCATATATCCTTTCACGCAGCTTTCATCGCAGTTGCTAGCCATATTTTTGTACTTCCAGCACCTAGCTACTCAGCTGTGTCTCGTTTCTGCTGGTAACAACAGCTCTGTTCATGAGGCTAATTCTGCATGCTGAGTGAATGCAGAGAAAGGTGATATTTAATCCTCTCCTAACGTACTACCTGGATGCTGCACTTTATCACTGACAGGTTAAACAGGGCTACTTCACATTGAGATGGAACAGAGAAACTACAGTTCCCACAATGTAAACAGAATTGTTACGCCTCTACCTCCCACAATGCACTATTTCTTTTAAGCCACAGGACATGCTGATCAACGAAAGTGAGTCATATCCTAACCAAAATGGCGGATCTCCTTAGTTTATGCCCCAAGGCAGGGTTCTCGCCAGCGCTGTTGAGCGTAGGGGCCCCTACGTTGTGCATTTGATCCCCTTTGTTGTGATGTTGGCCCATACGCTGCGTTTCAACCAGCTTTTCTGTTGTTTTTTATAATAATTGTTGCACACTTGGACACAAAAGGGACTTCCAGGCGTGCATGGGTTGTTTTAACTCTCTTTTTAATCTGCATAACTGAGAAACACATACATTAATATTTAATGCTCCCATCTTCACCTTGAGGGCGACCGTGGCTCAGGTGGTAGAGGGTTGTCTCCTGATCGAGAGGTTGGGGGTTTGATCCCAGTACCTGACTATGTGTCGAAGTGTCCTTGGGCAAGACACTGAACCCTAAGTTGCTCCCAGTGGTCGACTAGCGCCTTGCATGGCAGTCCTGTCCCACTGGTGTGTGAATGTGAGAGTGATTGGGTGAATGAGCTGATATGTAAAAGCGCTTTGAGACTGCTTCAGTGTGGTGATAAAGCGCTATATAAAATCTAGTCCATTTACCATTACCATTTACCCCTGCAGCTAGTTAGCTCTCCCCGATGTTGCCTGTGGGCATCCTCCGCTTTATAACCCATAATCACTGTCCAATAGGGATGTAAGGATTCACTCAACTCACGATACTGGGTTCATGATACGATTCTCTCAGGATTTATTTTACAAAATGAGACTGTAGGCAAATGATGACTGAAAAATATTCATTTTTTTTCTTCAAAAAAAAATAAAATAAAAAATACTGAACTATTTTCTTTTATCTTTTTTTAAATTCTGGCTCTACAGTAAACTATGCAAAACTGCATAATAGTTATTTTTCTTTTAATAATGCGACTGAAAATGTATTTTGTGCCTTAACAATTGGACTTTAACACAAATTCCATATCAAAGAAATAATATAAATAAACAATAAACATTCTCTCTCTCTCTTGTTTCTCCTTTTCCTCTCTGTTTCCCTCTTACCTTGGATTTCACATGTTCTTTCTTTCCTCTTTCATTTTGTCTTGGGGAAGCCAAAATGCTTGCACACTTCTGATTTAAAACACAGTGGTGTGTCCTGAATTTCAAATTCTATATAGATAGTGCCCTCTGCTGTTAAGTAAAAACATTAAATTAAATAAAAAAAAAGAGAAGTACTGCGATTCGATTTCAGAGTATTGATGTGAACCGTGACACCTTTGAATCAATTTTTAACTGCCTCACGATTAATCTTTACATCTCTACCGTCCAATATAAACAGTGTAGCTTCAACCACATGAAGCAGCACATGTATCAGTCTTTTGAACAAAATGTTTTTTGTTGTCTCTACAGTGTCTGTGAGTATTTATTAGTGGAGGGCTTATACCAGACATGAGTAACTCTATAACTACATTCAGCATGACTCTTCACCAATTCAACAAACAACTTTTGGCTTTAAGTAAGGCAGTAACAAAGTAATAAAAAACTAAAAATTTAGCTCTACTTCACAAAATTTGCCCCTCGCACGCCATGCGATCCCCCTACGCTGTAAATCATTCCTGGTGAGAACCCTGCCAGGTATAAAGTCATTCTAAAAATCCTTTTAATGTTTTTTTTAGTAAAACGGTTTATTGATAATACATTAAACCATTTTTTTGTTATATACATTTTCACTGCAGGTACCCTTTAAGTTACCATAATGATCACATGTGTCCTCTTTCCTCAGGGAGAACGCAGATGCCCTTGAGTACCTGCAGCTGTTGATTAGTGCTTCAGATGCAGCTGGTGCCACCTCCCAGTCTTTTGCTATTGGCTCCAACATGGCGACTGTGACTGGTAGGTTTCTACAGCTGCTGTCATTACTGCCTACCATTCACTAAGAGGGAGGGGGAGGGGGAGGGGGGGCTCTTGATTGCTTCATCTATCTTCAGCACATGTGATCACCTTGAGAGGTGAAGGCAGCGGGAGGAAAAGAAAGTCCTGCCTTTGACGGTAGTTTTTGTCTTTCAGGCTGTGACCCCCACTCTAAGTGGTGGTCCTCTGCTGCTGTGGTGATCATTAACTGGCTCCAAGGTGACGACGGTGCAGCAGAGAGACTGTATCCAACAGTGGAGCATCTGCCCCGCAGTCTGCAGAACGCAGAGTGAGTTATAAGCACTAGGGATGTAAACATATCTCTATGACCACGGTATTAAACTCACGGTACGATAATTGTTGCAATATTGTAGGAAAGCTCACGGTTTTACAAGAAGGCACACAGTTAGCAGCAATGCTAACAACAACAAGAATGATGACCATTGAGAAATTGTCTGTTCACTATTTTGACAGTATGTATTGTCATACTTTAAGATTAATGACACTATAAACTGACCACTGCCTACTAACACATGCAGATTATTTAGCTACAGTGCAATAATTCTAATCGAGTCAGGAACACTATGAGTAACAGGTATAGAAACAGCCTAGTAACAGTAAATAAATAATTATAATAAAAAGACAGCCAAAGAAATAAAAGTAGTGCAAACTTCCTTATTATGTGTTTAGATTAAGTTTAGGTTTTTCTAGAGAAAGATGAACAATTCAACATTTAAGGTTAAGAGTAATCTCTGAGAATTTAACAGGGTTCTTGCGTTTCCTTAAAAAGTCTTAACAGGCATTACAAAAATAATAAAAATAAGGCCTTCATTGTCATTAAGATGTCTTAAATTAATGTTTAAAAAGTCTTAAATTTGAACACATAATTATTATTTTATGATTGTAATTAGTCTCACGTTTCAAAATAAAGGGCAACATTTGTTTTTTTTTTAAAAAAATAGAGAATTTACCGTAACATCATGCAGGCACGAGAGCGGAACCAACTACAAGACAGTGACGTGGTTGCAGCTGGACTCTGTGCAGATGCGAGTCATGCTTGTAGCAACAAACTCCTCCGTTTCTGTCGCACGCCATTGGCTCAACTGCCTGTAACCTATGACGACGCCCCAAAGCATTATGGTACTTGTAGTTTACTCTGAAACGGTCCACAATAGCCAACTCAAAACTTTAATTGAAAGGGCTTATTATTTTATACTGTGACATAACCACAACAATATTAAGGCACTTGTAATACTGCGGTATTGTGATTTCGTCAGTACGTGACATTCCTACTAAGCACACAAAGCTCCAGCCACCACTGTTTTCTGCACTGTTGATTCTGTGATGACTACAGTATATGCAGACATCTCCAGCTTAATCTGTTTTTTCCTCCTCCTTTCCTCCCGCTATGTCAGGAGCCTCCTGCCCAAAGTGTGTCTAAACACATTCAAGGCGGTGCGAGCTCTGCTGTCCAAACCAGAGAACTGGCAGCTGAGTCTAAGCTACAGCAACAAGGCTAGCACGCTGCTACGGGACAGTTTCAACCTGGAGCCGCACAGCTACAGCTCCAGCTTAGACAAGGTATGAAAAAATTAGATTAAAAAATTAACCATTTCAAATGTGACCTGTATCACTATCAGATTCCAGTGTCAACGGTTTGCGGCTCCAATCTGACCCGCATGCGCATTGTCGCGTTTGTCTTAAAGTTTTTGTTTAGTGGAGCTGGAGAATGAATGAGCAGGTGGAAGAGACGAGGAGAAAGAAAAAGACTTTTTTTTTTTTTTACTTTTTGTGGCGCCAATTTGCTTTTAAACACAGACCATTTATGATATGAACCTTCAAGCTTTGACCAGAACCCAACAAAGCGAAACTGAAACCAACAGGTCCGACAGACATTAGGTATTTATATCCGTGCCCGACCCAAAACAGACCATTAAAACCTATTTTTTTCCTCATACAAATGATAAATTTATACTTGTTTTAGTGGTAAGCCTGCTTTTATTAACAGACAACTGTTAATGTCAACATCAGATCAGCGCATGGGGAAACAATCACAGGTCAAAGTGCAGTGAACGCATGAGACATTGGATCTATTTACATAATCCACGTATCAAATATAAGGCTAATCCATGTTCTTGTGCAGAAAAAATGATTCAACAGTAGATGCTTCAAGTCTGTCTCAATTCTGTCCCTGTCCCTCTCTGCTCCATGGTGAGAGGACAGCACGCAGCTGCGCACGGCACTCTTGTTCTTTTCTTTTCTTTTTGTGCAGCGCAGCACTCTCTGCTGCCTACAGCTGTTGCTATAAAGTGACGTTAACGTATGAAATGCGCATGAAATCCTCCTTGACCATTCACACTGAGGTTGCATTGAAAAAGAACAGATCTGTATCTGATTCAGGACCACATATAAAATTGGAACCCCAAACAATTGGATTTGGGCCACATTTGCCTTTGTTTGTGTGCAACTCAGAACTAATGTGCCTGCTGCGTCCTCACCTCGGACTCTCAGCAGATGCTGATGCTGATGCTGATGCTGGGTGATGGGCGGCCTCATCGCCAGTGAACGTCCATGGCCGGAGCTGTGGTGCATTGTAGTTGCATTGCATGTGTGTCTCAGCAGAGTGCAATGTATCTGCAGTGCAACACAGAACTGGGCCACAAACCAGGAACCACACACAGGCCATAAGTGGTTAGAATTCATTCATTTTGACTTCTTTAATGATGTGTTATTCAAGTATCTTTTTTTCAGGAAATCCTCACATGTTTCGACTGCCAACTGCCAGTCTTCCTCAGATGAATCTAGTGAATGATTTCATAAGGAAAGCATCAAAGCATTTACTCAACGCTTTATGTGTCCTTATGAGTTCTTTCTGGCCGTGGCCGACCTCAGAGTTCTCTCATCTCATCTTCCTAGATGCCTCTGAGGAAGACTGACAGTTCGCAGTCGAAACATGTCAGGAGATCAAATGTCCAGGTGATTTATTAAACCACAGTGCACTATTTTATCAGGATATGTTGATAATGGGACATGGAACTGGTGATTAAGTTTTGGTGAAGTTCTGGATTAGCAAAAATGAGAAAATACCACTCATGGAAATCACAATATGGGTGGATGTGAGCTGTACCTGAGCGCAGTGGCTTATGGGTAATGTAGTAGTGGTAGGGAAGTGCATTGTGTTTGTATTTCCCGCCCGGTACTCGTGCTGTACGTGTTACATGTGACAAATCGTACATATTGTGGCACATTTGTTCTTTTGAAGATTAGTTTTTTGGCGCTTCTGTGTGCGGAGGAGTTTTTTCCCTAATCCCACACTGTGCCCCTCACTAAAAGGCCATAGTTCAGGACCTGCCTTTTTTTACCTCCTGTTTTCCACTTCTCATCTAAGCAAGATAGCACCGCGGATGGCTGCCTCAGTGTGTTGGTGCGCATTGTTTCTTTGCACCAACTGCCAAGTTAAATTCCTTGTGCTGTTTTAAAGGTGCAGACCCTAACTTTCAGATCCCTCTCTCCCCGCTGCTCTCTTGTCCTGCCTTCAAAGTCCTTCCCTCAGAGGAGCTAACAAGCTAACGTTAGCCCGACAGCAACATCACAGTAATACTGTATAACATGCACTGTTAAAAGCACAATACTGCAGCATTTCTCGCTCTCATTGTGCACACACCAATCTAGCAGCAGCAGCGTAACAACGCAGTGTCACTCATCTATACGTCAATATTCAGTATTGTCTTTACCCATTTCAAAGTCTGCTAATTTTCCATCATCCCAGTTCACAGCTGGTAAATCAGACTGTGCATATCTCAGGCCATGTGACAATCCTCTTAATCCAGTTTTAATAATGTAAATCGCTGATTCATTTCCTCCCAGGTCATTCAGTTGTTGTTATGCGACCTGCTGCTGATCATGAGGACCAACGTGTGGCGTCTCCAGCAGCAAGGAGCCACACCCCCCGTGCCAGGGTCTACAGGTACAAGCGCTCAGCCGGGCGTCCACCAGGCCTCTGCACCGGAGCTCCAGGGCTTTCAGCAGGACCTCAGCTCACTGCGTAAACTGGCCCAGAACTTTAGACCTGCTACACGAAGAGTAAGAGCTGTTCACATTTATTTAGGTTTGAAATGCTCATCAAACGTATTCAGATTTACCATGATCGTCCTTAATTTATGATCTAAATGTTTGCTTTCTGCTACGTCTCCCAGCATGTCTTAGGTTGCACCTGTATGGAGTGAGTTAGGGTAAAGGTCCCAGTGATGGACCATTATAGTCACAGCTGACCCTATAGGAGCAGGACGTACTATTTTAATGTATACAAGTTTCAAAATTGGTTGACAAAACAAAAAAAAAGTATTTTTTTAATGTTCAAAGAAAACAACATGGATCTGTGTATTGGGGTTTTTATTCAATTTTTTCTTGTACAATTCTTTTTTTGCTTTGCAGTGTTTACACATTTCTAGAACTTCTTTTGTTTTGTTTATGTATTTATATTATTTTACCTTAAAACAAACAAGTTGGCTCCTAGGGCCTGTAATACAAACCTAGATTTTTTTTCATCACACTAACTTCCAGGATTTATTCAGTGTCCCCTCTACTAAGACGCTGGTTAACTTCTTAAGGGGCTAAATCACCATGGGAACTTAGGCTGAACGACAAACCTGGTGGGGACCAGGTTATTAAGTGGATAAGATCTGAGCGAGTACTAAAGTCCCACCTCCTGACCAATCAGTTCTCTTGTATAATGAGCTGCCCATTGTTATTAGATCCTGGTTGGTTCAGATCTAACAGCTGTGATTAGTAAATACAGATTATTCATGGATAAACGCAATCCTTTCATTTATTGATGGCATCCTCTATGAAAGATATAGCTTCCTGCCTGTGTTCTTTTCTTCCTGATTTTTCTGCAGCAACGCTGTTGTTTTTTGTCTGAATTATGGATTTTAATTCTTCATATTTTTAAAGAATTATTCCTCAATTGTGACATAAATTGCTCTACACAATTTCTCCGTGATTGTGATTGGTCTGACGCTGCAATCTCCACCCCGTCACAGGAGCTTGCACATAGTCAGGCTGAAATCACCCGAACATGTTTATATCCTGCTTCGTAGTACAGCTTCTCTCTGAATGTTTGGTTAGGTGAAGCTAACAGAGAGATATCCTGGTTATACATATCCAGCTTCGTGGTACAGGCCCATAATGACAATGCAAAATACATGAATAATAATAATTATAATAAACCATTTGAGCATTTGGCGTAGTTAGAAAGTAAGGAAAGGAAGACACGGGATCAAGAATGTGTGTTAGGTAGTTTTCCTCCTCAGCGTGACCTGAAATCATTTCCTTTGATGTTCAGAGTTTAGTCAGTTTAGCTCCAGATTGTATTGAGTTCTGCAGAGCTGGATGATGAAACATTAGTGAGATGTGTGTGTTCTGTCTGGCTTTAAACAAACACACACACACACCCTGAGGTAAGTGTTCAGCAGACTTTAAAGTCTCTCTGAGGTAAAGTCGTGTGTGAGTCATCACTGCTCATCCTTCCTCCTCCTCCTCTTCCTCTCTAATCTCTCTCCCTCCGTCTCTCTGCAGCTGTTCCTCCATGAAGCCACAGCCAGGCTGATGGCGGGGGCCAGTCCCACTCGCACACATCAACTCCTGGATCGCTCACTGCGACGCAGGGCTACGCCAGGAGCAAAGACAGGTGTGTGCGTGTGTGTGTGTGTGTCCAGATAAATCTCAGCATCTATCTAGAAAAGCAAGGAAGTTCTGCGTGCGTGTGTGTTTGTGGAGCAAATTTCTCCCTGATTTGACCCCTTCTGCACTCACCCAAAAAATTACAATTCATAAATATTTCATAATTCATAAAATATTTCAAGTAGTTTGAATTTCCGTCCTGATCAGGAGCAGCTCTTAGTATTTTTAACCCTTTCATTCCATTTAATGTCACCCTACATGTTATATTAGTCTTTTTAGTGATTATTGCTTTATTTCAGGCTGTCGGTGTCGATGCAAAAAATTTTCTAGATATTATTATTAATTAAATAATTTGATTATTTCAATTTCAATCAGAATAATCCAACTTCCATGTAAATTTATTTATTTTTTTAACCCTTTGATAGTTTTGATTGTTAAACGCTGATACATTTATTGTCTGTTAAAATATTTTTTTTCCAGTTACCCTTTGTTTATTGCTATATATATTGGGCTGGGACTTTAACGCGTTAATTGCGTTTAATTGATTACAGAAAAAATAATGCACTAATTGCTCAGTGTCAATGTTCAGTTTCCACTTCTATTTTTTTATTTTAATAAACAAAAACAAGTCCCAACACAAATGTACAGTATATATATGTATATATGTTCACAAATACAGTTACATTATTTAGTTTGTACAACACTTGTACATTTTCAGGGGAAAAAAATGTTTAATTTACTTTTTAAGTTTCGAATAATGTAATCATGATTGTGAAGTTGGTTAAAGGTTTTTAACGTCCTCTTGTCAATTTGTTCTCACCTCCTGTAGTTCCGAGCTCAGTTTGGCTAACTTATTGATTGTGTGTGTGTGTGTGTGTGCGCGTGTGCAGAGGAGTGTGAGGCGCGGCTGGGCCAGCGTGAGCAGGCTCAGGCGGTGATGCTCGCATGCAGCTATCTGCCTCCATCCTTCCTGTCAGCCCCAGGCCAGAGGGTAGGCATGCTGGCAGACGCAGCGCGCACCCTGGAGAAGCTGGGGGACAAGAGGACCCTCCATGACTGCCAGCAGATGATCATCAAACTGGGCAGCGGCACCACCGTCACCAACAGCTAGAGACACAACACTGTATAGACATTGTACGTGGAAATATCTTTGAAAACAAAGACCAATGCACACAAACACAGTTCCATGGACTACCAGCCCCATGTTTTCATTTCGCCATGCAGCTATTGGACAGATTTTTTTTATTTTTTAACCAATTCAGATTCTTTTGATTTCCTCCTCCATGACTTCACCAAAAGTGGGAATTGTTGCCTGTTGCTACAAATTAGGGTAACACTTTACTTGGAGTTTTATACATAAAGGCTAACATTACTAGGGATGTTCCGATCCGATATTGGTCCGATATCAGCCGGAAAACGAATATCCAATTTTTTATTTTTTTTATTTATTTTTAAAAAAATTTTAATTTATTTTATTAAATTGTGGAATACTGTAGATATTATGTTGACGGTTAAAATGTATGTAACCAATTGGTTGATAATAAATGGATCAGTTTTTCTCATACTGCTTGATCAAGCCTTTTCTAACATTCCACACTACAAAATAGGCAGCCTTCATGACACCTTATTCATAATAGTGGCGTGTAATGTATAAAAGTTCAAGTAAAGTGTTTTAAAAAATCTAGAAATGCTAAGTGAGAGCATTACATTGCAGTGTCACATTGTTCCCACTGGGGGGCGCTATCTTGTCTTGTTTGGACAGTTTAATGTAAGGGTTTGTTTTCATCACATGTGCATGTGATCTAGAGAGGAGAGCACAGATGTGCACAAAAGAATGGTTCTCGGTGTAGCTTTTGCATCATTTGTCAGAATCTGTCCTGCGTATCTTTCTGCACTAAGCCTGTAAGGCTAATTTTAATGTAATATGTAATAATAATATCGGCTTTATAAGGTTATTTTAATAGTTTGTGTGATTTGCTGTGTACATATTTTTGAAATGTATTTATAAACTGTATGAATTTTAATTAAGCAGTATTTTGCAGAAGCAGAGTGGTGATGGATGCTTATTTTCTTGCACTAATACTGATTAATGTGGCGATTTGTCTTCTTTAAAAAAACAAAAACAAAAAAGCAGTTAGTGTACTGCAGTAACGTCATGTGAATAGAACCATTTCTTTTGCTGCACACATCAGCAACAATGAGTAACTAAACAACACTGGCACTTTAAAAGTTGCAGTGATGTTGCAGAACATTTCAAAGCATTTCTGTCTTTTTTCCCACTCATAGATACATTTTAAGAGCAGAAATAAAGGTTCAGGAGATGTTTTTTCTTACATGGAATCAATGAGATTGGTTCTAATGACGTTCATAGGCTTGTGTTTTTTCAGAAAGTGAAAGGCTGATCAAAAACTGCAATCTTTTCTCTTTTCTCTTGCTTGCTTTGTTCTTTTTATTGTGTAAATAATAAAACATTTTGTAGAGAAGACTTCAGCACCTGCTCTAATGTTCACTTTTCTCTGGTCAAAATGATCACATTTCTTAAAGCCAGGGTTGGGCTCAATTATATTTTTCAATTACAATTGCATCTTCAATTAAAGCTGCAAGCAGCGTTGACCGGGTCCTCGCTACCACGCTCATGTTGGGACGTGGTGCACGTTGAGTTGTGTTGCATGTCGGGGTGTGGCGGAGACGTAGCTGACCATTTTCAAGGATTATATCACAAACTTTCCTGCAATATTCTGTGCAAATATAATGTCTCTGATTTCCTTTTACCAATAGGTGGCGCTATGACTATCAGTGACTGTTGGGTTCAACGATAACTCATTTTTTTTGGCCTACAAATGAAAGCTGCTATAATCAGTTAGCTTCTACTTATCTCTAAAAACTCCTAATAACTACCATAAGTGTAGCACATCATCCAAGTGAACAGACGAATATTTATCTATAAACTTTCAACTTTATTGTCAGTGATGATGTCATCAGTCCCAGCTGGGACCAGTTATGTTCCAAAAGGCCAATTTTCAAGAGGGTACTATTGAGTCATTTTGGGTAAAAGTGCCTGTTATTTATGAAATAATAAAACTGGCCCACCATCTAAAGAATGTTTCAGTCTCTAAGCCCCTCCCACAATTGAGGGGCTGACTAATCATTTATCCACCTTTATTAAACCTGCCGGCCCCTGTAATAAAACACAAACGTTAATTACTGGGAACACACGTGACCACCATGCTCATCCTCCAGGACCACTACACGCTGAGTTTGAAGCCCTCCTGGGCACGCCCACAGCAGACTGGGCTGTGGGCGTGTTTACAGGATGAGACTCTGGAGAAAGAAGAGGTGAATGAGCAGGGGGAGGAGCTGAGCGAGGAGGAGACAGAGGGTCTCATCACCACCAGAGAGTCCCCCCCCCCCAACAGCCCAACCATGTCCCACCATCACCACATTTCAGCTGACTCCAGGGCCGTAGCAGAGGTGCCCAGGGCCCACCTCCGAGCCCTTCCCCCATTTCACCCCGAGTCACCAGATCATACTCAGTGGTTACCACGGCTACCATTATGACCATGACAGAGCCAACAGGAGATTGGTCACCATTTAGGGAGACTGAAACAGCCACTACTGTTGAAATTCACTCCCATCCGACTCAAACAATTTCATTAAAACCCCAGAGGACCCCACGGCTCCTCCTTCTGGGTGAAAACTCATCAACACAGAACCAAAATCATCCAGTTGAGATATATGTTATGCTGTTGGTTGATAAAATCTGAACGAAGGATATTTAATTTACTTTAATTTTATTTTATTTTTCAGTTTCCCCCTCGATGGATTGCCACCTTATTGTGGTCAGGGGGTTTGCGTGCCTCAGTGACCTTATGAGCTATACCAGTAGGAGCTTAGTCTTCAGGTGGGACACCCAAGTTGGACAGGTCTGAAGGTAGAGGCCTGACTGGTGCAATCCACTTCTCTAGGTTGGGGTTGAACACATGCAGTAGCTAACAACCCATTCAATGAAGAAAACACTGTTACTATAAGCACAGGGGAAACAAAGTGCTGGAGTATTATATTTTTTCTGTTCTTGTCATTTTGTGGATTTTGTTCGTCTTTGAAGTCCTTTTGTATATGTTTTAGTTTTTGTAGTCATTTTGTGTGTTTAAAGCTAGAGGAGGTGATTTTCTCCAGATACACTTTTTAAATTTTTGGGTGAAATTGTCTTTATGTCCTGACAGAAAAAAAAAGATCTTATGTGCTCTGAAAAAGGAAAGAAGAAAATCCATCATCTGTAGCAGCTGTAAATCTGTTATAACTTCGACCCAATGGAAAAAAACGAACCGTTTTTTCAAACCAATCACGTCTCCCTGTCTCTCTGCTCGTTCTCGACCCCTTTTAACATATATAATTTATAATATGTTATAATATATGTTTATTGTTTACTTACTGCTGAATGAGACATGAGACAATGAAGTTTCTACACAATATATGAGATGAGCTGAGGTCTGCTATTGGAGCAGCTGTGCACATGTATGTGAGTGAGATGGAACACATGGGGGAGGGGCGAGGGGGGATTCAAATTATGATGTAGTTGGTTATGATTTACAGTCTGCATAAACAGGACTGAATCATAACATAACCACTAGAGCGGACATGGGCTCGTCTGTGAACGGTCGCATTTACAGACCTTGGAGTCGCTGTTAGCTTATCAATAAACAGGAAGAGATTTGTCACCTTTATAATCAGTATTGACTAGGCCACTGGGAGTGAGGCCCATGGCCAAGGCAGACTGACTTAATAATACTGTATCATGTTTTTCTGCAGTCAGTGCCTTCCCCTCGTCCTTCTCTCTCTGCTCTGTTTCAGGTGTTGTGAAGCTGATGATGGCAGTTCCTGATCTGTGGTTCACGGCTCAACTAGTCTGATACACTCTGATGTTCTATCTCTCTATCCTGTTCTATTGGTCCTTCTGTCCACTAACCCCAACCAGTCTACGCAGATGGCTGCCACCTCTGAACCTGGTTCTACTGGAGATTTCTTCCTGTAAAAAGGGAGTTGTTTCTTCCCACTGTTGCTAAATGCTTGTTCATGTGGATCTTGTTGGGTTTTTTCTTTCTTATTATGAATTTGACATTTTGATAAGCGCTTTGAGATGACTTTGTTGTAAATTGCGCTATACAAATAAAGTTGAATTGAATTGAATTGAATAATTTAGCGAAAAGACAGTTAATGACAGCCTTCATGACACCTCATTCATGCGTAATGTCAGCCTTAGGTATAAAACTTCAAGTAAAGTGTTGCCGAAAAATGCACAAATGTTAGAATTTCTGTTTTTAAATATGCCTTTCTAAACAAAACAAAACAAAAAAAATCGAATGACTGAATCTACACCTCATCACAGCACCACCCCTCTGACTCATATCCTCCCATGCTCTGTGTGTTGTGTGTTCAGTGGAGACAAAAGGAGCAGGCATAGATCGCAGCAGCATTGAAAGGTGCTTATATATTTAACATTGGCGTTACAAAAAACATTTTCAACAAATGATGCTGTGTCATCGGTTTTAAACAAATAGACATGAAAATCAATAAGACGGCATGCTCTCACTTAGACCAGTGACATTCCTCCCAAAAAAAAAGCTCTTATTTTTCCATCAATGGACTCTTTTAATAACATTTTATAAGCATAATAACATATTCCATCTTATAGAAAATAAACATCTCTAGGAAATACTATACACAATTATATTAGTACATCACATATTACATTTAAACAGCATCAAATACTTATATACACCATTAAATAACGAGCTTCATAAAAGAGAACGTCTGGTGTGGCATTTTTGCACTTTTTTTTAATACTTAAATATGTGTGAAGATGATACGACAGTGGTGTCACCGCTGCCCTAAAGGCTTTTTTATATACATCACGGCTGGACGATAAGAGGCTACATATTAGATACACAAACACACAGATGTGGAATGAAATCTGTGCTGAATGTACGTCTCTGCAGTGTGTGAAATAATCAAATGCTTTTCAAACAGTCAATACCTCTGATATGAAGAGAGATCTTTAACTCCTAAATAGAGCTATTGTTTTTTTTTTACTCATCTTTATATATTTTTATGTATAAATATTTTCATTTCTGTCAAACATAATAACAATGACGCTATATAATGAGAGGCTGATATGAAAATACTGTCTTCATTTTCATTAACGGTTCGAGACCCAAACTTGTTTTCAGTGAAGCATTTACAATGGGTGAAAAAAACAAGATGTTAGGACTTTATTTATGCAACAAAATGTTATCTATTCACATTTCTAACCCAGGTGGCAACAACTCAATACTTACATTCTCCAAAACACAACATGTATTAGTTTGTCTCTGTTTGAATTGCACTTTTTCTTTTTTTTTTTTTAAATATTTAAATCTTTTGACTCGCTCCCACTTGTATCAACACCGTCTTGTCCTTCTGGTTTAATCAGTAACCCTTTTTTCTTTTCTTTTTTAATGTTTTCCTCCTGTGATGTATTACTGTGGTTAATGCCAGAGGGATGCTCCTGCTCTTGTCCAATCATTGTGGACCAGGTGTGGGATTATGATAGCGGCTCCACCCAAGGCTGGACACACATTGGTTTCCATCAGCTCTCGTGTTCAACAGGCTGCAGGCACGTGGACTCAGAATCAAAACCCCCACCACCACCACCTCGGTGGGGAAATCACAGCAATTCTCCACTCCTTTTTGCTCCACATCAGAACCTGTCCGTCCACCATCAGTCCAACTCTGTGCTTTAGCGGCTGTTCAGGCTGTGACTGGCTTTGTTGGGAAGGTGGCGCATGTGTTTGGGATGGATGTGGATCACTGGAATATCTTACAGGTCCTATAGAAGATAGAGGAATAAAAAATAGCATCCATAAAAGTTGTAAACAAGAAGAGTCACACACAATTCCTCTCCTGCTTTACAATCAGATGTGGTGGATTAGGAAACAGACATGGGCACCTGGAGGCCCCAGGGGCCACATTCTGCCTTAATTTTGTGTGGCCATAAAAGTAGATGCATTAAATGATCCCAAAAACACACAAAATGACAGAAATATACACAAAATCACAACAAAAATACACAATAATTGCTCAAAAACCAAAAAAGCACAAAATGACTCCAAAAACACACACCATTTTTGAGTTAAACTGTTTACAGAAAATTTAAAATACAATTAAAAAAAGAAATGAACTCTGGCAAAAACATAACCTCTTTAGCGGAGGTAATGACAACAAAACAACAAAAATATAGGAGAAAAAAAACACACAAAATGATCAAAAACAAAAACAAAATAAACACTGGCCTGTACAACGAAACTGGTTAATACACTAATTTTCAGGATTTATTCTATGTGTCCTGTACTACGACGCTGGCTAAAGACACTGAACAACTAACCTGTGACACTGACAATAGAGAGAATATCTATTCATAGATGCAATCCTTTCATTTACTCAATGACATCCTATAGGAAACATAGATTTTTAATGGACTGACACATTAGTCAGCTGATAAAGCCTGCGATATATTTATTCATTCATTCATTCATTCATTCATTTATGTATTCTGTGGTGACACAGAGAGCCTCAGTCCTGGAAGATAATCCAGGCTGTATAAAATACAAATATTGTCCACCATGATATAGGCTGAGCTGTATGAATGCAGCGTCAGAGCCACAGACACGGTCTGTGCCTTAGTAAAGTGTGCCTTCCATGAATTAATATTGTATAATCGCACTCATTTAAGCATTGACATTCATCAATTCTCTACCTGCATTCCTTTGTTCCTGCTTAAGCTGCAGCAACAGTGTTGTTTTTGGTCTATATTATTATTATTTTAAATCTTCATATCTTTAAAGAATTATTCAGTAATTGTGACATAAGTTACTCTACACAGTTTCTCTGTGATTGTTCTGATGTTTGACTGAAGTCACCTGTTGTAAGTGAACATATTCATGTCCTGCTTTGGAGTACAGCTGTTTTGTGATGGAGAATGTTTGATTAGGTGACGTTATCCCATACATACTTATCCAGCTTTGTAGTACAGACTCCACATGGAAACTGTGGTTTCCATGTGGTTCTCTGAGTTCTCTGAGTAACATGTTTGAGATGTCTCACTATCTCAGAAGACCAATCTAATTACACAAATCCTGATTGGCTGGTGAAATGTATTCATCCGCCGGAGGTAGTTCCTTCTACTATAAGAAGAGTGGGTGGAGAATACAACGCCATTCATATAAGCGAACCTCTTCTCACTCACCCAGCAAGAAGGGCTGTCTGGTTGGACATCTCACTCATATTACTCAGAGAACCGGAGTTATGCAAATAACCTATAGTTCTCTTTCATAACATTCGCTTGGATGTCTCACCGTGGGATATGGTAGGTCCCGTATTGCAGACAAGCGTATCACGCATTACACCAGCCCGCAGAAAAGCACTGTTCCGATCAGGACAGGGGAACACCCTTGCCACGGTAAAACCGGACAAAAGTGAGGGTCGAGGACCAACTCGCTGCAGCACAAACATCCTGAACAGACACTCCCCTGAACAAGGCCCAGGAAGTGGCTAAACCCTGAGTTGAAAACAATGGTCAACCTAGTGTGGTCGAGAACAGAAAAAGAATCAACAGCAGCGTCCGGCGATGGAATCCAGAGAAGGTTCCACCTGTGGACGGTTAAGCTGCTGCGGTGCAAGATAGCTCTGAGTGAAAAGAGGTTTTTGAATGGTGTTGTATTCTCCGCCCCCTCTACTTATAGTAGGAGGAGCTACCTAGATGAATACATTCCACCAGCCAATCAGGACTGGTGTAATGAGATTGGGCTTCTGAGATTTGACGCAGAGGCGTATATATATCCCATATTTTGGTCCCATTTTTGTCTTGTTTTTGTCATAAAATCCGCTACTGAGTGCTCTTATCTCAGAGAAGAGCTCTTGAACGTCAGGGCAACAATGCCCAAAGATTTATTTCCCACTTTCATCGCTTCCTCTGTGGAGTTACTGGACATTTTACTCAAAGGTGCGCTCACCTTTGCTCATGCAGTGAAGGAGAGGAAAAAGAGCTGGTGCGCTTGTGCACCTCCGCCAGCGCTGCAGTTGACCGGCTTCCAACTTCACAGAGCGGACTGAGACGCGGAGCTCACCGGGAAGAGGAAAGGTGGAGGAATCTGCTTTTATGTGAACAGCAACTTGTGTAACGACGTGATAGTGATCCTTCAGCACTGCTCTCCTCACCTCGAATCCTTTATTATCAACAGCAAACCCTTCTATTCTCCCCGTGAGTTCGCTTCATTCATCCTGGTTGGTGTGGACATCCCACCGTCAGCTGATGTGCACAATTCACAGCGCACACTCGCCGACCAGATCCTGTGCATGGAGCGGACCTACCCGGACTCTTTTATCATTGTGCTTTTAATAAAGGGGACCTCTCACACCAGCTCCCCAAATATAGACAATTAATTAAATGTCCGACCAGAGAGGAGAAGACACTGGATCACTGTTACACCACACTAAGCAGTGCTTATCACGCCGTTTCTCGTGCTGCACTGGGCCTATCGGACCATTTGATGGTCCACCTGATTCCTTCATACAGACAGAGGCTGAAGCTCTGTAAACCTGTGGTGAAGGAATCTAAACAGTGGACCAGTGAAGTGTTTGGACTGTACTGACTGGGATGGTTTCAGGTCTGCAAACAGTTCCATGGACGAGTTTACAGACGCTGTGACGTCCTACATCAGCTTCTGTGAGGACAGCTGTATTCCATCAAAGACCAGGGTGAGTTATAACATTGACAAACCCTGGTTCACAGCAAAGCTCAGAGGGCTGAGGGCAGACAAAGAGGACGCTTTCAGGGGTGGAGACAGAGCCAGGTACAGAGAGTCGAAGTACACGTTTGGAAAGGAGGTGAGAAAAGCCAAACGTTTGTACTCAGAGAAGCTACAACATCAGTTCTCTGCGAATGACTCGGCTTCTGTCTGGAGAGGGCTCAGGCAAATTACAAACTACAAGCCCAGAGCCCCTGCTGCTGCTAACGACCTCTGCCTGGCCAACAGTCTGAATAACTTCTATTGTAGATTTGACAGACAATGGGACAGACCTGACTCCAACCCCCCTCACACCTCTGACCAGCCTCACTCCAACACCTTCACCCCCCACATCAAAGCTACAGTCTCACCACAGCTGCTTACAGAGGCTCTCTCCCCTATCTCTCCCCCCCTCCTCCCCTCTCTCACAGAGACACCTTTCTCCATCACAAAGAGAGAGATGTAAATAGACTTTTCAGGAGACAGAACCCCCGTAAGGCTTGTGGACCGGACTCTGTCTCTCCTTCTACCTTAAAGCACTGTGCTGATCAGCTGTCTCCAGTGTTCACAGACATTTTTAACACCTCACTGGAGACATGCACCGTACCAGCCTGTTTTAAGGCCTCCACCATCGTTCCTGTCCCTAAAAAGCTGAGGATCACAGGACTTAATGACTACAGACCCGTCACTCTGACATCTGTGGTCATGAAGTCCTTTGAATGCCTCATGCTCTCCCACATCAAGGACATTACCGACCCCCACCTGGACCCCCTGCAGTTCGCCTACAGATCCAACAGGTCTGTAGACGATGCTGTAAACCTGGCTCTCCACTTCATCCTCCAGCACCTGGACTCCCCAGGCTCCTACGCCAGGACCCTGTTTGTGGACTTCAGCTCTGCTTTTAATACAATAATCCCAGCTCTCCTTCAGGACAAGCTTTCCCAGCTGTATGTGCCAGACTCCACCTGCAGGTGGATCACAGACTTCCTGTCTGACAGGAAGCAGCACGTAAAGCTGGGAAAAGACAGACAGACCGGCTGGTGTCCTGGTGCAGCCAGAACAACCTGGAGCTCAACGCTTTAAAGACAGTGGAGATGATAGCAGACTTCAGGAAGAACCCAGCCCCCCTCACCCCCCTCACCCCCCTCACCCTGAGAGACTCTACAGTGAGCTCTGTGGAGTACTTCTGCTCCCTGGGGACCATCATCACCCAGGACCTCAAGTGGGAGCTGAAAATCAGCTCCCTCATCAAAAAAGCTCAGCAGAGGATGTACTTCCTGCGGCAGCTGAAGAAGTTCAGTCTGCCAACAAAGATGATGGTGAACTTCTACAGCTCCATCATCCAGTCCATCCTCTGCTCCTCCATCACCATCTGGTACGCTGCAGCTACGGCCAAGGACAAGGCCAGACTAGAGCGTATCATCCACTCAGCAGAGAAGGTTATCGGCTGCAATCTGCCCTCCCTCCAGGACCTGTACGCCTCCAGGATTCTGAGGCGTGCAGGAAAGATTGTGGCTGACTCCTCCCACCCCGATCATAAACTGTTTCAATCTCTCCCTTCTGGAAGGAGGTTTTGGTCCATCAGGACCAGAACCTCCAGACACAAAAACAGCTTCTTTCCCTCTGCCACTATCCACATGAACACACCTCCAGTCACCCACTGAATATATATATTTATATCCTATTTATCCTTTATTCTCTATCTATCCTTTATTTATCCCTCATCCTTTATATTTATCATTATTATTATTATTATTGTTGGTGGGTTGTTTCTTTGTTCTTTGTTTTTTTTTCTTTGTACCAAGACAAATTCCTTGTACTGTCCTAAAAACTTTACTTGGCCATTAAAACATTTCTGATTCTGATAATGAGACCTCGAAAACAAATGCATGAAAGAGAACTATTTGTTCTTTCCAGTATTAATTCTCAGATTGGTTATTATTCTAAATGCTGACATCAATGTAGGACATTGTTTGGGCCCTGCTGTGATAGAAGTGGCCCATCTATACCACACTAGCAGATAGTTACACTGTTTTGGCTGATTGACGTGAAGGTACATACGAACAGATCACTTGCAGGTAAACTGAGCAATGAACCAGCTCCTTTAAGGAAAGCTTTGCATCTTTGCGTTACATGGCTCTGCAGAACGGCATCAATGTCTCACATCAGAGCTCCACTCAGATCAGATGCACACAAGGTACATGTAACTGCCCCATTTAGTCTTTTTGGCCTGTATTTAGAAATCTGTGGACACTGCATCATATGGTATTGACATTGGAGACTGTAAGCATAGGCAGAGGAAATACTGTATGTTAGTGGATGGGGAGGGGGCATTTGTGGAGATGTATGCCTATGTGTATATCATGTGTGTATCAGTGAGTATTTGTTGGTGTGTGCCTGCACTTCCCTTTGATTAGGCTGCTCAGCGTAAATTGGCTCGACACAGACCCCCCCACACACACAAACGTAAGCCCTCAGATCCTCAGCTGATGACAGCTCTGTCTCTGCTCGCTAACAACAATCTTTCTATGACTCGCTTTGCTTTCTCGCTCCTTTCCTGACACTCTATTTCTGCTGCTTAGACGTGGGAGTTGAGGTGAAGGGAGGTGGGGAGAGGAGTGGAGAAGATGAGATAGAAAGAGAGAGAATGGGATAAGGAAGGGTGAAAATGGGAGATGAGAGGTTGAACAGTGTGAGAAACTGAAGCAGCAGGGGAGCATAGAGGCAAATATAAAGGGAACATGGAGGGAAATAGGCAGAGGAATGAGAAATAATGAGAGAAACATGGGATAGAGATGGAGGAGAGCACATGTGAGCAGGATGTGAGGCAGTGAGGGTGGGTGTGGTTTTTTGATCAGTAGACAGCTTTCATTTAGTCTGCGCGATGGGGAGGGGGAGGGGGGGTGGCTCACTGCACCGCTGCTCTCTGCTGAATGTCAGCATGTCTAACTCCAACACCCATCCCCACCCACCTCCACCCCTGTATATGACCTTCCTAGCAGCTTTGCAGTGACAACAATTCAACACAAGATGGCGTGTGTCCTGCAGGAATGCAACAACCCAGTAAAACATTATGTTACAGAGCTTTAAGACCACCTTCCTAGTCCTAGAGTTTTCAGAATATCCCTGACCTGTTGGCAAGAGATCTTTAACATCCTATGAGGTGTGAGGTAGGACCTTCAATAAAACTATTTGTTAATTTATTCAAAGGATGCTAAAAGAATACGGAACAAACTCCCCAATTGGACAATATAACCTTGTGTGCCAAATAAAGCTCTCTGCTCCTCCAAAAAAACCTGACTTTATTTATTACTAGGGTGACGAGATTTTGATTTCCAAAAAAGAGGACACTTTGTCCAACCTCGTCATCCTCAAAGTACTCGACGTTTTCTTGTATCGACCTAAAATACAATGTAGTAGATTAATAATTTGTTATTGTCCATAAGGTTTAAAAAATATTTTCTCTTTTCACAACAAATAATAAAGGTGATTGACTGAAGTCAATCACCTTTATTATGCATTATAAGATTCTGTCCTTGAAAACTGAACCTTCTTAAAATCTCTCAATCATTGAAACAATGAGAATCATTTCCTCCTGAATTAAAACTATAACAATAAACCTTAAAGCTTACATTAAATATACACTTCAGTAAATAACTGTGACCTTAACTTCCTATAGGATAATTTTTTCTGAACCGCCTTGGAGGTTTTATCATTAAGGAGGGTTTTTCCACTGACAATTTTTAATTAAATCTACCGGTATTTTATCTCTTTCAGTCTTTTGACAATTTTGTTTAAACAAAGCCAGATCTTTAACAATTTCATCACGTGTGAGTAAGATTGCCGTAATGACATGATATTGACTGTAAAGAGCAACTCATTAGCTTTCAGAAATTTCATAGATAGAGCAAATATTAGTGGAGTAATGGTCTTTTAAATTAATATGTTCAGGGTCATTAGAAAACCTGAACATTTTCATTCATTTATAGAGGTTCAGGACAAGATGTGAAAAGAGGACATGTCTGGGTAGAGGTAGGGTCACCCTATTCATTACCAATATCAACTTCTTGAGCTAGAGATACAAAAGTTTGTCTGTGATTCCACACAAACCCTTTCCAGATCATCACCATTATCTTTAGGGAACATTTTTTGATTGGTTCAGGATCATTCTTACAAAAGATTTACAGATTTTATTTATTGGTGCAAAAGGTAAATGTGGAACTTTCCTTACCTCATGTTTGGGACATTTGATGGAGAAGTCGTCTTCGTGGAATGTGCAGCCTAGGCAAGAAAAGACATTTAAGATGTTGGACAGTATTCAACTATGTTGCTAACATGATTACAATGAATCACAAAAGCAAGATTATGACACACTCCCACATCACCGGTGTTACTTAGACAAGAACCCCAACTAAAGGGCTGAGAGGTGAACAGGAAAATCATGCAGGAAGAGGAAAGGGATGTAAGAAAGGTAGAGTCGACCTTGCTTTGACTATGTACGTCAGCTTCAATGATATGGCAGCCCTTCTGATCCTCACACTGTACTTTCTAGGTATGAGGTAAGTGGTGGATAAGCCATGTCAGATGTTCTGAGACCCAGGCACACACTGGGATGGGCCACTAGAACACGCATTACAAATGGAGGAGTGCAAAAACAGATGCATCCAGACGTTCAGTGCATTTACTTCCAAGGCAATTCCATGAATGGTTCCACAGGGAGCGTAGTCAATAATACACACATTGCACACCCATCACTCTCTTTCATTTTTCTTTTCTCCATCTGGCTCACTCCAGGATCCCACCTTGCCATCATCATTCCCTATCCTCAAAGATTCCTCATTTCTTTCCTCGCTGCCCTGTTTGCTCTCACCAGTGCCACCCAATAAACCCTTCCTGTAGTCAATCATGATTACAGTTTCATATGTATTCTGGTCATGTTTGTAACATCTATATATCTCTCAACATATTCCCTAATTATGTATATTCTTTTTGCTGATGTTTTTCTTGCTCTTTCATCTCTTGTTGCCCCGTCTTTCTTACCTATCTCTTTGGCGCAGACATAGTGGTATTTATGAGAGCAGCCTCTCCAACAGCAGCTGAGGGACGCTCCCGTAATCTGGCACTTGTAGCAGCTCTGGGGTTAGTCAGACAGATAGGCCAATACCAGTAGAGATGAAAGTCAACCAATAGAAGCACAAAAAGATAAAGAGAAATGTCAAAAGTTAAAATCTTATCGTAAAGTGGATATATATATATATATATATATATTTGTAACTATAAATATACCGTTTGCGCAGAGTTCTTGGCAGCTTCTGTAAGTCCATACAGCCTCCCAGCAATCATTATTATCCCCTTGGTCCAGATGACACAGTTCTCATGAGTCCAGTGTTCCTTAGCTTCTGCTTCTATTTGAAGCCTTTGAAAAAAGCTGTCACTACCCTCTGAGTCTCCTGTAGTCTCTGAGCTTTGGCGTTGGGCCTGGAGCTGCTGCATCCTTCTGAAGCGCTCACGTAGCGTTACTTTTTTTGAAAAACCCTCAACACCTGTCCTGTCTGTTCTCGCTGCTCGTCGCAGACCCCAATGATGACGCCTGCCAATGCCTCCCTCTTGAGTAAAAACATGCTTGCTTTCCTCCTTTTCTGCATTGCCTTTACAGTCACTCTTTAAGAAGATACCAGGATCTTCAGTCTTGCTGTTAATGTTGTTGTCATAGGTCTTCTTTGACTCTTCTCTGAAATGTTCTGAGGGTCCGGCTTCTGTCAAGATTTTTCGAGGAAAAGCATCCTCTGTGTAATAAGGTCCACATAAATCACCTAAGTCTTTATAGTTTGCTGGCTTTCCACAAAGACTACAGGTGAGCTCTCTGCACAACAAAAGCTTATTCACCATGGGTCCTTGTAGCATGGCTGCTGTGTGGGGTACTATCTTTGCAACTGTGAATGGATTCCTCATTCTGAGGATGCCTTTTTTCCGACGTCTCTGAAATACTACAGCATCTTCTGGCTTGTTGACCACTGCACACCATGAAGAGAAGTCTCTAGAATTATTAATGCGTACATAAGGACAGAAAGCTAATCTTGACGTTTGGTGAAGTGTTTTACGTCTGATTCTTTTCACTGAGACAGTATCAGTCTCCTTCTCAGTGATTGTTACCACAGGTCCCACATCACATGGCTCATGTTTTTCTGTCGGTTCCTTTTCCCTTATTTCCTTTTGTCCTTTTTCTTCTTTTTCAGCCTGCTCACAACCTGCAGCCCTCACTACGGCCTCAATGACCTCAATAGCATCTTTCATCCCAGGTTTAGGCCCAGGCTTTTTGTAAACCTTCACTTGTTTTCCAGGAATTGAATCTGGTGGTGAGGTTTTGCTTCTTTTTCTCTCAGTTAGATTAGTGCTTGGTTTTCTACCTCTTCGAGGTTTTTGGATAAGCTCCACACTTGTTTTCTGGGCTGCTTCCACAATTTCATCTGCACTCATAGGAAGAGGTACTTTGGATTCTGCAGGGCTTACATTCACAATCTGTTTTTGATCAGGTTCTTTAGTGGCTGTCATATCAGCTGTCTCGGAATCTTCTGCTGTGGAAATATCTTTTCTCTTCTTTCGTCTCTGCTTTAGGTGCATCTCGTGATTGTTTTTTATTGCCCTTTGCTTAGCTAACCTTGGTGTTGTAATTATTAGCCCCCCTGCTTCCAAAGCTACAACTGAAACATCAGTACTTTCTACCATGGCCCACCTTTTTCTTTTAGTTCTGGTTGACTTGGATGTATCAGCAGATTCACTTTTCGGAGACTGTATACCCCATTCACCTGGGGTATTCACCTCAAGTGGCTCCTTCACTGGACAGAAAACTTTGTCCTCTATGCCATCCTGCTGCGATTCTGGCTGGACATTTTCTTGTTTTGTCTCATCTTTTTTTTCAAACTCTTCTTTTTCTATCTCTGTAACAACCTCAGTGGTCAGTAATTCTTGACTTAATTCATGCTCTTTATTTTGCTCTGTCACATCATTATTCCTCTCTGCCTGTAGACACTTGTTCCCTCCCTCTTGTGTAGACTCAGTCACTTCAGCATTATTTATCAGCGTAGAGATCTCACTTTCTTTTGAGAATTCAGGTTCAGACGAAACCTTGACTGCCACCTCATCTATCAAATTGCTGTCAAGCTGGGTAATTGGAAGGTGTTTTTTTGAGCTAGGAGATGTTATCTTCTGCACCATTGCTTCATATTTTTGCCCTCTGCCTTTGCGAGGTGGAAGAACTTTAGTTCTAGTAGGGCACTGAGTAGGAACCAAAGGCACATCACTCGTGGAGTCAAGTCCACTTATGTTGAGAGGAGTGTCTTTTGTGACAGGAATGACAACTGGTGATTTTTTAGCTGGCCCTTGCTTTTTTTTTGAACCACGGACGTTCTCCTGAGTATCAGAGACAACATCTTCCAGCTTGGTGGGTTGGAGTGGTGAAGGTTTTAGTTTGGGCTTTGGACCCCTCTTTTTCTTTACTTGCACTACAGGTAGTTCTGGGCTAGATGTATGTTTGACTGGAACAAGTGCCTTTTCATTGGATTCCTCTATTGGGACTGTTGTTGTGGCCATTGGGTCACTTGGAATAACAATGTTTGTGACGGTGTCAGAAATAGATGTCTGCATGTGCTCTACAATTTTAATGTCTTCTTCATTGAAAGAGACATCACAGGCCTTAAGTTCAGTAGATGCGTTGGATGAAATAACTTCGCCTTTGACCTTTTCTTTTGGTAATTTATCTTGTGAGGGCTTTCTCGATCTTAAGACCATGTTCTTCTGCTCCCCCTGTTTTCCCTTTATTTCCTCATCTGTCAAAGTGTCTTCCTCTAGTTTTGGTTTTGTCCCTTGGATCACCTGTGGTACAGGTGTTTTTGAGCTCTTCCGACTTCTGCTTTGCATCACCACAGAGTGTTGAAGTGGTTCTTCTTGTGTTAGCTTTGTTTTAGAAACTGAACCTTTGGGACGCCCAACAGGGGCCTTTATTGGAGCAGTATCTGGTAAGACCGAAACCTCTATAGGATTCAGTCCAGACTTAGGCCGTGTTTTCGGACCTGGTTTTATAGCTGGTTTTGAACCAGGCTTTGAGCAAGGTTTGTATCCAGATTTCAGACCAGGGTTAGGTCTTGGTTTTAAGCCTGGTTTTGGTCCTGGTTTTCTTTTTATGGAGGTCTCAATTTTCAGAGACTGTTCTGGTTCAATTGCCAAAATCTTTGGACTAGGTTTCATTCCAGGTTTGGGTCCTGATTTTAAACCATGCTTTAGGCCTGGCTTGGGCCCTGGTTTTGCTCCTGGTTTTGGCCCTGGTTTGTGCCCTTGTCTTGAGCCTGGTTTTGGTCCTGGTTTTCTTTTCACAGGAGATTCTGCTTTGGATACCAGTTCCAGAGCATTAAATGATCGAGTACACATTCTGGAGGAAAAACCATCAGCTATCATTTTGGAAGTCTGACTACCAATCGACTCCTGATGAACAAGGTCCATTTCATCTGAGTACAACATTGTTTTGCTTGGTGGCAAATCTGGTTTTTCTACAGGTGAGTGAGGTTTTTCATCCTCTTTCAGCTCTCTTTCTAAGCTTAGCTGTCGTCTGAGGCCAACGGCTGATTGCAGAATTCTTCTTCTTCCTCTGGCGTGCTTGCGTCCAAATGCCCTTGGGTGAGCCGATGGAGCCACAGGTTCTGGCTTAGCTAAGGGGGTCACAGCACTGGCACAGCTAATTCCTGGTTCCATGTCCTCATCTCCCTTTTTGGGGGAGGGTGGAGTGTTTGCCCATGAGGGTGCTGAGGGAAGTATTGATTTTCCTGGTAGCTGAGGAGAGTCTGGTTCCAGCACTTTAGCATCACTGTGATCAATATGATCTCTTCCTTGAGCTAAAGGTGTTGACTTATCATTAAGAGCAGAAAAAACTGGCATAGCAGACTGGGGCTGAGGAGCTGTATCACCAATGGCTGTCTCCATTGCAGATGCTCCTGTGGCTGGGATTATAGCTGCTGGGTTAGGATGTGCAAGTGCCCCTGTAAACTCATGATCAGCATGTATCTCAGTGCTCTGCCCCTCTGTTCTGCTGTCAATATCTGTAGAAGTTTTTTCTGGTCCAGCCTTTATGTTCACTGCCTCCTTTGTCAATGAGAGGCTAATTTGATCCTCATCTCCTTGTTCTTCCTGATCCTCTGCAGACACTAAAGAGGGAGAAGAAGATGTTTGTTGCATGTCTTTTTGCTCCTGTTTCTCTGCACACTCCTCTCCTCTGTCTTCCTCTTCTTCTTCATTAACCAGATCTCTGCCATTTCCCATGTCAGAGTTTCCATCTTCCAATTCGTCAACCCGAGGGGTTGGAGAAGTGTTTGTTGAGCTGTCCTCTTTTTCTGTGGAATATTGATTATGTTCAATTTCACCACAAGGAGTGAAAGGCAAAGTTTTCTCAGAGCTCTCTGATGCAGAAGGGGATTCTGATTTAAACATTTCAGATTTTAATTCCTGGCCAAACGTACCTTTTTGGCTAGAATCAGAGAGAACTGCTGGTGACCTTTCTGATTCTTTTACGTCAAGGTTGTAATTTCTCTGGAACCTTTGGTAAGCCATTTCATTACAATAGTCTCTTTCTGTCACCTCCATGTTCACTTTCCCGTAAACAGCCGGGCTTTTATCCTCATCTGACCAGCTTTCCAGTTTCTCTGTCGATTTAGTTGTGTCTGAATGTGTTTCAATATCAGATGTTCTTTCTGTAGTCAGCTCTTCTTTGTCTGTGGATTTCTCTGTCCATGCTGATTCTTCAAAATTCTCTTTTACAGGGTCATTGACCTGCTGTATATCAGATGGAGAGTCGTTTTCTTGTATCATAGGACTGGGCATTGTTATGCTTGTTGGGGATCGCTCATCACCAATGCTCTTAACTGGAGTACTCATGCCATCAGCTCCCTGCACTGATTGACATCTGGTAGGCTCAGGGGTTAAGTTGTGTAGACCTGAGTCTCCAGATCTGGTAGACATGTCATCTGGTGATGCCATAGAGCATGAAGAGGCTGTATCCATACTGAGTTGAGTGTTATTTAGGGCTTGGGCTGGACTTCTTCCCTGCCCATAGTAGTAGTAGCCCCTTTCCAGTTGTTCATCACTACTGCTGGAGTAACCCCCTTCATGGAGTTCCATAGGCAATGGATGGTGTTGTGAAGTAGTGTAAGGGTCCTGCATTAGGCCGCCGCTAACACTACCCCCGCCCTCAGGATATGGAGGACTTTTGTACTCCTCTCCCTTTTTGGAGGATGCACCACTTCCGGCACTACTGTTGCTTCCACCACTGCTGCGCTTTCCAGCTTTCTTATTTGCTACCAGAGCCTCTGAAAGCAGGAGTTGTTGGACATTATTGGATATGTTCTCCACCTGAGAGGTGAGAGCATTCAAGCTCCATAAACTA
Organism: Gouania willdenowi; assembly: GCF_900634775.1. NCBI lineage: Eukaryota > Metazoa > Chordata > Actinopteri > Blenniiformes > Gobiesocidae > Gouania > Gouania willdenowi. The sequence continues at coordinate 6,045,543 of NC_041051.1, read as the reverse complement.
GGATTTGCTAATAGCTTCTCTGAGAAACGTTCCTTCATGGTGGTGACCTGTGGTGTTGTAGTATAGCTGTGAGAGGCTGCATGTTGTACACTAGGGGAGGGGTGTGAGCGTGGGGGTATCAACATCGTGTTTGTGCTGGCTTGCTCTTGCATGCCAGCTGAAGAGGATGATGCTGAAGAGGCAGCCCCAGGGGTCATGGGGGGTTGGCCATATTGGAAGGACTCTGGATTTGTCATTAGAGGAGAAGGAGTAGAGCTGTATGAAGGGGAACGTCCAACAGAGCGTGCAGGGGAGTGGCTTGAGGAAGGACTACATGTTTGATAGTACTGTTCTGGTGATCTGACAGACAGCTCTGACAGACAATAATTTTGCTGTGGTTGACTGAAGTGTTGATATTTAGAGTGGGGTTCTTGGGGGTTTCCCATGCCTTGCAGAGAGGGCTGCTGTTCATAAGCCCTTGAAGAAGGTGGCTGATAACCATAACTGTTGGACCTGTAACCCACTTGTTTTAGATTACTGTGAGTGCTCATCTGTCTGTTGTACTGGGAATTTGAGGGTATACTGAAACCTTTGTAACACTGTGGCATAGGGCTAAACTTCTCCATATAGGATGATGGAGATGGTGAGTGCTGTGGGTAGTGCAGATGACTCTGAGGATACATGAGGGGTGCAGGGGAAGGATTTGGAGGGTGGGGCTGTTGATGGGGGCTTCGATAGGCTGGAGTAGATGATTGTTGACAGTGATCTTGGGAGTTCCCCAGCATGTTCTGGTCAATGTACTGTGAGCTAGGTGCAGGGGTGCCGGCGCCCTCCAAACGTCCTACCATTTCCTGGTCATACTGTGCTATTTGCCTCGGGTCCTCCCACTTCTGTTGCAGGTGGCCCTCACTTACATATTGGGCTGAGTAATTTCCACCACTCATGTGGTTGCTGTAGCTTCCAGGGCCCTGCAGGTGCTGATTGGGGTTTGGTGGAGGCACTTTGCTTCCTCTGAATGCCTTTTTTGGCTGTGAAGGTGCTGAGCCTCCATTTCCAGGTCCACTGCCCCCATCATTGCCTGGGTAACCAAGGTAGGATTGCTGACTATAACAGTCCTTCTGCCCTCCGCCAATCCCTGGCCCTCCAGCTGGTGCCATGCCCGTGGGGTTTGCTAATGAATGAGTTTCATAGCTGGGCCTGGTGTGTCCTGGGCCTGGGCCGGAATGGGGACTGGGGCCTGGATGCTGGGGATGATGTGGGTGTTGTCGATAGGTTTCTAGTCGAGATAATTCATGGTGCTCTTGCTGGTAGCAAGGTTGGTTGCTGTGGTAACCACCGCTGCGCTCACGGAAGGACTGCATAACTCTCCTCTGTAGCCAGAGCAGGGAGGGGGAGGTGAGGTGAGATGGGAGAGGGGTGAGGGAGGGGGGTTTGGAGTTCTGGAAACAGGAAGAGAGGGGAAAGAGAAAATGGATAAGAAGGGTTAGCATCAGTGTAAACAAATCCATATTTCAATTTTTTTTTTTTTTTATACTGAAATGTAAACACATCCATGACTGGAACCAACTAAAGCCTAGATACATTACTTAAAGGGCTATTTTCACACAAGCTTTTCTGGCTCATTTTCATTTGATTAACTTGGTCCACTGCAACATATTATCCTTTTCTTCCCCTGCATCAAAGCAAATCCCAATTTCTTCTGAGGCAATGCAGGAAGTCATATGGTATGTGCTTGTTTTATGTTTTATTGTTGTTTATACATGTTGCTGTCCAATTGACCAGAAGGGGTGTCAGAGAGTGTGGAATAGTGTGACTTCTAGTTTATCTGTGCATGTGTCATTTTTCATACATGTTGATTTGCATGTGTTCTTGTGCATTCACGTGACAGAAGGAAAAGCAGAAAGAAGCACTTTAAAGCGTTTAGCCTCTTCTATAAAAGGAAAAAAGTCATCTTGAGATAGAGCTGTGTGCCTGTGTTTGTGTGTTTGTGTGCGACTGTGTGTGTAAGCATGAGCCAGTTTCAACACAATATCCGAGCGTTCAACCCACCCCGGGGACAGCAGTGCACATCCCACCAGATGCACAGGGGCATTATTCATCCCTAACACAAGATGTGTGTGCACGACAAAGGAAAGCAAATTGTGACTATTGTGTGCACCTATTCTATCACAAGAAAGCCTATGTGTGACTGTTTGTACATATATATGCTGGTCCAAAGCTTTTGGCAGTACCTTGAATACACACGAAAACACACAACAGAAAACTGGCTCACACAGTCCAAAACAAATCCTCTCATACCCCCGCCATAGTTGCCCACAGAGATCCTTCGTCCTCCTTCCTGCAGCTCCACCTGGGGTTCTGAGTGCATGTGTGTGTGAGGACGCTGGTTCACACGACCTAAATAAAATGCTCGTAGAAGATGGAAGGCTAGAGTTTTCAGCACATATTATAGAGCAGTGTTTCTCAAATGGGGGTACGCGATGGTACTACATGGGGTACTTGAGACAGAGAGAGTGGAAAATTAACAAATGAAAGCATTACAAATATGGGGTTTTATAATGTTTATCTTTAGTTAGAAATGATAATCATAATTATGATAGTGGAAATGACCTTGATTAAACCATGAACTGAAAACACAAGCCATGAGATGAACGGAAATGATAAAAACTGTTGCAAAAAGTCTATCCAGGAGCCACTAAACTCTGTTTTATTCCTAACATTTACAAAATAGTGTGTTATCACTCATTCATTCCATCCTTATGCTCTATAGTTGTCTTTTCATAGTATTCTAAGCAAAATGTTGTAGCTGAACAAGGGGGTACTTGGATTTAGAAAGGGAGAAATTGAACCAACATTTTGAAAACCACTGATATAGAGGATTCACTGAAAGGAGATTATTTTCAGTGGTCCAACATTGTAATGTTACTGATGTTTCTCAACATGTGTTCCCATTTTATTCTATGTTCTGCACAAATATAAAATGTGCTTTATTGGCTTTTCTTGTATTTTCTACCTGAAGCATTGCACGGACCTCCAAAATTACCCTCCCTAATCAATTCACACCACTCCTCCTTCAGCAATTTCTTTTTTAATCAAAAATAGATAAGTGTGTGTGAGTAGTGTCTGTATTCCAATCACGTCCTCCCTCAACCTCTTTGCTGCGCCTCCTCTTTTCACTTATCCCCAATGCATCACAGAGTGGCGGCTGGATTTGTGGATGCACGACGTCACTTGTTGGGGTCAGGTATAGGAGAGAGGAGAGGCAGTCATGCTGAGATCATCAAATTGCCCCTGCTGATGCACCCATCTATCTCTGTGTTTGTCTGTTTGTCTATTAGGGGGTCGGATTGATTCCTTAAGCAGTAGAAAGTGGAATGAGAAGAAACACACCTATAGTTCCCTGTCACACACACTTCAAGAAGGACTTGTTGTTTGACAAATCGTGTGTGTGTGTATGTGTGTGTTTCCTCATTGAGTTGACCTCCTTTTCCCATCCTCAGATGACTGTTTTTCGTGTGTCACCCAACACATTGTTTTCTGTGCACAGAAGGTACCATTCTCTTCCTCATACTATACTATCTCACTGTTTTTCACCAACGTGCTCCCTTTATTTTTCATTGCTCAAATCTCTCACACGGACTGGAAAGAAGACGGGCAACGAGACGGGAAAGACAACAAGGCTGTGGGGGTCTAATGGGAGGAGAGAGAGAAAACAAGCCAGCCCAGTGAGAGAGGAGGGGGGGTGAGATGGAGATAGGAGGATGCGAAAGCTGTGGAGGAGAGATAGAAAGATAAGTTTGAAGAGGGAGGAGAATGGGGGGGTGTGGGGGGTGCAGAGAATGGAGGAGGATAGATGATTTACTGAGTGGGCTTTACAGCTTGGGCTCATGGGAAATATGAGCTGGAGGAAACATTGCACATACAAATACAAAATACAGACGCGCTTTACGCATAAATGGACAAATGCATCGAAAAAGCGTCAAATCTGCACAAACTTATAAAGTGGTGGGAAGAATAATTAGCCCAAGGCTTTTTGCTGTGAGTGACAAGACGAGTGATTGATAACGATGGATGAGTTCTGCTTCTTATCATGGCGGCGTCACTTGATATGACTTTGTAAACCTTAGTGTGCTAGTCCGTGTACCCCTGCATATTGGTTGTGACCTTTTCATTTTTTGTATTAGGGGGTCCACAAATAAAATATTTGGAAAAACAAGCAGAGGAAGGGTAAGAGCGGAGATGAGGTTGAATCTGATTGTTCCGCTGGATGCTCCTAATGCGCAGAGCTGTGACTGTTTGCAGTTCCTCCCTTTACTCTTTTTTTTAATCCTCTCTCCCTCCTTTTCATCACAACATCTTCAGAGGCAGCTCAAGATGGGATTTATCTACTTCCTCTGCACACACGCACACATCCGCACATACAAAGCTGCTCTCTTCCTCTGTCGGTTCTCCAACACTCTCGCTCCAAATCTCATTTCTGCTCTCCGTCTTCCTGACACCAACAGGCGTGCACATGCAAATGTACGAGCACCCACAGAACCGCGCACACACGCACGCATGTAGTGACACACATAAACGCGCACACACACACACACAGTGACACACATAAATGCAGGCACACACAGTGGAAGGAATGGAGCGTCTTCTAGTGTGTTTACCTCCCGAGTCGCCCTGGTTAATTATGCATACAGACGCAGTTTGCTGGTGTGGAGGAGATGCCGTGGAGGATACTGCACAGACACACACGCACAGACACACATGCACAGACAGACACAGACACACAACACCATTACACAACAGTCAACTCTACAACCAAAATCCTCTTCACACACCAAAGCTGAGCTCACTCACAAAAATAACGCAAACAAGCCACGCTCCCTCTTTCAACCCATCACCCTTACACACACTCAAAGTAACGGATTACATTTACTCACATTACAGTAATTGAGTTGCTTTTGTAATTGTACTTTTTGGAGTATATTTCTAAATCAGTATTTTACTTGTACTTAATTACATTTTAAAAGAAGTAAAGTTATTCTTTACATTTCCACACCCAACCGTTGCTAAGTAAATTAGAATATTTGCATTTCCTAAAGAACATGCAAGTGAGGATGCAGGTGCTGGCCTGCATCACTGAACACTGCATTGGCTTTAGCCTAGCACTAGCATTAGTCTTGCACTAGCATTAGCCTAGCATTAGCAATAGCCTAGCATTAGCTAGCATTAGCTAACATTAGAAATAGCTAACAAACAGTAGCATTAGCCTCACATTAGCATTAACCTAACATTAGCAATAGCCTAGCATTAGCACTAGCCTAACATTAGCATTAACATTAGTCTAGCATTAACCTAGCGTTAGCATTAGCCTAGCATTAGCCATGAAACAGCTGCTTATCTTAAAGGGCCTATATCATGCTAAATCAACTTTTTTGAGCTTTTAATCTTGTTACAATGTTAAATCCTTATCAAAAGCACCTCCAAATTATTATTGGATTTCCTTCCTGCATCTCCTCACTAATCCTGCTCCCTGAGCTGCTGCTCTGCCCTCTGCTGAAAAACGAGCGGTCAGACTTTATTGACGTCACTGAAGTCTGAACCGCCTCAGGAAGTGCCTGCTGCCAGTGTAAGTACCAAATGCAAGTATATGCAACTGCAGCCACGGGTACAGTACAAGCGAAGCCCCTACAAACCACGCCCATGCACGCAATTTTTCAATGTGCTGAGTCGTTCCATTTTTAGTATCCGTTATATCGCCTTGTAATGCCTTTGACTTGATCTGGCGTGTTTGTGACACAATGTGATGCAGCGGTTGGACAAAATAAATGATGATCACCTTAAATGCACTATTCCTGTAGTTAATATAGATGAGGAGGAGAAGAAAGTGACTTTGCAGCTTAACACTCCAGTGTTTGAAGCAGCTGATCTCCGCTGCTGCTGCTGCTGTTATAAACACATGGCCTGAAGCGCTGAGACGGACTCACAATCACAATAGTCTCTTAAATATCCATGTTTTTTAGTGTAATGTGCAGTTTTTGGGCTGAAAACCATAACAACAGTTTGTGGATAGTAAAGACTAAATTGCTTTGGTGATCACTTATCTGCCTCGCAAGAGCGAGGCAGACAAGTCAGCGTTGATAGACACTCCTACTCATGAATATGCATGAGTAGGCTCCAACACAGCCTGTTTTTAGAACTGCTTAGAAAGTGACTTTTCAGGGGGCTAAAATTCTGGAAAACAGGCAAGTTTGGGAAAATGAACCTCAAATACTATGTTGTTGGGTTTCTTAGAACAAATGGAGATGAATGAAAAATAGCATGTTATAGGACCTTTAAAAGTTGAATGGTTGAAATCCATTGACGAATGAATGAACAGTTCAAGTTGAAGCCATTAAATCTTAAAACCCTGAAATCGAAATGAATGGGGACATTTTTAAACAAAAAGTCCTGGTTATTGGTGTTTTCATTTATTATTTTTAAATTACATTTTAAGAAACCTTTTATTTTATACAGATGCCTTTGTGGAAAATAAATTACCATAAATTCCTTTTTGGGCCTATGCTACAAATGTAGATAATTATATCCTGGATTAATCTCTGTTAGCAGGCTTCAACTAACCAAACATTCCCTATCAGAGAGAAGCTGTCTTACGACGGTCGATCACAACACGCTAATTTAAGCCAAGCCTTGGTATGTGCGCGTTCACATAAAAGGGGTGGAGATTGCAGTGTCTGACCAATCATTAGAGAAAACTGGCAGAGCGACTTTTTTTTTTTTAAATGGAGGAACAGCTAATGATCTTACACAAATATGACGAATTTAAATTCATGATGACAGCAAAGAGCAACAACTCTTCAGCGTGCATTGAATGGCGGTGAATCGCTGACTCTGTGAATGCGTAAAAACATGAGATTATTTATGATATTAATCCATTGGATAGGATGATAAACTTACAGCGCTCTGATTCGTTTCCCTTTATTACCTTTATTATCTCTTGCACATAGACTTTGCACTGATATCTTTAAATATTTATATATTTATACTGCATCCTTCTCTGACCTGGTTTTTTATCATTTTTATTCTTTTATTCTCACTGCTTATCCAACTGTTTTTTGTTGTGGCTAAAATGCAACATAATCACTTTCTGCAGTGCATCTCTGATGTTATGTTGAATGACAATAAAGAAATCTATCTAACTATTTACAGAACACATGTTTTTCTATTCAAGTAGACCTATTTATCGCACACACACTGGGATGAGAGCACATTGTTTTCATTGCGGTCAGCCTCAGCATATGAATGAATAAATATGACTTCACCCGTCATATCCGCATACACAGGCTTCATCAGCTGACTGTAGATCAGTCCATCAGATATAAATCTATATCTTTCCTAAAGGCTGTCATCGGTAAATGAAATGATTGCATTTATCATTAATAGTCTTCTTTCCTAAACACAACTGTCAGATGTGCACCAACCAGGATCTTCTAACAATGGGCAGGTTGTTTTCTAAGAGAACTGATTGGTCATTAGGCGGGGCTTTAGTACTCGCTAAGATTCTAGCCTCAACAAAACCTGCTCCCGACCAGGCCAGTCACTCAGCCTAAGTTACCATGGAGATTTAGCTCCGTAAAACATCAGCCAGCTTTCGTATTCCAGCACACACTGATTAAATCCTGGAAGTTAGCGTGATAAGAGGTAATCTTGCTTCATAACATAGGGCCTTTAAGTTTATACATGAGATGTTTACTGTCTGCAAGGGAACCGTGGTTAAGATGTATTACCAAAAATAAATGTGGGGGGTGAAAGTAACTAGTAACTTTTACTTTGAGTACTATTTAATTGAGCTACTTTTGACTTGTATTTGAGTGTTTCATGTATGTCTTACTTGTACTACTACTTGAGTATAGGATATATCAGTACTCTTTACACCTCTGCACACACTAGTGTCTGCCATTAACAGCCTGCTTAACACAGCACGCTCCCAAATAACGCAGCAACTCGCTCTGTTGCTGCTTCCAATCAGTGATCTCACTGTGCTCACTTCCTAATTACGTGCACTTTAACTTTAACTCAGCTCAGAGAGCATTCACAAGCCTCCAACCATCACTGGCCCTATTCAGAGCTCCAGTCAGAACCCGCTCCTCTGTGAATACCGTGCCCTTTTACTTGATAACCCCAAGATCAACACAGTGGACAGGCAGACAAACAGAAAAGGGACACACACACACACGCTCCACAGCTTCAGGACCAGACTGTGTGGGTGGGTTTCCACCCGAGGGATAGGCTTAAGAGATGGAGGAAGCCAATATCTGCTCTGACATTTGTCAGTGTCCTGTTGTCATGACACACAGCTAGAAGTCAGCAGGGTCATCGGCACACACATTATGACACGAGACATGGAGTGGGCGGAGCCTATCACTGACACTCAAAGGAAGCCACGGAGGCAGACAGATGGATTAAGCCATTAGACATTAGATTGTTATGGAGTTTAGCGCAGCCAGGCCATAGATAGAAGGGAAATGTTTTATCATTTCTAACATTGAAAAATTATTTTCTCACTGATTTAAGACATTAGTCAAAACTGACCCGTTATCATAAGAGATGCTAACAGAAAGCTAACAAGAGTGGAAAGTTATGTTTTATGGGCTTATTTATTTCAGGCTCAGTAATTGTGATTAATTGAATTCGAACTTCAGTCATTGAGAATATAATTGTAATTGACCTTCAGGGGGAACATATTAATTGGAATTTTAATTGTATTTGGACAAAATGCCGGTTACCGTAATCATAATTGAGTTGTAATTGGTCATGGATAATTGAAGACAGAATTTTAATTGAAAAATGTAATTGACCCCAACCCTAAACTCCTCCCATATGAAATTTTGTCTGCATTTTATCAATCTAAAATGCACTGGAGTGAAATAAAAAAAATAATACCAAGATTTAAAATTATAATAAATAACAAAATCCATATCATTGCGTCTTTTTAAGTGTTTATAAGTCATAAAATGCTTTGCAGCAACAGAAAAGTCAGTAAAAGCAAACTCGCTTAAAATTTTGTCACTTTTCTTCAGTCAGAAAAGCCAGTTGTTGCAATGTGTGTGTCTGTGTGTGTATGACGCCGTCTCGGGTGTTGGGGATGAGTCATCGGCTCACACACGGCTGTCTGTTCCATAACAGTTGAAGACCACACGCTCCCCTGGATGTGGGCATGGAATTATGAGCACAGAGCCAATGCAGAAAACACTTAAATGCATGAATTACAGTGGAGGTAAAACTTAACAGCAGATGCTGGCACATATGCACACGCAGACACACAGACACGCTGCTGCAGGTTGGGCAAGAAGGGATAAATAAAGGTCAAAGTGAGGAAAACCTAGGGAGACGTGTCTGTCTTTGAGCCAACAGGGAAAACGTGTTTGTCATTGCATTTTTCAGCTTCCAGAGTTTGGCTTGGAACTCAAATTTGGTTCCTAAAGCAGAAAACAATCAGAACGCAAAGTAGAAAATGTCCAATATTGGACCAAAAAACCATGGGTTGACAATAATCTGTCTATCATTCATTCTGTGGTTATTCCATTTTAAAACCAAATTAAAAAAAACAAAGAAACGTTGTGGTTATTTTGTTTTATTGACTTAAAACCAAAACAAAAATACAGAAAAATCTAAAGCCAGACAAGCAGCATTTTTCTGTTTTTAAAATCAAATCTTTGTGTGATGTTTGGATATTTACAGGAAAACTGTGGATGAGAGCTTCATGTTTTAAGCTCACCACACAGAGGGACCCACAGACGGGGGCAGGCTGACTCTGCTGTATTTGATAAAAATGATCTTGTTTCATGTTGTCCACCTCACAGCGATGCAAAGAGACGTATTTTGTGTCAATAATGTTTTGTTAAAGAGTTATTGATGCTGGAAGTCTGAATCTGTGAATATCTGCCAACTTTACTGAACAGTGTTACGGTCCAATTAGTATCCAGATAAACTGGTGAATGACTATTGACTGTGAGGCTGGTGTGATGAACAACAGATGTTAGAACGTCTACCATTTGACACTTTGGCAAAAACGATTACAGCTTTTTTGAGGGCAGTAAAAATATATTTTTTGCACATTATAAATACCGCTGGCCACTAACAGCAGCCGTCAACACAAGAAATAAGGAGCCTCTGGTTACTTTAATCACATATCATATGCATGTTTTACGTAACATCCTTTTTATTCATTTATGTATTAATAACATTTCAATTCACCAGTTCATCAGTAATGTGACTTATGCGTTGCTCTTTTCTTTGTCTGCTCCCGTCCGTGGATCCTCTCTGAGTGGGGAGCTTAAAACATGAAGCTCTCGTTATAGTTTCCCGGTAAATCTCCAAATATCACACAAACACAAGAATTAATTTTAAAACAGAAAAACGCTACTTGTCTGGTTTTTGATTTTTCTGTATTTGTGTTTAGGTTTTAAGTCAGTAAAACAAAAAAAACACTGTTTATCTGTTATTTTGATTTGGTGTTGAAACGGAATAACCAAAGAACAAACAGTACACGGGTTGTTAAGACTGAATGAAAGAAGCAATCTTATACTTATGTCTTCATATAACTTTAATTTACATCCTCTGGTACAATCATTTGGCGCTCCTATATGCGATGCTCCTCCATAAGACTCGCCTTTATCCCTTTCCTCCATCCATCTTTTCATTCTGTCTTCCAGTGCAGTCACCTACAGCGGCCAGCTGCCAGCAGCTGCCCTTTGAAGGACTAAACCTAGCTTTGTTGACATGGAAACAGAGTGATGAGAAGGGCGAGGATGGAGCGGAGAGAGAGTGACAAGCAGGCACAATCAAGCACATAGACATTTTTCCTTAGCAAAAGGTTACCGTGGATACTCGGGCTTGTGACAACAAGAGCGAAAGGAAACTGATTGCTCATTTCCTGCTCCATGTCTGTCCATGTCTCCATGTGGGTAGGTGACTACAGACATAGATGTGGACAATGCACACAAAGATGTATATTTGTGTGCATTGGTCTGAAAAAAGAGGTATGCTTATACTGTACACATGTGGATGTTCAATATAGAATTCTGACTCATTTTGAACATTTGTAGGATTTCCTTGAGGCTAAGAATTACATGGTCACCTGTTTGGGGGGTGCTTTATCAAAGAGAAAGCAAGAGGAAAAAACTGTAGTTCAGCAATAAAGCTTCAGGCACAGTGGCCATGTTTCCATGAGAGCTTTAATTTCCTTTTAATCCAGAATGAAAATTAAATCCACTTTAAACTGACCTTGTAAACACCTAATTCTGAATGAAAATGGCCATTCTGAATTAAACTTAAATCCAAAGGAGGTGGCTGGTTTATTCTGAAATTAATTCCGAATTGAATAATTAATCTTGTAAACGTTTAATTTCACTTTAATTTTTTATTTTTTATTCATTCTGTGCATGCTCGTCCTGTCGCAAAGTTAAACAGTGTGTTATTGTTGCGCTGCTGCTTCAAAACTACAATCAAAATAAAAGTGAAAACAGTTCTTATTATGTGGTCTTCTATATTTTAGCCCAAAAAAAAACATTTATTTTGTGTTTTTTTCCTGTAGACGTGATACTTCACATTCACCCCATGTCCACTCAGAACCATTCCAAACCCCCAGGCTTAAAGCGGAATTGAATAAAGGTAAATGAATGTGTATTGCATATAAACACCAATTCAGAATTATTATTTCCATGTAAACATAAAGCAGAATACTTTAATTCCGAATAATTAATTCTGAATTAAAAAACATAATGTAATCGTGGCCCTAATTCATTGACATCGCTGATTTTCTGCAGAGATAATGACCTTCAAAATATGCATGGCCATCATATTAGCTAGTAAACAATGCATAAAAAGCCTGATGAGGCTGTGCAGATTCATGCAGGCCTTACATTACTGAGTGCAAAGCTAACCAGTGGCGGGAAGCAAAGAGCCTCTGAACTCCAGAGCAGTGGAGATTTATGTTGTGGCAGGACAAATTACTTCTCACTAATTAATTAGTCCAAATCTGTTGATTACCTGAGGAAGCTTTCAAGGATTTAAAGGCTTTATCATCATATGCATAAATAACAGGTTATCAACGCAATGCTTGGTTCTTTGGCCGCTGGAAAGTAAATATTGAATAATTAAAATAACTAAGTTTTAAAAAGTTTAAATAAAAAAAGCAATTCTATTGCAAACGTGTCATGGAGGAGGCAGAGGTAATGGCTGGGAGGTGGTAGCCCCCGGTCTTATGGCCTGGGGGTAAAAACTGTCCTTAAGCCTTGAGGTCCTGCTTTTGAGACTTCAGTAACTTCTGCCAGACAGCAGGAGTGTAAAAATCTAATACTGGGAATGGGTGGGAGAGAAAGCACTAGCCAATGATTATGATGCTGGACTATTTTTAAAAGGTTGGGTTTTACCCCTAAAATTCATTTCATATAATATTCTTCAGCACTGCATATCAATGTTGTACATTTTCATGTTTACGATGTTGTAGGAACATTGTGAGGATGCAACCTGAAACTGCGTTCATTTATTTTTTGTTTTCTTGGTTGCTGATATGATGTACTTATTTTTTCGTGCAGCTTGAAACAACATTTTTTCGTTACTCTTGGAATGAAAGTAGGCTTCTGCAGGTCCTTTGTAGGCCCTGTGAAAGATATATATTAATTCATTTGTTGTTCTTTTAACATTACAAGTTACTTTTTTGCGCAGAAAGTGAAAGTGAAATGAAGCAGAAAGTGGTCGCAAATTTTTGTCGTCAACATTATCAATTATGTTACTAAACATTTTTACATTATTGTATATGATACACACATTGTGGTTGGTGGGAATCGCTATATATTTATTTATCTATTTATTTTTTGCCACCAGCCCCGCCCCCACCGCAAGAATCTCAAACTCCGCCTATGCACACAGACTAATACTTTTGGCAGAATAGTTAACATGTTCGTATAAATGTGTGTAGGTAGACTCTAGCTGATCTTCCTGTAGATGTGTGAACCCTAAAATACAAAGAACTAAGAGCCATAGAGCCATGTGGATTCATGCTTTTAAAGAGGAAGTGACCTCTAACATAGCCACATCCTCTTTGTTTCTGTATGTCTCAAATACCTTTTCGTAAGCACGCACGCACACGCACGCACGCACACACACACACACACACCATATCAAAGCAGGAAGCAGGGTCCTGTAAAGTGGGCCATAGTGCTACTTGGTATTCCATCAGAATCTTTCAGAAAATTACACTCTGGAACCAGGGAAAGACACGGTGCGGGCAGAGAACAGGTGAAAACTGGTTGACCTGATGTTTTCCCCAAACAAAAACAAAGAAAAGCTTCCAGAGAGTGGTGTTCCATAAAGTCTGTGAACTAAACCTGGTCGCTGGCAGGTTTTATCAAAGAAACCCTGGGTTTCTACCTGGCTCCGCCCACCTGAACACCATTTCTGAACACTTTAATGAACCTTAACTCTTCTCTGAAACATATTAGTCACATCACACACCACAGACGTGCTCACATCATTACTAATGTTGTGTTGCTTTACGTTTTTTTTGTTTGTTTGTTTTGTGCAAACGGTAGTTTTCTTTATAACATTGTGGATACAGATCATTAAGTGACAGACACTGAGATGTTGATCTGCATTAAAACATCTACTGACGTCTGTAGTAAAGTTCACTGAATACAAACCTGTGGATAATATAAAGGAGGAAATGATAATTTAAATAAATCCACTTTTAAGGCTCGATTGTTTTTTTATATTGTTATATAGTTAAGGTATGATGGCGCAGTGAATTGTGACGCTGTTCTTGAAAGTGACGGGTCGCGGGTTCGCGTCCCGCTTCAGTGTTCTTTTCTGACATTTTTTAGGACGTAGAGATGACTCTGGCGACAATATTACATTAAAAATCGATATAAATGATGCGATATCAAGTGGCATTTACTGTCTTAATATCCAGTGTAACAGGAGGGCTCTCTATGTAGCCATCCTAAGCTGCTGACACGTCTCCTCAGACACATTTTATTCATATTATTCACCGCTCACCGATAAAGTGATGAAGTGACCAAAAAGTGTGACTAATTACGGGTGATTTAAGCCACTATAATCACTGAAGACTGAACGCACCTTTAGAACAGGCTCATATTCCTCAAACACTGGCTTATTTCACCCATTACGGTGAATAAATCACTATTTTCCGGGTGGTTGTCATGGCAGCTCAAGTCATCTTCGATCCATTGATGATGGCTTTTTATCGCGCGCGTGCACGTCAGTAACCCAAGGTTTACATACTCAGGGTTGATTGACTCACTTCATACCAGCTGTAATGGAATCCGATACCCAGAGTTTCCCATCGCGGGGTATGTTGACCCAGAGTTTATGGATAGACTCAGAGTTTGTTAACCCTCCTTTATGGAATACCCCTCTGGTAAGGTTTAAGGTTCTCCTAAAAAGGTCTGTGGAGGTAAAAAAATGGTTTTTAGATTTTCTTTTTGTTTTTTTGCAGTGACCCATTTTATTTTAAATCTGCAATGGACAAACTCACAGATCAAGGAAGTCAAGTTTGCTGCCACATACGCACACAAAAACACACACCAGTTTTACACACGCCTGCACCATCTTGGTGCCACTTCTGTTAGGTTAATTGATGACGCTCTGTCAGTCCAACTGCCATGCATGCACACACAATTCTCTTTTATCTGTCTTTTGGTGTCCTCTAACTTTTAAGCCTTTATTTTAGTTTTTTCAACTGCAATCACAGTGTTTTACATTTACCAACTATTATATAATAAATAGGAGATAACTTGTTTTTTTCTTTTTGCCTTTTTGTGTGTGAAACGATTTTTAACTTTTTTGACTCGAACCTGAGTTTAATTAGATGCATGTTTTTGAATGATTTGAATAGCTGGTTTTGTTGTCCCTCACATTTTTCATGTGTACAGCACTAGATGCATGCTGTTTAACATCTAAAAGTCCGCCATGGGCTACAGAAAAAGTTCAGTTTTTCCAGCCACATATGTTCCTTTTCCCATTTGGCTCTGTATTTCTGCAGCAGGAGTTGTAACGGTGCTGCTCGAACCGTCGGCAGTGTCCGCGACACGAAAATGAATGTTGTCAGTGTCATCCATGCTGCTTTGTTGTCGTCTCTTGTCTGCCAGTATCTTCTTTGCAAGTAACAGTACCTCGACTAATGAGATGAGGCGATTCTGAGTTTGCTGTCAGCTCATTGGTTACAGAGCAGGAGAGGGCTGGCAAAGGGATTACCGTAAATTTTGACATAAAGTGCCCTGTTATTCATTGATTCCATTGACATTTTACAGACTATTTTTGATTTTGTAATATGGGACAAAACTCTAAATGCACTGAGGATGCAGCTGCTGGCCCACTGCATTAGCTTTAGCTAGCATTAGTAATAGCCTAGCATTAACATTAGTCCAGCATTAGCTAACATTAGCCTAGCATTAACTAACATTAGCATTAGCCTAGCATTAACATTTGCTAGCATTAGCTACAAGACAGCTGAATATTTTGAAGTTGAATGGTTGAAATCCGTTGAAGGATGGCTGATGCTTAAAACACCAAAATTCCCACTCGAAATGAATGGTGACATTTTTTAACAAAACATAAAAATATGAAAAAATGTATGGAAGCTACAAATCACAAAAGTAAAAGCACGGCTGGGCTGAATTTTTGACACGTTTTGATTTCTTCATTGTCAAAATCGGTTAAACACTGAAGGAAAATAAATGCGCCAAAATTCTGTGACGGAAGAAAAAAAAGGATAACAGTAGTGAGGGTGCTTTCTGCATCTTCACGAATTAATAAGAATGTATTCATTTTTTATTTATGGTATAATTATTTTATTTAGTCCTTTTCTGTTTTATTTCAGGTGATTTGTAGATGCAAAAACTTTTTCTTGCAAGCCTTTTACTTGGGTCTCCATCCATCCATCTATCCATCCATCCATTCATCCATCCATCCATTTTACACAGATTCCCAACCCCCACCTCACCCCAACCAGTAAAACCAGGGCTGTCAAACTCATTTTAGTTCAGGGCCCAAATACGGAGCAGTTTATCTTAAGTAGGCTGCAGATTTTAAGTGGAAAAATTTATAATTTATTCATTATTATAAAATATGTACAGCACTGATAATATCAAAGCAATAAGTAACATATGTCAGTCACTGCACGATCATCACTTTCAATTTGTTTGATTTTGTGGCCAATTTTTATATCATTTGGGGAAATTTTGTGGAATAACTTGAAGAAAATTGCAGGATTTGGGAACAATTGAGAGTTATTTTAACAATTTGAGATTCATGAGCATCATGTGATATAAGTATGTGGAAAATGTGAGCCCTGCTAATATTGTGATGTTTCATTGAGTTTGTGCATTATTTTGATATCTAGCTGAGATATATACAACTGAATTTGTTGGTAATTTACACAATGATTCATGGTTTCTCTGATTTTTTTTTTGCTTTCTGATGCAGGCTGGATTTGGTTGCTGGGCCTTGAGTTTGACACGTGTGAGTTATACAGTTAATTTTACTGTTTCATGAGAAACCTCTAAACTATTGTTTGTTGTATTATCATCTCTGTTTTTGTCTCTTTGTAAACTGCAAGAAGGAAATTCTCTCCTCTCGTTTGCTTTCTTCGCCAATTCACAAACTCTCTGCTGTTACCTGAGCGCAAGCCTGGGAAATACTTACCTCAATCTGCAGACACACCGACTGACAGACTGTCCAGCACTGAGGGCATAGGCTGAACACAGATAAAGATGATAAGTGGAACGAGAGGAGGATATGAAGGGGAGAGTGAGGAGATCGAGTTGTTTGGATGAGCAGCGGTGTGAGGGAGATTAAGGAGGCCCTGGAGGGCAAATATAGCAGGAAAAAGGAGGCTAGGGAAGGTAAGATTCAGAAGAAATGGAAGACTCACAGAGGGTAACGTGCTGAGGGACAAAAGGAAATCTCATCCAAGTAAGGAAGAGATGGGAATAAGTGGAGCTGAGAGGTGAGATGTGAGGAATGGCTGAGAGGCGACGAAGGGCAAAAGTGAGGAAGTGATGCTGAGTGACTGTGAGATCAAGAGATTGGAGGGAGAGAAAGTGGGAGTATGATCCAGATCGAGAAGATATACGGAGGGAAAAGTGGAGGAGAAAAACCAAGATGTGAGATTGAGGGCAGTGAGACACAGGAGAGGCAGAGTGGGAGGGAGAGGAGGAGATGGAGGGAATCTGAAAGATCAAGGCAGATGTGAGGGAGGAAGACATAGCAAGATGTGACGAGAGGAATGGAGAAACGCAGGGAGGAGAGGAGAAAACGGAGATTATTATCTCAGGACCATGCTGCCTATTGATTTGTGTTGGTGTCTTGAGGTGGTGAAATAACAGCCGTGCCGTGATGCCGACTCCCTCGTCATTAACAAACAGCTCTGGAGACACCACAGTCTGCAGAGTGTTTGTGCGTCTACATTTATCAGTGACCATATGGCATGTTTGATGTCCACATGATTAAGACCGAAAATCGCGAGGAACAAAGTGGAGAGACAGACAGCTGACAAAGTTTTAGCAACTTAAATGAGAAAAACAGATTGCAGGAAGGGAGAAACAGATTGGAGGGAAAGAACGGCAGCCTGTGGCAGAATGAGTGATGGGGAGAGGGAGAGGAATGCTTAGGAAGCAGGGAAGTGATGAGGCTATGATGTCTCCGATACGCCTCTCACCTGCAATGACAGATGTGTTGGTCATTCCTCACACATACAGTATACGGACAGAAATATTGCGACGATAACATCAAACTCCCAAGTCAAAAATGTAGTTGTTCTACGCCAAACTTAACATTCATCGAAGAGCATTTCAGACCATTCTTTGTTTAGTACATTTGTGAGGTCCAACCGGGGGGGAAAGAAAAAATTAAATTAAATATATAGACCGTCTCGAGATTTGTGCCAACCACAATGTGTGTAACATATACAACTAGAAAAGCACTGGGAGAGCGCAGACCTGCGCCAAGCAGCTCAACCTCAGCTAACACGCTCCGGTCACAGTAACATGGTAAACTCAAGATTACCATGACTACCAGTCAACATTGAGCTGTGTTACCATGACTACCTGTCAATATTGAGCTGGTGACTCTGAAAGAACCCATGACATCCTCACAAGTTCCACAGTGTTGATGAGTAAATGAATGGGATATAAATATATATATATATATATATGTATATATTTTTTTTTATCACCAAAATTTTATCACCTTGTTTTATTTATCAATTTTCCTAAAAATTTCATCCAAATCCGTTCATAACTTTTCAAATTATCCTGCTAACTGACAGACAGACAGCATTACACTGCATTAGCTTAGCATTAGCATTAACATATTTCTGATAGCATCACTGTTGATGACATCACTATTAATGATATCACCAGTGTTCTAATTGGAACACTGATGACATCCCTGTTGATGACATCATCAGTGTTCTAAAACAACGTTTAACAGAAGTTCCACAGTATGGAGGGGAAAAAGAATGGGATATATTATATTTCTATATTTCTTTTGGAAGCCAAAACATCATCAAAATTTAATCACCTGTTCCTTGTCCCATTTATTGATTTTCCTGAAAATTTCATCCAAATCTGTTCATAACTTTTCAAGTTGTCTTGCTAGCAGACAGAATGACTGACAGACTGACAGATTGATAGATAAACAGAGGGTAAAACATAACCTTACCGCTCTTTGCTTCG
The DNA here is from genome assembly GCF_900634775.1 of Gouania willdenowi. Lineage (NCBI taxonomy): Eukaryota > Metazoa > Chordata > Actinopteri > Blenniiformes > Gobiesocidae > Gouania > Gouania willdenowi. The sequence continues at coordinate 6,026,812 of NC_041051.1, read as the reverse complement.
CACCGCTTCTACAAAATTTGCGTCAATGCATTGTTTAAAACCCCTTAACGTCCATTGTCCCAAATACGTGTCAAAATGTATGTTCTCAATCATTCAAGCTCTTAAGACATTAAATGCTTCTCAAATGCATTAGCATATCACAAGTATCATATACCGTTTAAAGAGTTAGTCTACTGTTTTTAACCATATAAACCATTCTAATACACAGCCATCACAGCAAACACACTCAATTATTTTGTCAAACTTGGGAAAAATGACATAAACAAGCCAGCACTCCTCACATTTGAAGCAATGCCATGTCTTACTGGATCCATATATATAATTGAAAATGGTCTCAAAATCTTTCTAAGATGGTAAAAAATTACTTAAATCCCTTAATTTAGTCCCAAACACAGTAAAACTGCTGTAAAATAAAATGTAATATCCTATTTACAAGAAAAAAGCAGCTTTGCCCTGATTTCATCTTACTTTTTTTTAGCTCTGTGAGGCTGATTGTGTCAAAATCATAATTTTTAGGTTAATGTTGTAAATTCATGATAAAATAAGGCCGGCGGCAACTTTCTGTTCAATTTCTGCTGCAGTACCAAAAATGAACTGCTGGGCGCAGCGTCACTTCACCATTTACATTGTGAGGAAGAATTTTGCAACAGAAGAAGAACCAACCTAAAGTCTCAAAAATTTGGGATTATTTCACTTATACTACACATCTGGGGTAGAACTAACATCTGTGACGTGAAACTATTCTATATGAAAAAACAAGCTTGTAGCCTTGAAAGAATTAAGACGACGGTCAAATGACTCAAAAGCCAATGCAGTGTGATGGTGGCAGTAGGTAATGTGTGTGTCAGAGAGTGTGTATCTGCAGGGATCAGAGAAGTGTGAATATGTCGTTGGAAGTCTGCCAGTAGAGTACAAGGACAGGATGAGGAAGATGAGGAGAGGAAAAAGAGGGCGAGGGAGAAGTCAGAAAAAAAATCTTCTTTTTGTTCATTCTTGACGGAAGGAGAAATCTTCTACACCACGTGTCCAACTCAAGGCCCGGGGGCCAAATCCTGCCTTTTGGAGCATCCAATTCGGCCCGCAGGAGAAATTAAAAATGTCAGAGAACCTATAAATCATTGTGTGAATGAAACTCAATATTTGCAGGGGCTTACAGTTTTCCTATTGCTTATATCACATGATGTCATTTTTTATGTTAAACTGGAATCAAAATTTTTACAATATCTTTACATTTTTCTCAAACAATTGTATACAATTTTCCTTAATTAAATAGAAGTTAGTCACAAAATCAATTACATTTAAAGTGAAAATCCTGTTGGGACTGATATCTGTCACTTATTGCTTGGATATTGTTTCTTACATAATTTGTATTTTATGTATATGTAGAAGAGCAAACTATACAATAATGTTTTTCATTTTCCCGCATTAAAATCTGTGGCCCACTTGATATCAAACTGCTCTGTATTTGGCCCCTGAACTAAAATGAGTTTGACACCCCTGGTCTACTCCTGCTCACACCACACACACACACGCACGCACACGCGCACGCACGCACGCACACGCACACACACACGCACATGCACACACACACACGCACATACACACGCGCACACACAGACACACTCCTCAAGTAAGACGCAAATGACTCGTCGCCCACTAATTAAACTTCAATTTTCAACAGTGTACAAATTACCTGCCATGCAACTTAATGCAAAATTACAAGGATGCATGAAGTGGAAGCAGACGGCAAAGCTGATGGAGAGATGGACAGAAGATACAAGAAGAAGCAAACGTGCACACACACACAAGTAAAAAGGCCAAAGATGTATCCTCCCACTTACTTTATGCTGTCTTGCTCTGAATGTAAATCAGGACAGTGAAAATGAAATGTTTCTGCAGTGCTAATGATTTGGTGACAGCCCATAATTAGTCATGGCCTCCCGTATTTGCAGAAAACACGATGATACATTTTCAGTCTGGGTCCTCTGTCTTATCACAGCAGACTAACATCAGTTGTCATGTAAGTGGTATTATCAAACAGAGGACGGCTAAAAACAGGAGGTAGTGGTTTAAAAATGTGCCCACATAAAAACAACACATCTGAGAACTGGAAACCAAAACACCAACACACGTAAGCTAAAAGGAAAACAAGCTAGGTGTTTTTATGTGTTTGCGCGTGCGCAGTCAGTTGATGATGAAAACCATTTATGTAAAAAGTCAGCTCTCTACGCTACCTTTGGACATAACTGTGCTATGCTAAATGCTATACTCACGTTCACAGTGAATTGATACAGTGCTGCTACGTTCTCTTGCTAGTGGGCGGGATAACACTACATGAAGGATGACAGCGTTAGAGACGATAAAGAAACTTTCTTTTGAGGAAAAATGACAGCTTTTAAAAGATGGAGACCAACACCTGAGTTACCAGACCTTCAGCAAAGGTAAGGTCAGAACATGTTTTGTACTTTCTACAGTGAATGGAACAAAAGGAAGGATTGTCTTTGTGGATGCTCCTCACTGAGGATATTCTGAGTTGTTGTCATTTTCTCCATGTTTCTGTGTTTCCAACACAAACAACGGATGTGCTGCCGTGTCATGAGATATATCTTGTTGGGAGAGTATGGAGGCTATATTGAATAATTGTTTATGTTTCTTTACCACGTGGTGCAGAGACAACAACCTCCTGCTGAATGTCAGCAAAACCAAGGAGATTGTTGTCGACTTCCCAAGAGGCCACACCGAACACCCACCACTGACCATCGATGGTGCTGCTGTGGAGAGGGTGAGCAGCACCAAATTCCTGGGGGTGGACATCAGTGAGGACCTCTCCTGGACCACCAACACTGCATCACTGGAGAAGAAAGCCCAACGGCGCCACTACTTCCTCCGCAAACTGAAACGAGCGAAAGCTCCCCCACCCATCATGTGCACATTCTACCGGGGCACCATCGAAAGCATCCTGTCTAGCTGCATCACTGTGTGGGGTGGGAGCTGCACTGAACACAGCAAGAAAGCACTACAACGCATAGTGAACACAGCAGGCAAGATCATTGGTGCCCCACTCCCCTCCTTGCAAGACACATACATCACCCGCCTCACCAGAAAAGCTACCTCGATTGTGAGAGACGCTAGCCATCCCGCACATAGTCTGTTCAGCGTCCCGCCTTCTGGGGACGCAGCGGGGACGCCCTCCCGCGGTGTCTCGTTCGTCTGATCGCCCTGCAGTGTTCCCTGACGCGCCCCCCCGCAGCCCTGTGGCTGCTGAGTTGGACTTGCCGGCGTCACTTCCCCTTTCCTTCGGTGCGCGGAGTCGTAGAGGCCAGCTCGTTGTGCCTCCTCGACACAGTGATTTTGTGTTTGGGTGAATTCTGGGGGGGCTCATGTGGTGCTCATGTTTTCAGGTTCATAATCCACCCAATAACTGAGGAGTTCCGGGGGGAACTTATTGTATTGAGAAGGGTGTTTCCACGGGGAAGTATTTTGGTGTTACACATGCTCACCCCTGTGTGTTAGTGTGGTGAATAAGAGCTGTTCTCATGGCAAATAAAGATTGGAGTTCTATGCTGAACACTCCACCTCCGACTCCCTTTCTTCGGTTGTTTAACTTTATTTTACCAGATAAATTGTTTGAGAATCTAGTGCCAAAAAATCTAATTTTGGGCAGTAGCCTACACAACACAGCCATTAATGAGCGATACAGAAAACACCTACCTAGCTGCATGCTAGTTCCTAGCATACAGGTTTTGATGGTACAATACATATACAAGTACTCATAGGAAGATATTTTTTTCAAACTTTACACAAAGTTTATAGACCATATAAAGCACTCTTACCATATACAGCTGAGATAGCAAAGGAGAGTCTTAACTACTCCCATAATCCCCTCCATAATTAATGAATATAAACAGAAATCCACTATGGCAACACCCGATGCTAACTGACTGATCTATTATTTATTTATTTGTTTGTTTATTTGATGTGGTCATCACAATTACATTAGTTACCCAGATGTATTGTTTTAAGTGTTAGCACGTGTTAATTTACAAAACCTGTCCATAGGAGGATTTTAAAGGGTTAAAAGTCACAGAAATAATGACAAAGTAAAGAGGAAACGATGCACTGTACAAAACATTATAACATTAAAAGAAAAGCAATATTCAAAGTTAAGTAAATACAGTCGAGTATAGGGCCATGATCTTAACAAAAGAACCACTTTATTTAACTATATGCTAACAGATACATGATCTAATCAAGTTTTAACACAAGTGCCAATGAATGAATGACGTCTATCCTTCTCTGGTACACAATACGTGACAATGATGGTCACAAACATAAGTTGTTCTGTTAAAGATCAGCCTTTTCTATTGTGTTTTAGAACATTCCATTTAATGCACTCACACGTGTGCTGAGCGCTGAAGGTCATCAACGAAATTAGCTATCATAGAGGAGCCATTTGGAAGATTAACTGCTGCCACCGCTACTGCAACATCCCACGATGAAATTATGAAGTAAATACCGCAGTGTTAATGTAGGACCAGGGAACTAGGCATACCTTAAGCTTAACTACAGAGTGCATATATTTTATGGCTACATAGCACCAAAGAGAATTAAAAGTGTTTATGCCAGTCATCGGCTGGAGCAGCTACGATCTGAGACTTATCTGCTCGTTCTACACCAAAGGGCATCGTCACAGTGCATATTAGCCACAGCTGGTGGTGAGGTTCACAGTGGGAGGACATAGGGGACAATCAAGGATGTGCCCGTCATGCAAGGATGAAGGTGTGGATTTTAGTGCATGCACATTCTGTCCTGTCTCTGGATGTGTGTGTGTGCTGCCCCCCATGCGTCACTGGACACAGTCAGGTGTTCTGGGAGGAGCGTTGGCACAACAAACCCCCATATGCTTGTGAGTGAGTGGCGGGCACAGCGAGTGGGGAGGGTTTTGCACTTCGCGCCTGTGGTGCATGACTTCATCCCTCCTGCAGGCTGCAGGAGACCCGCGAAATGAAGCTGACTGACTTTGAGCGTGACAGGACGCTGTTCTGAGACGAGAAGTAAAACATGTACAGAAAAAACATGCTACAAAACCCTATTCCTGCATATCTTATACAACAGGCTTCTACACTCCTCCAATTTCTGATACTTTGTTCTATTTATTGAATAAGAGTTTCCTCATGACCACATCACAGCTTAATTCAACCTGCCATCTGTCCTATGTGAAAGTCTTTGGAAGTAAGGTGAGAGACGGCGTAGTGCTTGTGCGTTCGTGCACTGAGCTGTTTCTTTGTGCCCTGAGGCTGGTCACACAGGCCGTGCTTCGTTTGGCAGCGCCAGAACACACAGTCATAATCAGCATCACACTTGGCCACAACACACACTTCGGGTTGGCCAATAGATACAAATATTAGGACAAGTATTTACTACTTGGAGTGTATTTTTTGTGACAACAATCTTTTTCTGGCGAGAAATAAATCAATCAATTTATTATATTTCATAATAGCGACCATCGTCAGCCCTCCCTAAGCCAGACTTTAAAATGTACAAAGAGAGGGCGGTGTTAAATTTAAGTGAGTGAAATATAAAAGAGGTAAAGGCGATTGGAAAGACAGGACAAAGAGGGAAAAGAGAAGCCTTTTTGTTGAGTTGTTGGTGTAATCCAGTGGTTCCCAAACTGTTCCCAGTCCCGTACCCCTTCACACCTTTAACCTAAAGCCATGTACCCCCTACTCCTGCACACTTAATAAACAATGTCATATACAATGTAGAACCTCAGTGAACTGTGTCTTTTCAAAAATGTGAATTTTACATATCCTGTTGAGGAATAATAATAATAATAATAATAATAATAACTAGAATATTTTCATTTCCTGAAGAAAATGCAAATGAGTATACAGGTGCTGGCCCGCGTCATCCTGCCTTAGCTTAGCATTATCTAGTATTAGCATTAGCATTAGCTAGTATTTACATAGCATTAACATTAGTCTAGCAATAACATTAGTCTAGCATTAACATTGACCTAGCATTAGCTTTAACCTAACATTATCATCAGCCTATCAATAGCATTAACTTAGCATTAGCCTAGCAATAACAATAACCCAGCAATAGCATTAGCATAGCATTAGCATTGACTTAGCATTAACTTTAACTTAGCATTAACCTAACAATAGCATTAACCTAACATTACCATTAGCCTATCAATAGCATTAACCTAGCATTAGCTTAGCAATAATAATAACCTAGCATTAACATTAGCCTAACAATAGCATTAACCTAACCGTCGCTCAGGTGGTAGTGGGTCGTCTTCTGATCGAGAGGTTGGGGGTTCGATCCCAGTACCGGACTTTGTGTTGAAGTGTCCTTGGGCAAGACACTGAACCCTAAGTTGCTCCCAGTGGTCGACTAGCGCCTTGCATGGCAGTCCTGTCCCACTGGTGTGTGAATGTGAGAGTGATTGGGTGAATGAGCTGATATGTAAAGCGCTTTGAGACTGCTTCAGTGTGGTGATAAAGCGCTATATAAAATCAAGTCCATTTACCATTCACTTAGCATTAGTTTTAACCTGGCATTAGCCTTGCAAGAGCATTAGGAATAACCTAGCATTAGCATTAGCTGCTCTATTTATATTCCAATGTTGTCACAGTGTTTTTAATTTTCATTGACGTACCCCCTATGAAAATTAGCATTCCCCACTTTGGGAACCCAGGGTGTAATGTTTTGCTACTATTGTGCTGTGGAGTGAAATCTGCTGTTCTTGTGTAGTGACACGTACATGTCGAGAGAATATTTAGCAGAAACATCCCAATGCTCTGATCCAATAAAGATTAGAGTGAACAAAGGGAGAAAGTGTGTGCTTCCAAATGTAGCAGAGCTATTTCTCAGTAGTAAACATTTTTGGACAGGCTTTTTTAAAGTTCAATGTCATGGTTCCCGGTAAGTGCTATAGGTCCACTGCAACGTTCCTGGTCTTCCTCATTCGAGGAAATGATTACACGTTATGTATATAACAGTTAAAATATCATATTGAAATGCCATTAGTATTTCACCTTTGACTCTCTATAGGACTGGAAATCCTGCATAATGAAAACAGCCCAAAATGGCGATGCCCACATGTAAAAATAAGTTACGTAGATTTGTAGGCTAAATGTTCATATAAAAGACTCCAAAGACATTTCTTACACAAATTATTTTCAACATTCAGCTTTAATCCGATAATCTAAAGGACATTTATGTGATGGGTAGTTTATCACTTTTAAAGTAATAAGAACTTTTTTCTTTTATGACGCAGAGCAAAGCCTTTAGTTTCTCACATTGGCAGATGGTGGAAGGAGGGATGGTCTGATGGAGAGATCACTTCCAAGATGTTTATCGTTTTACAAAAGAACAAAATAAAAAGCAAATACATATGGAGAGAGGGGAAGGCGGGGGCGGGGAAAAATGTTTTTTAAAGTCACAAAAACAGAAATATATCAACAATTTTAAAACCTTTAATGGTGAGGTTGAAGATCGTTCAGTTTAAAGCTTAAATCGTGCCTGCAACAGTTAGTCAAAATTAACAGATAAAACAATTAACACTAGCATGACCAGAGTGGTGTCATTTGACACCTATACCTTTAATGTCCAAGCTGGTGTCAGATGGCGGGTGTGAACAACTCAGCTTGTGACCATTGTTATGTTACTGAGGCCACTACTCCCCCCTCAGCTAGGGTGGGGGGGTGGCTAGGTAGGTTCCAGGACACAAAGACCTTTTGTAATCTCCTTTGTGTTTCCCATACAGCAGCTACATAGAGGTTGCAACTTATATTTCAACTTTTGCAACAGAAAGTAGTAAGTAGTAATAGTGAGACGGCAACAGTTTGTTTGCATTCTTGGTGAAATTTATTTAATAGAGATTTTGTGAACATTTCTGGCACTGCCACACCTCCTTTATGCATTTGCCACATGCAAACTTGTCACAATACATACAACGCTTGGTGGCACGGTTTTTCCTGCAGCAACACTTCACCTGGCACAATGCCCTTTTTCCCACATCAGGTGTGGGTGGTTATTGCTGAAGGTTTTGCTCATTCACCTCCTTGGCTGCCATATGAGACTGGGCAAGCTCATTTGCAAGCTCCAGCAAGAAGTCCACCCTCCTCTCCTTGACCCCAGTGCATGCCTGATAAAGCACATGTGCGTTCAGCGCTGCAATGTCAATCATGTTGTAAAACACAGCGACTGGCCAACGCCGTGTTCCTGAACGCACAGTGTACTTTCGAACCATCTGGTCCATGACGTCCACACCGCATTTCATGCTGTTGTAGTCGGTGACTGTGTTCGGCTTTTTTTTCCGAGTAGCCTCAGTCTCCACCACGCTGTGCACGCTACTGAGGAGGCAGACAGTCTTCTTTCGTTTGGGCACATAAGCAGTCAGTGTGGCACCAGAGGTTGAAAACACTTGTGTGCTGAATTCCTCACGGGCCAAATTCTTTTTAGCTGAATCTGGAAGCTCCCGGCGAATCTTATTGACTGTGCCAAGGAGGGTGCTCTTCCGGCTGTGCAGTCGACGTGCTAGTGACAATGAAGTGAAAAAATTGTCGATTGTAACAATTCTTCCTTTGTCCATAAACGGTTCCATAAGCTTCATCACCACATTTTCAGACAATCTCTCCCCAGGTGGACGACTGGGGTCTTTGCCAAGATATGGGATGATTTTGCACACATACTTGGATTTAAGGTCACATGCCACACAGAACTTGATACCAAACTTGTCCGGCTTCGTTGCAATGTATTGCAAGAAACAGCAGCGAGTCTTAGTTGGAAAAAGTTGCTCATCTATGGTGATGTGCCTGCCTGGGTTGTACGAAGTGATGCAGTTGGCAACAAAAGACTCCCAAACGTCAGAGATTGCAGCAAACCGGTCAGTCGCAACTCGTTCACCACGTGTGTCCTTGTCGTCGAAGCGTAGATGCTGAATGATGTCCTTGAAACGGTTTCGAGCCATAATCCTGTTGATCAGGGGCGGTCCCAGTTTTGCTGACCATGCGTCATGCAGCGATGGAAGGCGGACAATCCCCCACAGAAGCAGGATGGCAATGAACGCCATTAGTTCAGGTATGGCCATGAACCAGTTCTCATGTTGTGTCTGGAGTGCATGCTGGACAGTCCACTCCTGAATGGTCTGAAGCATTTCCAGAGTTATGAAGCAGAAGAAACTCTGTAAGCGACTCGTCACCTTTCTTCTGGCCAAAGCAGTTGGCTCTCCATCTGTGACGTGACCTTCAATTGGGCTGTGATGGAGAGGCCTTCCGACCTGTTCTTCACGCCACACTGTGCCGTCTTTTGCCGTCTCTGTCAGCCACTCGTGTGTCTCCAGGCGACCTCTCTTTTCTGAAGGTGGCGAATCCTCCTCATGTATAGGGTGATCATATTTTTGAGATGTGATTAATGAAACATTAAAAACACAACTGCCATAATCAGCAAACAAAAAAAAGGATGTTTAGAAAATCTTACCGGAAGAAATTTCAGAGTCAGAACTCAGCTGAAGGGATATTTCTTCTCCATCGGAGTCACAGGGGTTGGCGTCATTTAGGATCATCTCCAAAGCCTGCTGAGAGCTGTAAACTTTTGACATCCTTGCTTCTCAGTCGCCAGAGTCAGTGAAATATCTGCCCTGAGTTGGCTATTTATTCACCTTGAGGTGATAAGCCTTTTCAAACTTTCACTATGGTTCAGTACTTCCGCATTGGGTCAAAGGTCAAGAGGGATAATGTCAGCATAACTGATGGTGTAAAAAGAGATTGAGATTGTTTTTCCCTGTTGAAGCATTGATTCTTTGTGCATCTTGTGCACTTTCTTCAAATTTGTAAAATAATAGCTTAATAAAATAATTCATGGACCTGGTTAGTGAATGGTGGACCTCGTGAATTTACCTTTTTAAAGTGAGAACTCAAACAGTCCTTTTCACACTCGGAAATCTTGCTTTACCATAAATAGCAACAATACATTTGATTTATAAGCACAAAAACAATAAAGGTAAATAGTGAAAATACAGGAGTAGGAAACAGGAGCTTGGTTGCTTTATTACTGTTTTTCTTTTTCTAATTTTATTTATTGTGGTTTATTAATTGATCACAACACACATGGCTCATATTAATTTGGCCATTCTTATCCAATAATTCCATATAATGTTATTTGGATTAACAAACATCTACCTGGGAGAAACTGGTTTCTCAACACTGGCCATCATTTACACCAACCCCCAAAGTTTGTCACTGCCCAGCTGCACATTCCGATCAAATGGCTTTATTTACATAAGAGAGGTGGCCCCACTGAGTTGCAAATGAGTGTCATTTGGCGGCCTCTGGGCAGGGCAACAGGAGTAAGAAAACCTTGGGCATGCTAGTGTTAAATTGCATTGGATCATCTTCTGATTAGATCTAATGTATTTATTTAAGATTTGATGAAATGTAAACACGGTTCAGAAAAGGATGGCGATCACTTTAACTGCCCTTTCTTTCTGGCCCGTTACTAGTCTCCTCTTTGTGCCGCTTGTTCCTACCTGTCTGATTTACATACGATGCCTTATTTGCATAGATATGAGCTAAAGAAAGGGGATTTGTGTGCGTGAGACAAAAAAAGGGATGGATAGATTATGTATATGAGATGGATTCTGGTGAAAAGAAATAAAAAGAAAAGAAAAATCTATTTCAGGAAAAAACTCGCACAACCTTTCATTCCCCCCTTTTTTTTGTTAAGCCTCTCTCCTCCAGTTTCATTCTCGCCCTTTAGAGAGCGCCGTCAAAGGCCGTGTTAAAGAAAAAAAGAAATCAAGAGAGCAGGTGAAATCAGATAAAAATAAATAATCAAACACAACAACGGCCAAATGAGAAGAAACAAAGAAGAGAAGAAAGAAGCTGGTACACGTTAACAATTGGTCATGTGTAGCATTGTGACTCGTCCATGGACTGCTGTTGCTACTGTTGGTGGCGATGGATGGTTGCAGAACTCATTAGTAGTGATGTGACGGTCGCGAACAAACCGGCTCTAAGACTTGAACAACAACAAAAGCTGAGGCACTTGGTTTTTGTCAGTGCCAAACTTCACTGAAGGAAAAAAAACTTTTACCTGGATGCAGAATTTTTTCATTTTCTTTTACATTTTAATTTATATGTTAGCTTCTGCATGTTGATTTACATTAAAGTTGTTCAGTAGTAAAAAGCTAAAAGTTAGTTAAGGTCATTTGTAAATAGTTAAACATTTGTTTTTGCACTTTCTAATTTATTTTATATTTTATCACTCTGTAGAGTGTATAAATAAAGGTGTACTGATATGATAAACATTTGATATAGTGCATGAATTTTTACATTAGTAATTCATATTGTGCATAATTTTACATTATTATTGGTAATAAATTAATTTAAGCACATAACAATCTTAAGGAGCCACTTGGGAGCCGACTCAGCCGAGCCAAAAGAGCCGGTTCTCTAAAAAGAGCCGGAATTCCCATCACTACTGATTAGCTGTGAAGTAAAACTACGCCCTGCTTTGTTTGTTTGTCCTACAGGCTAGAGTCTATGGCCCTCATTTATCAACCGTCCGTAGGTTCAGGTCTACACGTACGACCATAGACGGATTACCACATGGGCAAAATGGGCACGTGCCCAGGGCCCGAGAGCCAATGGGAGCCCTGACATTCAGACAGTGAATGTAGAGGGAGGATTGACCAATCAAAAGGGAGAATTGGAAACGGAGTGCTGACTGTTGCTTTAGAGCACCAGCCGGTGTTAAAGGACTGAAACAAAGTCATTGTTCTGGACTGTAAAGTTTGCCTCAACAGATTGTTTGAAAAATGTTGTTAGAATCATTTCTGAACAAAACGAGTCATGGAGAGTGCTTCTCTTGGATTACATTTAGGTAAACACTATGTAGAGATTATGGATAGAGCGCTGACAGCTGATGCAGTGTCCAAGCAGTTCATATATTTTTACAAAATCTACAAAGTGTAAAATGTGACAAAGCAATAAAACAATGAACACATACTGTATATGATCTGTCTCATGAAAATAAAAAAACACCTGATATCAAAAAACAAAATCAATTTCTTCAGGTACAAATCTGTTTCGCAACAGACGTCTCACAAAATGTGTTGCAAAATTCAAGCAGCACAGATTCACGCGAGAAAAGTCGTTTGTGCATCTGTAGCGGTAGATCTGAGAAGTTGTAACAACATAATTGTGGTTGCAAACAATACTTTGCACGAGTATTTAAAAAAAAATGCCGGTCTAGACAATGGTGAATTTTTTTTCTCTGACTTCATATTTAAATATTTTCTTTGGGTTTAAATCCTAAATCTACAAGTTCACATTTTTTTTCCATCATTTGTGACATGAAATTAATTTCACCTCATCATGATGCTTCTAAATAAATTAAAAATAAATCTGATGTGTAGCGCATCAGGAAACACAGAGGAGCTGCGTGTCCCCACAACGTCAACGTGTTTGGAAGAGTTCCTCGGTGCACACTGTGTAGGCACGCACACACAAATGGTTTTACTCATTACAATTCTACACACATGGATTGAAACACACAAACACGGATTAAGGTACGGACACACAGATTGTATAAGCGCACACAAAAATAGTTTTGTTACAATAATGGCCCCATAGCAGGGGCCCGTGGCAGGTTTGTGCCCAGGGCCCGTTGTCATGATGATCCGTCTATGCGTACGACACGTGCGTTCAACTATATTCCCGCAAGCTTTGGTATTTATATTTATTTCCTCCGTCCAGCACATCTGTACAGAGGAAATAGGACCTCATTCATGCTTTTAAATGTAAATAGTTCCTCAACACTTTACAAATACGCAGTAATCGGCAATGTAATGAATTATAGGTGAAATTGGCTAAAGGCATAATAAACACAGACATTTTTAAGCGTTTTCATCGTTCATTTCTTTTAATGTGATATTTATTGCCTAAAGCATGAGGACTGAGGATGATATAAACGTCATATCCGTGTGTGTCTCAAGGATCTCTGTTGTGAAGTTGTCCTCAGCGCACACAGGGGGGCAGACGTCACCTGCTCAGTAGCTGATCCTCTTCCATAGAGCGTATAAATGAGCTCCTTTAATTACAGTTTTCACGCATTCAAAAAGCACATCTTTGTTTTGCTTCACCTCAGATGCTTGGATGCTGATTTTCATTTTGGAAAAGTTTATTTTCTTGTTTGACCTCATAAATCACACGTTGGTCCTCTCGTACATCCAAATGCGAACTCAAACTTGCACCCGTTTTTATGCAAGGTTGATAAATGAGGGCTATTGTCTCTGAAAAAGGTGAAAGAAAAACACGCACACATGGAGACACACACAGAAGCTCCCTGACTTCACATCAGCCTAATCCAAATTCATCCCATACAATCTGTCGCTGATTGCACACAAACAGTTCAGCCCCCTTGAATTTACGCACACACACATGCACACATATTTATCCTGCTCATGCTTGCTAATTGCATGCGTCTAATAACCTGGTGCAGATAGAAAACAGAGCTGAGCTCTCTTGTCTCTCATCTCTCTGTGGACACAGTCCAGACGTGAGGCAACTGCACAAGGCGTGGATATGAAAAGCAGCAGGAGATAGGTGCAGAGAGCAGGCGTGGACGTGAGCATGTGTGTCCGTGTGTGTGTGTGCGTGCGTGCGTGTGTGTGTGTTCCTCTGATCTTTGTTTGATCTCCCCACTGAGAGTTGAAATGCTGCGGCACACACACACGCACACGCACACGCACACACACTCGCACACCAGAAACAATAACAGCCCCATACATGGACATTGGACACATCATCAGAATGAGAAGGGACCACATATGTAACATGAAAGTCATCAACTCTCTTTCACACATGCACACGCGTACACACACCCGTGCACGGACACACACGGGCTGTATAGATGTTTGCATCCACGTACGCAAGTATTCATGCATGAGATATCTCATGTGAATCATCAACACCGAAGGGAGCGAATGCAGTTGGGAGGGGGTGGATGGGGTTGGGGGGGGGGGGGGGGGGGTGTTGAAAAAAGGAGCGAGTGATGAAAGGTGGCAGGGGGTAAAGAGTGAAGATGAAAGCGTGCAAGACAGGGGGTGGGAGAGTAAAAGGGCAAAGGATGGCTATGAGAGGGAAGAGGGGGAGAGAGAGAAACAAATGGGGGGAGGGGGAGGAGAAGAGAGAAGGGCAGATGTGGTGACTGCTGATTGGATGGAAAAAAAGAGCTAATGAGGGAGAGATAGAGAGAGAAAGAGAGAGAGAGACTCTGTCACCTCTAGTCAGCGACCATTAACAGCAGCTCCAGCTCTGAGACACACCATCCCTCATCTTGCCCTGCCAGCGCTGGCACAATTAGACACACACACACTTATGCACACCTTCATACACACTACTCTACATCCACCTTTTCCTTTTGTAAGCTTAAGTTTGTGTGTGTATATGTGCGTGTGTGTTTGTGTGTGTGGTGTAGATGAGTGTGTATGTGTCAGCCTGCATCTGAGCCCACTGTGTTTCCTCTGTTCCTTCTGTGTGTGTGTGTGTGTGTGTATTTGTGTTTAAGAGAGAGAGACACACACAAAGAGAAACAGCCAGTGTCCTTGTGTTTGATCTGCATTCTGTGTGTGTGTGTGTGTGTGTGTGTGTGTGTGTGTGTGTGTGTGTGTGTGTGTGTGTGTGTGTGTGTGTGTGTGTGCCATACACAGGGCCTACTGCCCAGGCCTGGGACTGACTGATAGAGTCAATGCCAACTTCCACTGCATGCCACAGACTCTGAGCCTCAACCCATGATGTCCTGCTGCTGCCAGCGACTCCGTCTCTGCGTGTACCTCCTCCTTTTCCTCTTCCTCCTCCTCTCATCCCTGTTCAGATTATCTCTCCACTCACGCTCCTCTCTCTCTCTCTCTCTCTCTCTCTCTCTCTGTTTTGACTAAATTGTTCCATCTTTTGCACCATCTCCCCATTGTGCCGTCTCTTTTCCTTTCCTTCTCTCTCATCTAACGCCTGTGACCACTCCACCCATTCTCACATCTTTTAACGGCTGAGGCTTCACTTGCCATCCTCCTTTAATTTCTCACACCGCTGTTTTTTTCGTTCGTCCCATCATAAGCAGTCTCTCTCTCTCTTTTTTTCTTTTTTTTATTTTTTAATTTTCCACCTACACAGCTATTTTCTTCTTCAGTCCCAGAACCGACCTCTTCCTTCCAGTCGCTCACTTTCATATCCTCCTTTAACTCCCCTCCATCCTTCCTCTCCACATCAATTATTCATTACCACATGCCACCACTAGTGGCAGCTGTTTCCCATTTTGCCGTCCACTGATGACCCCTTTCCATCTTCTGTCTTCATAGTTTTTCTACCGCTCTTTATCTCTCTGACATCTTCTCTCAGGGCTCCTCTTCCTACTCATCCTATTCCTCATTACATCATTATACTTTCACCGCTCTACCTTTTTTTCCCCTTCTTCTTCTTCGTCGCTTTGTTCTTCCTGCACTCCCCCATCACTCTTCCATCACATGCTTCTCAGTGCCATATCTGGTAATTTCCATACAGCCCTGCAGCCTTCAGACCTGCCTAGCTCATATCAGCACCAACCAAGGAGAGCGTGCGTACTCACACACACACACACACACACACACACACACACACACACACACACACACACACACACACACACACACACACACACACACACACCTGAGAGCATAAACACCTTCCATTGCAGGAGTGCGGCCACATTTGTCAGTCGGGGTCGCGGAAGATAAACACACCGAGAATTTATGCGCTGGCGTTCCCAGACAATCACTCTGATACAAACACACATTCATCCAGGATGTAATGAGATTTTGCCCTCGCTGCATTCTTCTCTCGCCGTCTTCTGCACAACGTCTCCCCAAATTTGTTTGCAATCATTAGTTCCTTATGCAATAAAAATCGTTTTAGCAGCAAATTAGAGCTTGCTAAGTCCTTAAAACCATTTGCCGCTTTCATTTTATTCTTTCTTTCCAGAATGCACATTTCTGTCTCGTTTCTACACACTCACACATGAAGCTATTAATTGAGCAAACGGGGCCTTTTTTTCCATTTCTCTGAAATGGAGCCGTGGGCTCTGCTGCCCGAGTGCAGAGGCTGATGAAAATTAGAGCTTGTTGGATAGATTTGAGCAGCTGACCACTACTTCCTCTCGCCCAGCTTGCTGAGCGGGAGCTCATTAGTGCTCGCTGAAGGTGAAGGTGGTCTGCTTGTTACGCTGTGGCTGAATGTGAGCATCGCGTCTTTAAAATGCAGTGTGTCAAAGTGCTCCATAATTCTAGCCACAGTTAATGCAGGCTTATTATGTGCATCGTAACCAGACACGACTGATGAAACACGTAACTGTCAGGGCATAGGCATAGTTTGGGATTCTTGCCAGGAGAGCAAAAGAAAAAATAGAAATAAATATATAGAATGTCTCGAGATTCGGCCGAACCACAATGTGTATACAATAAACAAAAAATTATCAGTAACATCATTGATAATGTTGACTACAAAAATTTGCATCGACGCTTTGTTTAATGTACATTTATGATTAAAAAAAAAGGCCGCTTTCTGCTTAATTTTTTGCTGCAGTACCATACATGAACTGCTGGGCGCAGTGTTGCGTCACCATTTATATTATGAAGAAAAATTGCGCAACAGAAGAACCAACCTAAAGTCTCACTGAAAACCTATACTACACACCTATATGTAGAACTAACATCTGTGACATGAAACTAACAATCAAAGCAGCAGAAAGCTATTTTATACAAAAAGAAAGCCTGTAGCCCCGAAAGGCAGACGATGGTCACATGGCTCGAGCGCCAAAAAATAACATGTTTTTTTTAAAGAACAACAAATGAATTCATACTTATTTTGTACAGTCACTGTTTTTTATGGCCCTTAAAATATTTGTTTATTACGTACATTATATCAAGAATTTTATTTTTTTGAAGGAGTGTTGCTTCACCATTTACATTGTGAAGAAAAAGAAGAACCAACCTAAAGTCTCAAAAGTTTGGGACCATTTCACTGAAAACTGATCTGACATGAAACAAAACATATTTGTATATTATATATTTTACATTATATTAAGAATTGTATTTTTTCGAATTAATTTGTGAAAACTGTAAACTTTTGACCCCACAAACTCTGCATATGGGTCAGGGGAAAAAGTCCTTGCTTATTAGAACCAACACTGTCTGTGTGTGTGTGATTCATGAAGAGTAAGAGTAATACACACAAAAAAAGAGAAGGAAAGGGGCAGAGATGGATGGTGTAGTGAACTCTGGTAACTCAGGCCCAGGATGACTGTCTGCTGTCCTGAGGGAAAAGGCCAGCTTGTTATTTTAAGGAGGGGGACTCTGGTGATCCCCTCACAGACAATAATAGGTTTCTCTGTGCAAATGAAGCCGACAGCACACGGTGTACCAGCTAATACAGTACGTTAGAGGTCTATCTGTCTGTGGTAATGGGCAGCCGACTGTTCACCCCATCGAATCGACTTAAAGGCAACATCTCATTTACCCAGCAGGGCCATGGAAACATTGCACCATGTGTGACTGCATTTGTCCTCTCCAGCCACTCTCCTGTAGAACAAATAAATAAAAATATGATCCCATGGATTAGATTTCATAAGGCACGTTTTTCCCGAGCCCTTTAATTATGACGAGGTGTGTGCAGTCATGTGGATTCAGTCTTGTGACATTTAACGTACTACAGTGCCTGCAGTGGGGCAGCTCCACGCTCTGATTTCTCTCTTCACCATACCCACACCCATCAAATCACCGCTTCTCATTCTCATACAAACCATTCTCATTTTTTAAACTAATTAAAAATCATGTATTTTAAGTAGGGCTGGGACTTTAATTAATTACAGAAAAAAAACATTGCAGTTTTGCACTCCAAACAGTGTGGAATCGTTCTAATTTCACGAGTTCCAGAGGAGAAAATGTTCCTGTGCTTTGTGGGCGTTTAGTTTATAATAACATTGGATGCAAAACAAAAGCCCAATTGTGGGCAAATTGTTCAAGAAAGAGTTAGCTGATCACCGGAGCTTTGTAGCCTTTGCTACCACCTCAATGCTAAACATGTAGCAGCTAGCATGGACAGCTAGTACGGACACTCAGACAGTGCTAGCTGCAACATGCTGCAAGCATCCACACTGGACAAGATGACAGAAATGAAACAAATAATGAATAGTGTCTTATTTATATGGGTTTTGGGTTATTTTTGTGAAACTTTATTCATTTGACCAAGCATTTGGGTAAAAAATATAAGAAATATATGTAGTTTGCAGTTAATTTGACCCAGCATTTGAGTAAAATATTTAACTAATCTGTTGGGTGTCAATAGACCGACTCATGTTGCTGGTTCAAATGAACTAGTGTTGTGCTGGTGGTGCTATATTAACCCAGCGGTTTGGTTATAAAAAACCCTGAAATTGAGTTATTTTTAACTGACCTATTTTTAGGGTGTAAAAGTGATGCTACAGATAGCGTTGTGTGACTTATGAACTGCTATGTAGTAAGATAATTTAAAGCTAAATTAATCTGCTTCAGATTTCTTCCTGTTAAAAGGGAATTGTTTCTTCCCACTGTCCTTAAATGCTTGTTCATGTGGATCTTGTTGTTTTTTCTTAATTATTATGAATTTTATATTTTGATAAGCGCATTGAGATGACTTTCTTGTAAATTGTGATATACAAATAAAGAGAATAAAGAAAGTTCACAAAGAATCCTGAAAAGCATGAATATAGCTGACTTAAATTTAAGTTTGTGCTTTGTGAACAATGCAATCATGACATTATTTATTCATATTGCACATTATGTTTGTACTCGGTGATGAAAATAATAAACACAATTTAGTTGTTTAAGCTCATTTGTTGTTGTCATTGATTCAATCATATACCAAAATCCATTTAAACTGGAAAAACATTGCATCTCATGTCAAATATTGCTAGGCGGTTAATTTAGATTAATCGAGATCAAATAATTACAAAGTCCCTTATTAATGAGATATTTTTTTCAATTGAGTCCCACCACTAGTTTGAATGTATTTCCTTTTTTCTTAGGTCTAGTTTCTTCTCCCGAGTCTGTTTTTCCTTCATCACGTGACACATTATTGTTCAGCATTTGTTGTGATCAACTTTCTCATGTTTTCTTTTTTTCCTGCTTTCTCCTTGGTTTCTCCTTCTCATTTTCTGCTTATTCTCTGCTTACCTAATCCAATTAGTTTGCATTGGTCCTGCTGTAGCTCAGTTACACTGAGCAGGTAAACCGTGCACGTCCGTGTTGGGTTTGTTGACAGAAATAACCACATCACAGGCTCAGCTCATGGTTGTCTGCGTGGGTGCGTTCGTTTGCATCATCACACACAAGCTGATAAATTCACATTCACCCTCGTGCACATCTGCTCAGGAACAGGTTCCATACCGTGCTCGTTCTACAGACTCACGTCTCTAGTAACCATAGCAACCGTCTCACCCTTTCTCTCTTCCTCCCTCTTTCACTCCATCACTTTCTCTCGCACTCTGACTGAGCTGCCTGGTTGGCTGGCTGTCCTGGAGGCGAGACAATAGCAGGTTTCAAGGCCAATGTCACATTTATTTCCCCCCTTTCTCATCTCATTTATTCCCTCTTTCCTCATCTCTCCCTCTCTTTTTTGCCAAGCTGGAAAACCCCGCTTCCTGTATTGATAAATGTGATGTCACAGATGGCGTGGAGAAAATGAAAAGCACCAAGGGGACAAAAACAATGACGCACACTGCGTGATTTTTTTCCTGCTGTTCCCTCATTTCTCTCTCATTTCCTGTTTTCGTGTGATGCAGCCAATCGTTTTCTTCCCTTTGTAGGATGCGAGAGAGGAAGAGGGGATTTCATGCAGGCTAACTAAGCCCCTAATCCCCTGTTTCATGCCGTTCTCTCACTATCTTTGTCCGTTTATTTCTATATTTCGCCACTTTCTCTGTTCTTTTCGTTTTTTTTGTAGGATTCAGTTGAGAGTAAAAATATTGTGATGCTTCAAAATGAAAAAGGACATCTTCACTAGAGCATAAGCTAACTGTTTTACCTCAGAAATGTACTATTCTTCATATCTTTTGTAAATACTTGGTTAAAAAGGTAAAACTGATAAATGACTCTTAATACTAATACATTTTTAAATCATAAAGTGATACATGAATCACTGAAGTTAAGATCTAATTAAATATGTTGTGGCAAACCTTACGATATTATATTGTTTCATTCCTTTGACATCACAAAATTATCTATAAAGACATCGAATAAATATTAAGTATTTAGATTTTTCCTAATGCTGTATTGACATTGCACTCCTCATAGAAACATAGAAATAAATTGTATAAATTCAGATAAATAAGTTCCATATTATAATGTTGTTACTTTATGGGCTATAGGAACTGTTTTCATATCACAGGCTAATTTTAAGTTTGAAAATGATCTGTACTGTGCCTGCACGGGGTCAAGGTAGTCAATTATTTGTAAGTATCATAAAATGTTCCCCTGGACATGAGGGTTTAGGACAGGGGTCACCAACACGGTGCCCGTGGGCCCCAGGTAGCCCGCATGGATCATGTGAGGGACCCTCAGGAGCTCTAGTCACCAATGAGCTTCATCTAAACATACAGTACATTAGACAGATGTAGTTAGTACTTTTAGATTTAAATACTGCTGCACCTGATAAAGTTTTAGTATTAAATTACCCACTTTAAATGTTTGTTTTCACTGTAACAATGTGACAAAACTCTTAAGTGTTGCAGATTTGGTGTATGAGTTGTGATATGTTATATATAATGTGATATACAGGATAAGATATTTTTGTATAATCATTCCATTTTATAAATGTTATGTTATATGATTAGTTGAAAGTTGTTTGTTCGTAGCTCGGAAAATAGGAAGATGATAATTTTCTACGAATTGTAATGAAAATGAAAGGATTGCATAAATTAGAGAAATAAAGTGTTGCATGTTGAATCTTAAACATTTCCTCCCTTTTTAAGTTACAACGAGCCTTCCTTGTTATCTTAGCCTCTATTTAAGCTCACAGTTTCAGAAAGGTTGGTGACCCCTGGTTTAGGACCTCGAGAGGACCTTTATTGCTCGAACCTTTGCTGTAAGAAATGTAAATATAAATGTGAGAAAGATCGTTGGGTGTGGTTAAGGAAACCAGTTAGCAGATATTGTTTAAGTTAAACTCTGTCCATAAACTGATTGATTGAGGATCTGTTGGTCATATTGAGCTTATGGGAAACAAAAAGTCACTACATTGACTGAAGCAGTGAATTTGTGTTTGTTTATATACACTACAAACTTGTGGAATAAGTAAGCTGGGATAGGCTAGAACGCATTGAGTCCATGATCAGGATAAGTGGGTTTCAACAACCGGTCCCAGACTAGGATGCAAACAAATAAATTAATTAAAACATTGTGTTGTAGCACTTGAGACCGGTGTTAGCACTGAGACCAGATTTTGAAGGTCTTGTATTGATCTCGGACTGGCCAGATTTAGGAATTTTCCATCAAGACCAGTCGAAACCAGCTTTGATCTGCTATTTCTTCAACTTCATTCAAGTAATAATGAGGAGTTTGGAACTGTTCCTGATGAATTATGCTGTAATTTTTTTATTTTACTGTTAATCTCTTGGACATCTATTCTAGTCCCATGCAAGACTGTAAAAACTCAGTCCATCTTTATTTCTAGTCACAAACACGTCTGAACACTTACTTTAGGCCTCAGTCACCTGACCAAATAACATTTAATTTTCAGATATTAAAGTAATTCTGGACTTATCAGTGGATTTTAGATACATAAAAGTATTTCAAGTACTTATTTGAACAAATTTGTTAAGATTTTGAGATTTTTGAATGTCACATTTAAAGGTGTTGCAGACACATTGTTTTTGTCTGTCAAATGTATTGAAAAGAAAACTAAAATTGCTATTTAACTCTTCAACCTTGTCATGATTTTTAAAAACAGATTTTAATGGTCTTGTTCTTTCCTTGGTCTCGACTCCTAAAAGTCTTTGTCTTCGATAGTGCAACACTAATAGAACCAAAAATGTTTGCAAATATTCTCTAAAGCAGTGGTTCCCAAACTGGGGTACGTGTACCCCTAGGGGTACAGGAGCACATTGCAGGGGTTATTTCAGAAAAATGTAACAATTAATTCAAAACTAATTGGGGAATGTTCCTAGTTCCTTTTTAGGCACGTTTGTGGACAAATTCACAACAAACTAACAGTACTGTTGCTTCATAAAATACTACATGTTGTTGTAATTTATTGAAACAGGATTATTTTATGCTGTAGAGGTCATTTTATCACACTTCTGACAATAGGAGACAATAATTAACTACATTTTACAAAGGAGACCATATTTACTTACTATTGAGTAATTACATAAAAGTTGCATGGTATTTTTTATTTTTTTTATACATAAATAAATAAAGTGTGGTTGGTCCTACCCTAGGCATCAGATGACCAGGAATGAAAAAACTAGATATGAATCTATTCAGGAGCCACTAAATATGTTTTTCAACCTTGGGGTCAGGACCCGATATGGGGTCGCCCGGAGTTTAAACGGGGTCGCGTGAAATTTCTGAAAAGTTAAAATAGATTTTCAATTTTTATCTACTATTATTCTTATTCAATTAAAATAATATACCATGATTTCTGGTCTTTAAGCCGCTACTTTGTCACGCTTTGAACACTGCGGTTTAAACAATGACCCAGCTAAATTGTGGATTTTTCCTGGTTTTCAAGCTTCATGCTGCCACAATATTGAGCTCACATTAGACCAGGTGGAACAATGAAACTGTTTACATAAAATAGTTCATGCTCGCACTGAATCATTCTGATCAGTCATTTTGTCATGATGCACACTCCCTCGTCATGGCAACGACACGGAGAAATGTTGTCAGAGAGAGAGAGAGAGAAAGAGAGAGCGCTCGCTGCAGCAGCGTGGATGAAGTAAAAGTCAGCCAGTTTGTAATAGAAGAATAAACAGCAGGAAGTTGTTAAATCACCGCGTTAGGTTTGTTCAGGATTGATCGGTGCTCTGGACTCTGAGGCTGATGGACACGCTTCCGTAAGGAGGACGGACCGACCAAGCAGAGATCAGAACAATCTGGATACATCCTGTATCCAGGCTGTTCTGATATCTGTGTGTGCCAGTTTGTAATAGTAGCGTAGCAGCATGAAGTTACCAAATCACCACGTTGGATTTGTTCAGAAGTGATCGTGTCCGTATTCTGACTCAGAGTCTGACTCAATGTGATCGCTCCGAGGTAGTTCACAGTAAGAAGAGCTGACGAAGTGGTGTATCAGTCTGGTTCCAGTAAAAAGTGACCATAAAAGCTGTAAATGTACTGATATGTAGACGTGGGGCAGTGAGGAGGAGACTTCATGTAGTAAAGGAAACTTATCAGTTGAAACATGGACATTTTCCTGCAACTTAACTTGAGTACAGCAGCTCAAGTTACCGCCTACCTGCCCGTTATGATTGGCTGAGTTGTCTGACGGGCACCCTCATCAGCCAATAGGGTGCGGCCTATGTTATGCTGCCGCATTTGTGTGGATTTTTCTTAGAAAATTGCGAAATTATTGGAATGCGGCCAATAAAACAGTGCGCTTTATTGCCCGGAAATTATGGTAAATCTAGTTCAATGAAAATGCAGTAAAATAAATGTTTGAGGGTGGGTGGGGGGGGCAATATGCTGGCAGGGGGCCTTGGGGTTGGGGGTTGGGGTCGGTGGCGGGATGCGCTGGGTGTTCGGCTCCTTGGGGCTTCCTCGGATGTGTGTGTGGGGGGCGGTGGTTGCTTCTCAGCCTGGGATCTCGAGGGCATCTGGGGGGCTGCTCGGCCGTGGGGGGGGGTGTTTTGGGGCTCCTTGGCCCCCACTCTTTCTGCTGGCCTGGCTGCATCTGTGGGCCCGGGGCGGCGCCTGGGTTTGCGGTAGCGGTTTCTGCACATACACTGGTCTACGATGCACTGGCACGCCTTGGGATGTGGGATAAAACTCATACTGGGCTTAACTTTAGACACGTTAATCCCAAATACCTGCTTTAGGTATTACCACTCACTCCTTCCCCCTGTCCACAGCCACCACCATTATAGCTAAGCTTCACACTTGTCACCAGACTGGCTTGATTACACAACATAATAAGCACAATATGTTCTACTACAACTTCACATCTCACTCTCACTGTAAAATGATCTATTCTTCCCCACTCTTTCTATTTCCTGCCTTGAGTCTCTCCTCCCTGCTCCCTTTCCCCTCACTTAGGTGTAACACTGCTCTCCCTTTTAATATCCTCCCTATAATAAATTGTTTCTTATCCTTCCTTAGGGAGGGCTGGTGATGTTCACAATTAAGCAATAAAATAAATTAATGTATTTCATTGCAATAACAAAACATGCATTGCTGTCTCATAATGATTGCACTTCTTGTAGTGTTGACCTTTGACAGCATGTGCAGACAAGTTAAAAATATATATTTCAAGAATGCCTGATGATATATTCTTTGGGGTCATCAGACATTCTTGAAATCAAAATGGGGCCACAAAATTAGATTTTTTAAAATGTGTGTTATTGCTCATGTATGCCATCATTATGCTCTATAGTTGTTTTTAAATAGTATTCTGTGCAAAATGTCGTAGTCGGACAAAGGGGGGAACTTGGATTCAGAAATAAGAGAAAAGGGGTAGAAGTTTGAGAACCACTGCTCTACAACATGCTCAGACCAGCAACTGCGGCAAAAACAAAGTCACTAAAGTTGCTGGTATTTTGTCGCATCCTTGTCTGTCCATGTTTCTGTCCATTCCTCGTGTCTAATGTAAATGTCTTGAAAGCTGATTCTGTCCTGAACACGTGCAGGAAGGCAAGAGAGAAATGAAAAGAGGGGAGCAGCTAACCATTTAATGGGTTGCCATACTGAACTGAAATTTGAAAGCTACGACGGCATTAGACTCAAAATGAAAGGGAGGAATAGAGAGAGCACAACATTAGCCAAGGGAAGGGGAGAGAGAGACATTGGTTATGCAGCTAGCGTGATGTAGAGGCGGCAGCTCTTATCAATGCATCTGCGTGTCCATCTGCACCACACGGCCTCGTCTCCTCTATGATCAACACTTACCCATCCCAGCCTACGCCTCCTTTGTCCCGGTTCTTACATTAGCGCCCTATCCCGGCCTCGCTCTCTCTCCATTTGGCCCAAAGAGAAACGAGAGGAATGACAGAGATGAAAGGAGGGAGAAGAAATACAGTCGGGGGGCAAGGCAGTAAGAGCTGAGTCAGCACATAAGACAGGGAGGAAGGCGGGAGGAACAGAGCAAAGGGATTAGAGCCAAGGACACAGAAAGAGAGAGAATCTTATTTACAGTCTTCTCTGCTGCAGACAGATGTGTGAGATTGGTGAGAAGACAACAAATAGGGCGAGATAAGCTGATGGCAAGATGGAACTACAGACATCCAGATATGTTTTCAACAGACACGCATGAAGTTGACTGCAGGGAAATGGACAGGTTGTTACTAGAGCCACTTTTTAAAAGTGAAGTGATGTTGAAGATTTGAACTGATCACAGACCTTTTACTTTTATTTTTTAGTCCCTTTTTTATGCTCTATTTTATATAATGGATTGTAATCTATTGAGATTTAAAGACAAGTTATTTAAAGGGGCCATATGTAGAATTATTGTGAATTTTCAACTTTTAAATGTGTCAGAAATACCTAAAACCTAAATTTTAGTGTTAAAGCTAGGGGAGGCGATTTTCTGAAGATACACGTTTTAAGTTTTTGGTTGAAATTGTCTTTATGTCCTGACAGAAATTAAAATCTTATGTGCTCTGAAAGAGGAATGAAGACAATCTGTCATCTGTAGCAGGTGTAAATCTGTAAAAACTTCGACCAATGGAAAAAAACGAACCGTTTTTTTCAACCAATCACATCTCCCTGTCTCCCTGCTCGTTCTCGATCCCTCGCATGCACGAGCTCACAAGAGGAAAGGAGTTTACGAGACAGAAAATGGGGCTACGAGAGTTGATGCTGAAGTTCCCAGCAGCTCATAGCAGCGTACACTCGACCAGAGCATGTGTGGAACTAAGTGGACTATTTAGTGTGTCGCCATGGTGAGAGAAAACTTTCAAAAAACGGGGCAAGCGCTGATACTCGGCATGTCCGGGAGTAGGAGGAAGTTGCGTGTGTAGAGAATGACGGGGGGGGTAGAGACTTGGAGGAATGCCAAAATACAGTAAGAAATCCATACAACTCTGACCTAGATAGCAAAATAATAATTTTGCCATCAAAAGTTTTCTAGAAGGAAACCAATGTTGAGGTGCCCCTAAAGCAAAAAAATTGCTTCAAAATCACTAATAGGTTTTTTCAGAAAAATACTTTTTTCTCAGCTTTTTGTCACAAACTGGCAATTTGTGTGAAACTTGCCTCTATTCAACTGCTGATTACAGAAGAACGAAACAAGCTAGAAACAAAATGATTTTTTTCTGATAAAAGAAGAGAGGCTAATTGCTCAAAATCTGGTATATCAGATTGTCATAGGACAAAATATTCTGTGGGTCTTGAAAAATCTGTGAAAAAATCTAAAATGCCTGGTAACATGTGGTTGGCTGTTCTGAAAATGGCTGGCAATGAATGAGTTAATAAATAAGCCGACCGCCCAACCTGTAGTACTTTTTTTCTCCCGGTTGGGTGAGTATAAGCCTATTGACAGCAGAGCAGTCCCTGACCTAGGCATCTCGGGCGTCAAAGCCTTTTTTTGTGCGCAGTGTCTTTATACAGTTTGATGTAATGTTCACTAGCTGTGTACAAGTCCACATTTTTGGCTTGTAGCTGTCTGTTATGTGAAATATACGGTGGTAGGCAGATCATTTCAAACATACGCACTAAATAAATTGACATCACTTCCTTTTCAGCTGTTTTTGCTGTTTAGATTTACATCAATAAAATAAAGATCCCATACAGAAACTATTGTTTCTTTATATCTTTTATGATAATAATAATAATAATAATAATAATAATAATAAGAAGAAGAAGAAGAAGAAGAAGAAGAAGAAGAAGAAGAAGAAGAAGAAGAAGAAGAAGAAGAAGAAGAAGAAGAAGAAGAAATACAAACATACAATAACAAAAAATAGGTTTTACCCTATTTAAAAAACAAAAAACCTGTTACAAGTAATATGCCACCTGTTGGTGGCAGAAATTGCTTGCAAATTCTACATATGGCCCCTTTAAGAATGATTGCACATCCTGGAGCAAAAAATCTTTTTTTTAAAATCACACCACTGCATTGGCTTCAGTATGTAAATTACTTCTGAGGATGAATGAAAAAACAACCCCGGTGATCAACTAGAGCATGGGTGTCAAACTCATTTTAGTTCAGGGGCCAAATACAAGTTTGACCTAGAGTGGGCCACAGATTTTTGAATAGAACGACTCTTACTTTTTGCTCAAAATACTATTTAAAAACAACTATAGAGCATAATGATGGAATAAAATAGTGATAACACATTTTATAGAATGTTATTTTGTAAATAAGTGGAAAAAACAGTATTTAGGGTCTCTTGAATAGATTTATTTCTATAATTTCTATAATTTACGATCAACTCCCTCCTGATGTGGGACCAAGTCTGATCCTTGTATTTTCAGTTAACGTTCTAGTCATCATAAAGATAATTTCTATCATCATTTTGTATGTTTTTTTGTGTCATTTTGTGTGTTTTTGGTGTCATTTTGTGTATTTCGTTGTTGTTTGTCTGTTCTTTTTATTATTCAGTATATTTTTCTCTTATTTTGTTTGTTTTTGTTGTTGTTTTTGTGTGTTGTTGGTAATATTTAAATTACTCTATCTCAGTGTGTATGGTTTTGGTGTCGTTTGGTTGTTTCTTATGTTGTTTTGTATGTTTCTCTGTTATTTTTGTGTATTTTGTAGTGATCTTGTGTATTTTTCTCTCCTTTAGTGTATCTTTGTTGTTGTTTTGTGTGTTGCTGGTAATAGTAAGTATTTTTCTCTCTTAGTGTGTGTGTTTTTGGTGTCATTTTTGTGTATTTTACTGTTGTTTGTTCTTTTTTATCATTCAGTATATTATATTTATCTTATTTTGTGTGTTTTTGTTGTTTTTGTGAGTTGCTGGTAATATTTAGTATGATGTATTGTATGTTATAATTTTTTATTTTTGCAATCGCATACCCCTAGGGGTACACGTACCCCATTTGAGAAACACTGCTCTAAAAGGCCAAGTTTGAGTTTGACACATGTGAACTAGAGCGACAAATATTCTTACTCTAAAATCGCTCAGATGACACAAGACTAAGACACCGTGTGATGCTAAACCATCCTGCCATGCTAGTCTCTGTGCTACCTCGCTAATCTGCTAAAAAAATGATAGCGTCTACCGACATCTGAGCGGCACCTGGGTTAATTTGAGAGCTAATAACTTCAGCAATCTCAGCAGTAGCTTTTACATCACACAAGCGAATAGTTGGACTGAATATTAATGCTTCACATGCAGACGCATGATCGTTTCAGCCTATTGGTTAGCTCACACCTGAATCTAATGAACGTGTTATCATGCTAGGCTGCCTGAAGGCCTTAATGAAAGCTCTCTGGACATTATGGTGTGCTGAAGCAGGGAAGGATCTAACACACACTGAACAGGACACGGGCAGGATAGTCCGTCATGTCAGGAGTACAAAATGAACACATGGTGTAGCGACTCCCAAAATCACAACAAAATGTCCGTAGCCATTGTGTTAGAAAGGAGAAGCAGGTGTTCCTTTATTTGCTTTAGCTTCCTATCATAATGCCTTAGTCTATAATTGTCTCTCTTTGTCTCATTCTGTCTCATCACAAACTGTAAGAGTGCAGACTCACTAGAGAATTTCATAATTAACTTTTATTGTATGTGAACCAACATGTGTGTCTTTTGGTTTTTAGTAAGGCTGGATAATATGGACCCAAACTCATACCTTGATATTTATTCCAAAAATGGCGATATAGGCTACGACACAAATCTTTATCATTTTAATTCAAATAAAGTCTTACCAGAAAAACAATTTGGGGTTAAATTTGCCACATAGGCTCATTAATTAACAAACAGCTGCACAATATGTGCCACTTTTGGCTTCTTCTCCTTTAATGGACAGCACGTATGAGTGAGTTCTGTAGCGTGGTTTGTTTAGGGGAAGGTCTGGGTTAGGACACATTCAGAAATGTGTTTTTTTATAATGTTCTGAATAGTACCAAAAGTAGCAACTCCTTAAACGAGTATTTTAATACAAAATAAGCTGTAAAAGTGTATACATATTGATATAGATGATATTGTATTTTTCTATATTGCCAAAAATAGAAAACTTGATACTACTTGAAACTCTATATATTGCCCAGCCCTAGTTGTTAGTGTGTGTATGTACACCTATGAATGTTTGTGGTTGCCTGCTAAAGTTAGTCATGCTTGTGTCTATAAACACAGATAAATCAAAACTTGTGTGCGTGCACATATGCATGTGCCTTTTGCACGTGTGAGTGCGTGTGAGGAGGTGATAAGCACCTGAGCCCTGAGGCAGCCTTCAGATTTCCCCTCACGTCCTCTGTGAAATCAGCCCAATCACTGCACTGTCATCTGCCTGCCACCAGAGAGAGGCCTGCGCCGCATACTGAACAGCTCATTTGCCTAGCAGTGCACACACACACACACACACTTAGACACACAAACGCAGGCACATCAGGCCTTCGACTTTCGCTCAAAATTGAGTTCAAATAAAACCATGTTGGGAGACATTTGCTGGATTTGGTTTTTTGCGCAGCAGAAATAAAAAGCGTCCTCCCTGATTCATAGCCAAATTGAAGTGTCATTGTTCATGAGGGAGACGGGCCACAAGCGCCTTCAGAATGCTGAAATTGCAACCTCAATATCAAATAACCCCACGTTTCTTAGATAAAGGGCTGCCTGGTGAGCAGAGAGAGACTGGAGTGACTATTATCTGTGAGATTGTGGATTAGATTCCACTGAGACCAAGATCTTATTCAACACTGTGCAGTGGTGGACCTTCAATGGTGTCCAGCCTAAATGACCCCATTACTATTACCATCAATATTTGGCAGTAAAAAGCTCGATTTATAATTACAGCTTGAAAACATGTCACGGCTAAACTATAAATCCAGCAGGACACCAACGCACACGTCTAAAAACATCAATAACTTTACAGCAATCTGTCCATGTGATGTATGTGAATTCCCACTGTGTGGTGATCAGTGAACGCATCGGTGCACGTGTGAAACTCAGAATGACTTTCTAATCGCTGCGCAAAGAGTAGCAATGTATTAAACATATTTAATGAAAGATGTTTTATCAAACTAAGTCATTTACAATCAACTATCCCTTTAAAGGGATCCTCCACTGTTTTTACTAAATAGTCTATTGTATTGTATTAAACTAAGTCATTTACAATCAACTAGCCCTTTAAAGGGAGATTTTAAAGGGATCCTACACTGTTTTTACACATGCGACCTAAAACCTTTGAAATGCACTTATTAAAATATCTATGCATTAAGAGTAACTAAACCCCTGCTTTCTCCTGACCTGCCACTAAGAGGGAAATTAAAAAAATGCCTTGATTATGGGCGGGGCTCCTGGAGCAGTTAAGACACGCCCAATCTATACTATAAAATCTCCAATAAACAATCTATGCTATGCTAACTAACTACTCATTACTCACTATACCTCTCTATTCACTCTTCTCTCAATCCAACCTACTCACCACAGATTGTAGAGCCCACAGGAGCTAGTTTTTATGAAAGGAGCGGAGCAAACAGTGCTTCTTTGTGAGGCAAGATGGTTCCAAAACGTCACATGATCTTGTTCTCAGCCAATAGTAAAAATCAACTGTAATACCCTGGTTTCAACCCATAGAGGGCAGTCACTCTGACATTTTACAACTAAATATGACAAATTTAAATACTTTGACTAAAATGTTGAGAGTTGGTCCAGGATTAATAAACAGCACTACTTCATACCCAAATACATTTGTATTCAGCAGCATTAAGTGGTTTTCGGGTTTAGTTACTCTTTAACAAAACACAATATTTGATTTATTTACTTTTAAATATGGGATTACTTCACAGTTTTAGAGCCTGTGTTTCACCATCTTGAAATCACGTGATTGATGATGTCACACGACCCCACTGCCTGCAAACATCCCATTGTTTTCTATTAGAGTGAAACTTTTAACCTGATTTTTAGATCATTTATCAGCTTTTTCAGTCAAAATGCCATTCTGTGCTGCTTTAAGTTGCTCTAAATATTCAGAAAAAGTTAAAGATGCTGATGTAACCCTCTTTTGTTTACCAAACGAGGATAAAAACTGTTGTGACCCGAAAAAAGTCTGTGACAGAAGGGGGCGACAGTTCCAACTCTGCAGTTACGTAGTAGACAATGAAGCAGAGAAGAAAAGTTCTAATAGACCTTTACTCTCGATTAAAAAATGTGCAGCTGATGTTCTGATGGCTGAAGTTAGAGAGTAGTTACGGACTGTTGAAGACACACAAACCCTGAGAATAGAATTCCTTTTGGGTGGGAGTCCTTCAACATTCCATCAGAAAAGAGGTTTACATCAACATCTTAAACATTTACTGATTATTTAGAGCAACCAAAAGCAGCACAAATTGGCATTTTGAAAGAAAAAACTGCTAAATCATCTAAAAATTTGGTTGAATGCTTCACTCCAATAGAAAACAATGGGATGTTTACAGGCTGTGGGGCCGTGTGACATCATCAATCACATGATTTCAAGATGGCGGAACACTGGTCTTAAAACCTTTAAGTAGTCCCATTTTTAAATATGGTGTTTTGTTCAGCATAGATCTTCTAATAAGTAAATTTCAAAGGTTTAAGGCCAAACTTGTAAAAACAGTAAAGGGTCACTTTAAAATCTGTCATTAGTAGGGGTGGGACATTATGCTGATTTCAGGATACAATGCTATAACAATACGAGAAATGTTTTAACGAAACAATTTTAGTTGGTAAAATATCAATGCTTTTATTTGACTTACTCTGGGTTTGACCTTTTCAGCTCAACAGGAATATAAAAAAATAAAAACAAACTATATATATTTTTGTTAATCTGACTCCCTGTGATACCACTCGTACCCTCGACAATACATCAACATTTTTATAATGCACTGTTAGTTATTATGTACGTCACATTCTGCTGTACTCCTGCCATCTGCAGTATTATTTATTAATTTATTCAGTTAAATTTCCTTTCCACATAGGTACAGTATATAGTATATTTTTTCTTTTACTCTTTATATTTGGCTACTGTAAAGAGTGAATTTTCGCAATGTGGGATTAATAAAGTAATAATCTAATCCAATCTAATTATTGACAGTTATGCTGTGTTAGTGTCATGTCGTCCACCATCACAGTGTTGAATGATGCTTCAATAATCTGTCATTGTGAAGTTATGTTTCCATGTACACAAATGTATGTAATTGTTGATTTACATTGCCATCTCCTAACGTTTTAAAAAGCAACGTTACCTGTAATTGCCCTGCGGTGTTTTGATGTATGTATTACTTTGACAACAAAAGTTAGCAAAACGCTTTGTAGTTCCAAACACTGTCTTGATCTTTAAAAAATAATATATATTACCAACAGAACAACCTGCAGTGCTCCTTAAATGCTGTTAACCACTGATTATGCTCATGGTTTCTGACTTTGTGAGATCTACATTTGGTTGAGATTTTGTTGACAAACGGAAAATATTACCTACTTGGCGAAGGTAATAATTCATCCTGGATATTTTTTACTTTGATTTTCAGCTATTCAAGTATTGATTATTTCTCGTAGTTTACCAGTAGCATGTTTACAGCCAAAATAAATCACTGCTTTAGAAGATTATGATATATATATATATAATATTGAAAATAA